>NC_060138.1:132275701-132646419 GCF_021461385.2 Schistocerca piceifrons | reverse complement strand
TTGATCGACACTTTATAATCCTTTAATAATGGGTTTATTATATTCTCCATCATCTGATTGTCTTCATGAAGTAAATCTTGGTGCCAATCACCTTCCTTTTGGCAGCTTAATGATAAATTGTAATTCGGTCTTGCATAATTTTGACTAACAGTTCTCTTTAGTCGACCCGTACTATGATAACGTCACGTACAACCTGACCTTCATTAATTACTTGAGGATGATTTATCTCGTTATCGTTGTTGTGTAATCTCCGCATTTTAGAGTTATTACCCCGATTTTGTTGGCTCTCTTTATCTTTAGATTGACGTTTTATACAACAAAACCGGCTATGATTGTTGTTGTTAAATTTTCGTGGTTCTGAATTATTATTATTTCGAGAACTGTCATTTCTACCAAATGTAAATTTCTCGTCTTCCTGTTCGCTATTAAGTATATCTAACTGTTCTAAATATCCTAATAATTCGCAAGGTTGTGACCATTCCCTTTCTATCATTCTTTCCTTTACATAATACGGTAACCTACTAATTATGACTCGTATTAGATGACTTTCAATAATTGGTTCTTCAATTAATTTAGCTCACTTTAAATGCCATTCGAAATGATTCCTATAACCTCCCCACCGTTTATAATAAGGAGGAGGGTCTAACAACTCTAAATTTAAGTGTTGTTGTTTTCCTCTTGACCCATAATTTTGTTTAAACTGCTTAACAAAATCATCCCAGTCCCTAAATTCAGTTATATGCAGTACTGCCCATTCCGTAGTTTCTGCTTCTAAATGTACCATTACAAATTGAATCCGTTTTTCATTACTCCATTTAGTAGATAATGAAGTTTCAAAAGCTTTTATAAAGATTATAGGGTGAAGTTCGCCTCCTGGTTTGAATACAGGAAATCGACTTGCTACATTTGAATTTGTCGTTATATCATCCCAACATTCCGCAAGAGACATAGTTGGATTTTGTTTCGATTGCAGAGGCGGAGTAGCGTCGGATTTGCTTGCCATGACTTCTTTATTTGTATTGTTGTCGTCCGAGCTAGCAAACACGATGAGACTGTTGTCTCTACGTTATTACTTCTACTACTTGAAATATTTTCATTATTATCTAATTCCGATGACTGTTTAGTAATTTCCTGTATTCGCATTTCTGTACTGGATACACGGTTAGCTAATATCGATTCTTCACTGTGTTCACGATGTGAACGCTCTGTACCTTCGTCAGTATTATTATCTTTGGAAGTCTCTAGGTTACTGCATATTTCAGTAACTAAAAATTTCATGTTTTCTATTTCAGTATGATCTTTTTCTACCCGATGAGTTAATGTCTCTAAATTTACATTATCTATTGAAGAAATCTCTACAGGTTTGGTAGAAACCTCTTTAATAGATTCGAATAATTCTCTACGAACAGTTTCTGTTTGCATAGAAAAGTCATCTCGTAACTTATCGTTATTTTTGTCTATTTCATTTACAACATAATATATTGACATTATCTAGTCTCTTGGTTAAGTCTGTAATATCATTTCGCATGCGAGCTTCTTCCTCACGCGATTCCTGGATATGTTCTTCTAACCTCTTACAATTATCAGCAATCTTATTACTAAGTCTTACTAGTTTTTCCTGCATTTCAACTTTAGAAGCCTCTATTTTATCACTTAATTCTCGACTGGTTTCATTAAGATGTTCCTGTAACCTATCTATAGATTTTGTTAGCTCCCCTTTAATTTCCTCTTTTAATCTCACCGTAGATTCTTCGTTAGATTGTTTTAATTCAGCTAAAAAATTGCCGTTAGATTGTTTTAATTTAGCGATCGCCCTAAAAAGGGATCTCATGCTCCTATCGGATACAGATTGCTCTTCGTCTGACATTTCACTTCCCGACATTATTGTAAGATATTAACAAGTTACACACGCAGACTTGTAATCAACAATCTTATTAAAAGCACACTCCCTATGTACAACACCCCACTTCCAACTTAAAACAGACTCACCGGACACTAATATTGTAGTTTGTAGTTCTCGGTGATCAGTGTGCTGCTATGGGCTGCAGAAGTAACAGCCGTCGATACAGCCGCTGAGATGCTGCGACCCCGCTTCCGCAACCGGCAGGGCGCTGAGTCGAACACCGAAGACGTCTCTGGCTGCAACCACGCCTGGCCGCACCGTAGACAGGCGAAGCCCTCAGCAACACCTCTAATACGAGCCGGAGGAACGCCCCCCAGCTGACGTACTGGGCTGCTTGGCTGCGCTCCGTCAGATGCCCACATCTGCGAAGTCGCCGCTGGCTGGTGAAGGCTCCACGAAGGTTCGAGTTTACTTCCGAAGGACTCTTGATGTTTTAATTGTTTCGTACCTGTGTGCCTTAGTTGCACACAAGTCCTGTTTTTAAGGTCACCACGGTGTGGTGTAACGACCTAAGTTTTGTATAAATGATTTTCTTTTGACATATGACCATGTGCAGACTTCGTCACCTACGTCAGTTACAAAACACTTCAAAATTATTTAAATTCTTTTTAAAGTTATCTCTGAATGGTTAAGTCACTCAATCCAAACATTCCTTTTAAAATTAGATGTCGTTTGTTTCTTCTCAGAAATTATATTAATGCAAGTTATCTGCTGTAATAAATATTAAAACCACATTGAATAAACTTTTAAGACTAAAAACTCGCGATGTACGTTGTCAAAAATTAATAATCTTGTCAAATAAATCAGTGATACTTCTTCCTTAGTATAATTCTTCATTAATAAATTCTCGGAACACGTATTTAAACTTTTGTAGTATACACTAGTTTATTATCTTCATATATACTACATATAGACGTGAACATGAGCCTTGACAAGATAGGACTGAACATTTACAACATGATTAAACTTTCTATGACGTCATTGTTGTAGAAACATTACAAAGTCTTATTTTTTCAGTTTTTAGAAGCACGACGCAACAACTCGGTTTCAAGATCTTCTGTTGCTCTTTGGCTGTCGACCCGCGACGTAAAGTGGCCAGCAATTTTCTCTCTGGTTCCGGCGGTGAAGATGCTGTCTCCGTTCGTTGCGCCGCCCTCTCCGTACATGCAGCATAAATATAAGTATAAAACTTTAGATAATTCACAAACATAACAAATATTACAAAATACATAACCAAAACAGTAATTAAACCTGTATTCACCTGCAAACTGGGCTGACACTGGTGAATGGGTGACGCTTCAATTTCGCGTCCCACTACAGAGTCTCCCGTCGCTACTGTCACCTAACGGAACCTCGTCAGGGAGTTGTGTAGCCTTTTTCCGATGCACTACAGGTCGTTCATTGTAAACCTTGGATCCTCACATTGACGATACGACACAAAAATAGCGTCTTGATTGACGATTACGCGCTTCAAAACGACTTCTCTCCAGGAGACTAACGTCGCTACATTCACCTAACAGAACCTCGCCTGGCAGTTGTGTAGCTCTTTTCCGATGCCCTATTGGTCTTTTATCGTAACACTTGGACCCTCACATTGACGATACAACTCAAGGTCGCGTAACGATTGACTACTACGCTCTTCATGACGACTTATCTCCGGGAGACTAACGTCGCTACAGCCACGTAACGTAACCTCGCGTGGGAGTTGTGTCCTTTTATCCGATGCACTACAGCTCGTTTATTGTGAAACCTCCCCTTTGAACAATTATACATGACTTTTCTTAAACTGACTCACAATATTTTTTTAGCGCAACGCAATCTGACTTTCAAAAATCCCTACAAAAGAATGGCCCTGACTAACATTAACCTATACGTTTTACAAATCACTTACCTCACCTTTGACCTACCGAATTCTGATTTTTCCAAGTTAACTGTAATTCCAGATTCTGCTAAAATACGTAACAAACTGTTGAGGATGCGATTATGTTGTTCTCATGAAGCTTCTGCTATTAGAATATCGTCCACATATAAGGTGATGCGACGTTTTAAGAACTCAGGTAATATGGAATTTAGCCCGCGAATGAATGCTGCCGAAGAAATGTTCAAACCAAAAGGAAGTTCACGAAACTGATAACAAACGCCGAAACAAAGGAAAGCTGTGTATTTTCTACATTCTGGATGAAGTTCGATCTGATAAAAGCTGGATCTGAGATCAATGGAAGACAACACTTTTACACCATTAAAATTTTGAACAAGTTCTTCCAACGTTTGCGGCCTGTCTGTTTCAGGAATAATGATAGTATTGATTTGTCTCGAATCTAAGACAAGCCTGATCGATCCATTTTTCTTCTCAGCAACATGTAATGGATTGTTGTATGAGCTTGCTGCAGGCTCAATAGTGCCCTCGTCAAGCATAGATTGTATTTCTGTTCTAACACGGTCCCTATAATGTGCTGGAATTACGTATGGTCTAACACAAAATTTAGTATGCTCAGGAACACGAAATTGGTATTGAAATCCCTTGATTGTTGTGAGTAAAAACTGTGGAATGTGCTTGTAAAATCTCAAAAAGGTCCTGCCTATCAGTGTCATTACAATTCTCAATTGTTTGAATTTTATTCTGAATTAACTCATTAATTTCAAACATGCCGTCGATATCAGCCCTGTCAGTACTTGCAGAGTGATTGTTAGTGTCTAGTTCCGTAGAAAATTCCGAACTGTTGTCTAACAGAAGGTAAAGCCGATTAATTTCCTCGTCATGGTTCGAGAGCCAATCTTCAAATTTCAAAGCTATTGACTTACCTTCTTTCTCTAAACTTATTTCAACATCGTGAAAGTTTAAGATTGCTTTGTATTCATTCAAAAAGTCTACTCCCAATATAATTTCCGTCGACAATAATGGAACAATAAGAAAGTACATAGAGAAGCTGTGGCTTTGACAAAAGAATTCCAAGTTAGTTTGTTGGCGTACATATACACTTTTTCCACTGATCGCACCTTGTAATTTAATCTTACGTAACGAAAGTGTGGGGCAATCGTTCGATTTGTTGCATTTGCTAAAAGCTGTTTCACTAATTACTGAAATGGGACTGCCAGAGTCAAGTACTGCCGTAAATTTTACGTCATTTACAGTAATGTGAATCACAGGATATGCAAGTTGTTAAGTTTTACGTCGTGTTCCTGGAGTAATATGTCCCTAATGTCTTCCATTTTTACGTAATTACTAGCTACGGCAGCTGCGTCGTCAGTTTCATACGTACGTTTTGTGGCTGCCAGCGATATGAGTCATTGCCTATTGTCTCTTTGTTGGCGCGCGTCGTTATTGGGATTTGGAGACCTAACTTCTACAAATTTACCTTGTCGAGAGTTCCCTGCTCTGTTTGAATCCCGCCAGTTCTGATGGAATTCAGGTCTGTCGTTTTGTCAGCAGTTTCTGTAGTTTCTTTCTTGTCGGTTAAGTGGTGGAGAATTTCTCCCTGAATTATCACTGCACGGTGGACCGTTGCGTCTGAAGTTATTCTGTCTCCCGTGATAATAATTATTTTGGTTCCCGTATTGTCTTCTGTTTCTCTGATTGTCTCTGTGATAGTCATTACCGCGGAGAGGTGATCTTTCCCTGTAATTATTGCTACTCTGCCAGCGGTTGTCCTACGGGTGGTGTCTGTTTTGGTCACGATTTACGTTATAAGAATAGCCTTGTCGTGTATTATTTCTGTCATCGCGGAATTGTGACAGATGTGACCTGTAATTGTTGTGCTCCTGTTTTCACGTTCCGCGATTGTCAGTGTCAATTTCCAGTTCTTGTAACAGTCCCTGAAAAGCTTCAATGTCGTCTTTGCAACGTCCTGCTAAAACAATATGCCGTAAATGTTGAGGTAATTTGATTAAGCAAATGCGGATGAGTTCTGAGGGGCTGTATGGGTTTGAAAGATACTGATTCTCATGCAACATGTCTTCTAAATATTTCATAAGACTGGAAAATTCATATTGTTCGAAACGTTTCATCATTATGATGCTATGTTTTATTCGGTCTTGTGTAGCTTGAGACCAATACACTGAGAGGAAGGCATGATAAAATTCTCTTTCACTGTGACAATCGTGAATGACCGGTCGCATTCTTACAGCTGGTTCATTCTCCAAGTAGCCACACATAAATTCTAAGCCGTGCTCCAATGACCAGTTGGGAGGAAAACATTGAGAGAATTGATGGAGCCACGCTTGTGGATGAATGTCGGTGGCAGAACTCTTAAACGTTTTGAATTTACGTGTAGTAATGAACAGCTTGTAGTCAAAATCATCGTGTCGGCGAGTAGCATATCGGTCATTGTTACGTCGTGTCGGCGGTTCCATCTCAAAATCCAATGCGCCTTGCCAATTTCTATCATAATTTCCGAAATGTCCTGTGTTATTATTTTGTGGTTGTTCCGTATTTCTATGTCCCTCTTCCCGTACTGGAGCGCGAGTGTCCTCTGAAATATGTAATTCTTGTATTACCTGCGTCAACTGATCTTGTACTTCTCGGATTTCTCTTTTGTACTGTGTATGGATTTGATTTTGATTTTGTTTGAATTTTCTAATTTGTTCATACTCTTCTGTGTCAGTGAAGGCTACAGGTATTGTGTCATTCAGATCATCATCTACCTTTGTAGATAAGTTAGTGACCTGATCCGAAAGTTCGGCTACTTTCTCCGATAGTGAACACATTTCCTCAGTGTGTTTTTCTGAAGCAAGTTTCAGAGTGTCCATTTGTGTTGAAATCGAATCTACTGTGTCCTTCAAGTTTTCCTGAGTTTTTGCGAGTTGCGTAACCGAATCGGTGGATGCAACTGAGTCAATTTTAGCCCACAAGGTCTCATGATTTTCATGAACAATGATTTGCAGTTCTTTTATGGCTGCTTCGTGATTCTGTAATGCATTTTCATGCCGCGAAAAAATAGGTTGAAAATGCTCACAAATTTGTGTTTTTACGTCATTACAGACTTTTTGACATTTCGATTCAATGTTATGTAACTCAGTAGTTAAATCTTCACGTGTTTGTTCAAATGTGGTGTCTAACTTTTGAAGATTTTGTTCCATTGTGTCTAACTTTTTAAGATTTTGTTCCACTGTGTCTAACTTTTTAAGATTTTGTGCACTGTGTCTAACTTTTGAAGATTTTGTTCCATTGTGTCTAACTGTTGCTGTGTTTGTCTCTGGTGTTGTTCCATTGTGTCTAACTTTTGAAGATTTTGTTCCATTGTGTCTAACTGTTGAAGATTTTGTCCCGTTTGTCTCTGATTTTGTTCCATTTGTTGCATTAATTGCAATAATAATGTATTAGTGTCTGGAATCTGTTTCTCTATGCTTTTTTGCAGTGCATTTTCACCGGCAACATTCACATTTTGACAAGCAGAAAATGTGTCTTGACTCATTTGAGAAAACGGTGAGGACCGAAAACCTAAGTCTACAGTATTTGCAGTATTGTGTTCTGTCATTTCGGATTCCTGAGGCGAGCTGTTGCCGACCGATCGATCGATAATGCTTCCCTGTTCACTACCTGTTTCACTGTCTACACCATTATTTGCCGCCCGCTCCATTTCCCTATGCACAATTACCAAATTACTACTTTGAACATTAGTTAATTCATTACTCGGTGGTGCTAGCACACTGCTTTCGTCTTCACTGTCATATCTCAGTTTACTTTGGAGCCTAGTATTACGTTTTTCACACGCCATTATTGTCACAATATTTCACACGATAACACAGAAAAACACAATTTGAAGAGCAACAATAAGAGAACACATTAACATAGCACTGAAAACAATATCTCGTTAATTGCAAGCGCAGCAGCGAAATACTTGGTGCAAATCTACATGCATGCCACACCTGTTTTACTGTACAACAATGAAAGACTGCAACTACAAAGGAGATTCTCTCTACAATTACGCGCTAGGAATAAACAAGATCTACACTAATTACACAAACTACAAGAAAAAATCAGAAGATTCCAGTGAGGTATCCTCGGCTAAGGGTCGATATATGAAACGTCCCCTTTGAACAATTATACATGACTGTGCTTAAACTGACACACAATTTTTTTAGCGCAACGCACTTTCAGAAATCCCTACAAAAGAATAGCCCTTACTAACATTAACCTGTACCTTTCACAAATCACTTACCTCACAAAAATCTTCGTTACTCAAGCTACTGCAATACAGCGAGCGCCACTACTGCCAGCTAAATAAAAGATTCAAACTACGGAAGGCACTAACTACTGATAGGCATAGTTAGCAAATGAAAGATTTTAATAGAGAACAAACAATGTATTTACCTTAATAGTCATCAAAAGTCATAATATATACAGCAGTTCATGACATCCATTTTTACAAATTTCCAAACTCCGCCATTTCTCTACCCACATCCACCACTGCTCGCGGCTCACCTCCAACTGCGCAACGCTACGCGCTGTTAACATCCAGCTGCCGCTGACCAACACTACAGTGGCAGACAACAATGCTAACTAGCCACAGACTGCACACAGCACAGCCAGTGAATTTCATACAGAGCGCTACGTAACGTTGCCGACTACTACGTGCTTCAAGAAAACACCTCTCTGGGGGACTAACGTCGCTACATTCACCTAACGGAACCTCAATTGGGAGTTGTGTAGCTTTCTTCTCATGCACTACAGGTGTTTAATTGTAACCCTGGCATTTTCACACTCACGATTCGATACAAAAATTGCGTCGCAATTGAGTACTGCAGCGTTCATGACGACGTCTCTCTGGAAAACTAACGTCACTTCTGTCACCTTACGGAACCTCGTCTGGGAGTTGTGTAGCTTTTTTTCGATGTACTACAGGTCGTTTATTGTAACCCTTAGGTCCTCACATTGACGATACAACACAAAAAGTGCGCCGCGATTGACTACTACGGGCTTCATGACGACTTCTCTCCGGGACACTAACGTCGCTACATTCATCAAACGGAACCTCACCTGGGAGGTGTGAAGCTTTTCTCCGATGAGCTACAAGTCCTTTATTGTAACTCTGGGATTTTCATATTGACGAATCGACCTAAAAATTGCGTCCTAATTGACTACTACGCGCATCATGATGACTTCTCTCACGGACAATAACATGTCTGTAGTCACCTAACGTAACCTCGCCTAGGAGTGGTGTAGCTTTCTTCCGATGCTCTACAGTTCGTTCATTCTAACCCTTGGATCCTCACATTGATGATACGACACAAACATTGCGTCGTAATTGAGTACTGCAGCCTTCATGAGGACTACTCTCTGGAAAACTAACGTCGCTACTGTCACCTTACGGAACCTCGTCTGGGAGTTGTGTAGCTTTTTTCCGATGCACTACAGGTCGTTCATTGTAACCCTTGGATGTCCTAATTGACGATACGAAACAAAAAGTGCGTCGCGATTGACTACTACGCGCTTCATGACGATTTCTCTCTGGGAGACTAACGCCCTACCTTAATGTAACAGAACCTCACTTGGGAGTTGTGAAGCATTTTTCCGATGCGCTACAGTTCTTTTATTGTAACTCTGGGATTTTCACATTGACGATGCGACACAAAAATTGCGTCATGATTGATTCCTACGCGGATCATGACGACTTCTCTCATTGACACTAACGTGTCTGCAGTCACCTAACGTAACCTCGCCTAGAAGTTGTGTGGATTTTTTCCGATGCACTACAGGTCGTTCATTGTAACCCTTGGATCCTCACACTGAAGAAACGACACAAAAATTGCGTCGCAGTTTAGTACTATAAGGCTCATGACGACTTCTCCCTGGGAGACTAACGTCGCTACTGTCACCTAAAGTAACCTCGTCTGCGAGTTGTGTAGATTTTTCCCGATACACTACAGTTCGTTTATTGTAACCCTTAGATTCCCACATTGACGAAACGACACAAAAAATTCGTCGCGATTGACTACTATGCACTTCAAGACGATTTCTCTCTGGGTGACTAACGTAGCTACTGTCACCTAACGGAACCTAGCCTCGGAGTTGTGTAGCCTTTTTCCCATGCACTACAGGTTTTTATTGTAACCCTGGCATTATCACATTGACGATGCGATACGAAAATTGTGCGTATTTTTCGGACTACAGGCTTCATGACGACTTATCTCCGGGAGACTAACATCGCTACAGCTACGTAACGAAACCTAGCCTCGGAGTTGTGTAGCTTTTTTCCGCTGCACTACACGTCTCTCATTCTATCCCTGTAATTTTCACATTGACGATACGACACAAAAATTGCGTCGCAATTGAGTACTAGAAGCTTCATGACGACTTCTCTCCGACAGACTAACGCCGCTACAGTCGCTATCTGAACCTGGTCTGGGAGTTGTGTAGCTTTTTTGCTATGCACTACAGGTCTTTTATTGTAACCCTGGCATTTTCACATTGACGATACGTTACAAAAACTGCGTCGCTATTGAGTACCACAGACTTCATGATGACTTTTCTCCGGGAGGCTAACATCCCTACAGTCACCTAACGTAACGTCGCCTGGAACTTGTGTAGCATTTTTCAGATGCACTACAGGTCGTGTATTGTAGCCCTTGGGTCCTCACATTGACGATACGACACAAAATTTGCGTCGGAATTGAGGACTACAGGCTTCATGACGACTTCTCTCCAGGAGAATAACAACGCAACTGTCACGTAACAGAACCTCGTCTGGGAGTTGTGTAGCTTTTTGCGATCCTCACATTGACGATACGAGACAAAAATTTCGTCCAGATTGACTACAATGTGCTTCATGACAACTTCCATCCGGGAGACCGACGTTGCTACAGTCACCTAATGTAACCTCGCTTGGGAGTTGTGTAGCTTTCTTTCGATGCACTGGACGTCGTTTATTGTAACCCTTTCATCCTCACATTGACGATACGACACCAAATTTGCGTCGCGATTGACTACTACACACTTTAGGACGACTTTTCTCTGGGAGACTAACATAGCTAACTCACCTGATAGAACCTCGCCTTGGACTTGTGTAGGTTTTTTCCAATGCACTACATGTCTTTTAGTGTAACCCTGACATTATCACATTGACGATACGATACGAAGGTTGCGACGCGATTGAGTCCTACAGTCTCCATGACGACTTCTCCCCGGGATACTAACGTGGCTACTGTCACCTAACGGAACCTCGTCTGGGAGTTGTGTTTCATTTTACCGATGCACTACAGGTCATTTTTTGTAACCGTTGGATCCTCACATTGACGGTATGACACAAAAATTTTTGGTCGTGATTTTCTACTTACGCGCTTAATGACGACTTACCTCCGGGAGACTAACGTATCTACACTCACCTAACGTAACCTCGCCTAGGAGTTGTGTAGCATTTTCCGATGCACTACAGTCGTTATTGTAACCCTTGTGTCCTCACATTGACGGTGTTGTTGATGTGGGCTTCAGTCCAGAGACTGCTTTGATGCAGCTCTCCATGCTACTCTATCCTGTGCAAGCTTCTTCATCTCCTAGTACCTACTGCCTCCTACATCCTTCTGAATCTGCTTAGTGTACTCATCTCTTGGTCTCCCTCTACGGCTTTTTCCCCTCACGCTGCCCTCCAGTACAAAATTGGTGATCCCTTGACGCCTCAGAACATGTCCTGATAACCGATTCTTTCTTCTATTCAATACCTCCTCATTAGTTATGTGATCTACCCATCTAATCTGCAGCATTCTTCTGTAGCACCACATTTCGAAAGCTTCTATTCTCTTCTTGTCTAAACTATTTATCGACCACGTTTCACTTCCATACATGGCTACACTCCGTACAAATACTTTCAGAAACGACATCTTAACACTTAAATCAATGCTCGATGTTAACAAATTTGTCTTCTTCAGAAACGCTTTCCTTGCCATTGCAAGTCTACATTTTATATCCTCTCTACTTCGACAATCATCAGTTATTTTGCTCCCCATACAGCAACACTCCTTTACTACTTTAAGTGTCTCATTTCCTAATCTAATTCACCCGACTTAACTCGACTACATTCCATTATCCTTGTTTTGGTTTTGTTGATGTTCGTCTTATACCCTCCTTTCAAGACACTGTTCATTCCGTTCAACTTCTGTTCCAAGTCATTTGCTGTTTCTGACAGAATTACAATGTCATCGGCGATCCTCAAGGTTTTTATTTCTTCTCCATGGAATTTAATACCTACTACGAACTTTTCATTTGTTTCCGCTAGTGCTTGCTGAATATACAGATTGAATAGCATCGGGGAGAGGCTACAACCCTGTTTCACTCCCTTCCCAACCACTGCTTCCCTTTCATGTCTCTCGACTCTTATAACTGCCATCAGCTTTCTGTACAAATTGTAATTAGCCTTTCGCTCCCTGTATTTAACCCCTGCCTACTTCAGAATTTGAAAGAGAGTATTCCAGTCAACATTGTCAAAAGCTTTCTCTAAGTCTATATATGATAGAAACGTAGGTTTGCCTTTCCGTAATCTTTCTGCTAAGATAAGTCGTAGGGTCAGTATTGCTTCACGTGTTCCAACATTTCTACGGAATCCAAACTGAACTTCCCCGAGATCGGCTTCTACCAGTTTTTCCATTCTCCTGTAAAGAATTCGCGTTAGTATTTTGCAGCTGTGACTTATTAAACTGATAGTTCGGTAATTTTCGCATCTGTCAACACCTGCTTTCTTTGGGATTGGAATTATTATATTCTTCTTGAAGTCTGAGAGAATTTCGCCTGTCTCATGCATCTTGCTCACCAGATGGAAGAGTTTTGCCAGGAATTACTCTCCCAAGATTGTCAGTAGTTCTAATGGATTGCGTCTACTTCCGGGGCCCTGTTTCGGCTTAGGACGTTCAGTGCTCTGTCAAACTCTTCATGCAGTATCATATCTCCCATTACATCTTCATCTACATCCTCTTATATTTCCATGATATTGTCCTCAAGGACATCGCCCCTGTATAGACCCACTATAAACTCCTTCCACCTTTCTGCTTTCCCTTCTTTCCTTAGAACTGGGCTTCCATCTGACCTCTTGATATTCATGCAAGTGGTACAGTGACGATACAACCCAAAAGTTGAGTCGCAATTGATTACTACAGGCTACATGACGAGATATCTCCAGGAGACTAACGTCGCTACAGTCACCCATCTGAACCTGGTCAAGGAGTTGAGTAGCTTTTTTCCGATGCACTACAGGTCATTTATTTTAGCCCTGTCATTTTCACATTGACGATACGATACAAAGATAGCATCGCAATTGAGTACTACAGGTTACTTGGAGACTAACATCGCTACTGTCACTTAACGGAATCTCGAATGAGAGATAGGTACCTTTTTTTGAATTCACTACAGGTCTTTTATTGTAACCCTGCCATTTTCACATTGACGATACGACACAAAAATTACGTCGAAAACGAGTACTACAGGCTTCATGTGGACTTCTCTCCGGGAGACAAACGTCGCTACTGTCACCTAACAGAACCTCGTCTGTGAGTTGTGTAGCCTTTTTCCGATGCACTACAGGTCTTGTATTGTAACACTGGCATTTTCACATTGACGATACGATACAAAAATTGCGTCGCAATTGAGTACTACAGGCTTCATGACGATTTCTATCTGGGAGAGTAAAGTCGCTACTGTCACCTAACTTAACGTCACCTGGGAGTTGTGTAGCTTTTACGGATCCACTACAGGTCGTTTATTGTAACCCTTGGATCCTCACATTGACGATACGACACAAAAATTGCGTCTCGATTGACTACTACGCGCTTCATGACGCCTTCTCTCAGGGAGCCTAACTTCGCTACTGTCACCTAACGGAACCTCGTCTTGGAGTAGTGTAGCTATTTTCCGATTCTCTACAAGTCTTCTATTAGTGGCATTTTCACGTTGACAATACGATACAAAAATTGCTTCGCCATTGAGTACTACAGGCCTCATGACGACTTCCCTCCGGGAGACTTACGCTGTACTGTTACCTAAAGGAACCTCACCTGCGAGCTGTGTAGCTTTGTTCCGATGCACTACAGGTCGTATGCTGTAACCCTTGGAACGTCACATTGACAATACGACACAAAAATTGCGTTGCGATGACTACTACGTGCTAAATGAGGACTTCTCTCTGGGAGACTAACGTCGCTACTGTCACCTAACGGAACCTCTCCTGGGAGTTGTGTACCTTTATTCCGATGCACTACATGTCGTATATTGTAACACCTGCATCCTGACATTAACGATACGACACTAGAATTGCCTCGTGATTGAGTACTACGGGGTTCAGGACGACTTCTCTCCGGAAGACTAATGTCGCGACTGTCACCTAACCAATCCTCGTCCGGGATTTGTGTAGCTTTTTTCCGAAGCAGTACAGGTAGTTTATTTTAACCCTTGCCTGCTGACATTAACGATATGACACAAGAATTGCCTCGCGATTGGATACTACAAGAATCATTACTTGTGTAGGGAAGAACTCTGTTTGGGAGTTGAGTAACATTTTGCAGATGCACTACAGGTCGTTTATTTTAACCTATGTATCCTCACATTGACGATACAACACAAAAATTGCATGACGAATGTGCACTACGGGCTTCATGACGACTTTTCTCTGGAAGACTAATGTCGCGACTGTCACCTAACTGATCCTCGTCTGGGAATTGTGTAGCATCTTTCCGATGCACTATAGGTTGTTTATTGTAACCCTTGCGCACTCGTTTTGACGATACGGTACAATAATTATGTCGCCATTGACTACTACGGGCTTCATGACGACTTTTGCCTGGGAGACAAAAGTCGCTACAGTGACCTAACCAATCCTAGTCTCAGATTAGTGTAGCGTTTTTCCAATGCACTACGGGTCATTTATTGTAACCTTTGCTTCCTGACATCAACAATGCAACACAAAAATGGCGTCTCGATTAAGTTCTGTGGGTTTCCTGACGACTTCTCTCCAGAAGACTAATGTGTCTACGGTAACCCAACAGAACCTTGTTTGGGAGTTGTGTAACATTTTGCCGATGCACTACAGGTCGTTTATTGTAACCCTCACATCCATACATCGATGAAACGAAACAAAATCTGCGTCGCGATTGTTTTCTACGGGCTTCAGGAAGATTTCTCTGCAGGAGTTTAACGCCGCTACAGTCACCTATCGCAACCTTGCCTGGGAATTGTGTTGCTAATTTTACGAGACACTAGGTTGTTTATTGTAACCCACGTATCCTAACATTGACGATACAACAAACATTCCGTGCGATTGAGTACTACGGAATTCATGATGACTTCTCCGTGGGATACAAACGTCGCTACGGGCACCTAACCGATCCTCGTCTGAGAATTTTGTAGCTTTTTTCCGATGCCCTATAGGTCGTTTATTGTAACCATTGCGTCCTGACACTGACGATACGACCCAAGAATTTCGTCGCGATTGAGTACCAGGGGGTTCATGACGGCTTCTCTCAGGAACACTAATGTCGCTTCTCTCACCTAATCGATCCTCGTCTGGGATTTGTGCACCCTTTTTCCGATGCGCTACAGGTCGTTTATTGTAACACTTGTGTCCTGACATTAAGATACCACACAAAACTTGCGTCGCTTTTGAGTACTACGGGTTTGATGGGGACTTCTCTCCGGAAGACTAACGTCGCTACATTCACGTAGCAGAATCCTGGGTGAAAGTTCTGTAACACTTTTCCGATACAGTACAGGTCGTTTATTATAACTTACTTATCCTCAAATTGACGATACGACACAAAAATTGCATTTGGATTGTGTACTACAGCTTTCATGACGACTTCTATCCGGAAAATGTAGCTACTGTCAGCTAACCGATCCTCGTCTAGGATTTTTTTTTTAATTCTTTATTTCCAGAAAGCTTATTAATTATACAATCTAGTCCACTGCCTTATGTGATTAGTGGGCCGAAAATACTGATACATTTTTATATAAGTTGCAGCTATTCAAGTAATATTTAGTAACTAGTTAGTAGGCAAGCTATATGGAAAATGCAATGGGCAAATTAGTGTGCTAATTCTAAGTAGGTAACCTAACTAACTGTAGACTAGTCACTAAAGCCTGCAGCGTTACAAATGTGTCAGCTGGAAAATATAAACCTACTATAGAGCCTTGCTCATTGAGTTAACCCCAATGAGCGTGCCCCTGACACTGGGCAGGCCAAGATGTTGCTCGCTGCAGGTTCCTAAGAATAGTATCTAAAAACTAAGTCCTACAACTAAACTTATCCTAAGGTCAAATCAGATGCGTTGTCCAGATCGGTAAGATTGCACCCCACTCCCCCTAATCCCGAGGCGCGGCGGATTCTAGACTGAAGAAGTCGGCCTTTCCGGGTCCAGGCGGTTTGGGTATAGGGTACCAGACTCTATCGGTATTTGAGTGGGTCTCTAATACGTGCTAATTTGGTTCTCTCAGATAGTCCTTTAAGACTTTCTGTGATACCGCGTTAGCCAGTTTGTTAATAGTCTGCAAGGTGTCGTGTTGTCTAAGCAGTTTATATGTGTCATTGTGCGGTAGTTGGTCACTTAACACTGAGGCCACATCATTGAAAAGGGGGCACTCGTAGACTACATGGTCAGGAGTACCCTCCGGAACACCACAGTCACATGCGGGTGTCGCCTTTTTCCCGAATCGACATAGGTATGTAAAATAGGGTCCATGTCCAGTGAGAAAGTGAATTAGTCCCCGGGTTGGTTCAAAATATGACATTCCCATCCTTTCCATAACATCTGGTAAGAAATCAAAAGTTCTGCGCCCTGTTTCTTCGCCTTCCCACGAATGTTGCCATAACTGATCCCCTCTTAGCCTAATCTCAACTTTGTTCTCAATCCTGCTTCCTAGAATTTCCTCTGTTTTCTCCAAATTACCCTTTTTTTGCCCAGTACCAAGCGGCCTGCTCCCGAATTTTGATATCTAAGGGGCAGAGTCCCATTATGACTAACAGGGCCCCTCCCGGTGTAGTCCTGTATGCCCCCACTGATCTCATAATCATGTTTCTCTGCACTCTTCTCACTGTCATGGCGGGCACCACCCTCGTGAGCCTGTGTGCCCAGATTCCCGAGCCGTAACCCACTATGGAGGTGAGTATGCTATTGTGATAAAGTTTGATGGGATGTGGTGGGAGATGGAAGCCTTTGTGTTCAATGGAGATGAGGTTGTTGAGTACTTGGAGGGCTCTTTGAGTTACGGTTTCAATGTGCCTGCCGAATGACCACCTTTCATCAATGATGATGCCGAGATAGCGAGTCTCACGTCGCCTGAGAAATGGTGAGCCCTGTATCCTGAAGTTGGATTGCGAACTAGTTGTCCCTTTAGAAGGAGGTATGTGGATTTTGCTGGTGAAATCTTCATCTTTGTGTTTCTGTACCAAAGTTGTAGTATTTCTATTGCTCGTTCAATCTTGGGCTCTAAGTCTTCTCGGCTACGGCCTCCAACCAGTAGGAGGAGGGGAGGCCATCTGCATAGGCTCTCACCTCTAGCACTTCGTCACTTTGCTGTAATTTGTCTAGTAAGGGTGCCATGTGGATGTCCCAAAACAGGGGGCCTAGTACGGAGCCCTGGGGACATCCCTTGGTGATTGTTTTTCTTACCCTTGTGCCAGGGGATGATAGCCAGACCTCCAGATCCTCGCAATAGCTCCTCAGACACCCATACAGCGGCCCTGGACACTCCTCCCGTAAGCAGGAGAAGAGCGAAGGCCACCACAGGTTGTCGAAGGCGCCACTTATGTCCACCATGATGCCGACAACGTACTTGTACGGGGTAGAGCCGCAGACCTCGGCCGCCAGGGCGATTGCATCAGATGCCGATCGCCCAGGCCTGAAGCCGAACTGCCTGCTGCTCATCCCGCACAGCACTCGGTGCGCAGCCAGTCTGTCAGCCAGCATTCTCTCCAGAACCTTCCCAAGCCGATCAAGCAGGCAGATTGGTCGGTAAGATTTTTTTTCTGCTGGGTCTTTGTCAGCTCCTTTCTTAATGATTAAGACATTTGCCCTCTTCCAAATTCGAGAACTTTTTCTGCCTGAGACATTCATTGTATAGGTGAGTTAGAGGGGCGACTATCTGGGGGGCCAGGAATTGCACCACATCCGCCACAATGCCGTCTGGCCCGGGAGCTTTCCCTCTCTTCAGGGATTTTATATGGGCAGCTACCTCCTCTTCAGAGAATGGGTAGAATGCCGTATCATTTCCATATACATTGTTGTTGTAGTTCTCACGCAGCTGCCGTTGTTCGTCTGTCTCTCCATCCGCTGTATCATCAGGCAGCAGGGACTGGAGAAGGACCTCAGCAGTTTCCTGCCAAGACTCCACCATCCCGTCCCCACGCCTGACGGTTGAGAGCTCCATCGGAGAGCGGATTTTCTCCCGGACAGGCTTGTAGGGAACTCCCCAAGGGTCTATAGCAAGTTGGTTTAGAACAAAGTGTTCCCAACTTTTTGATCTTACTTCACGTAAATGTTTGTGGAAATTGTCTTTAGCTTCCCGGTGTAGCTGCAACCATCATTGTCTTTCTAGCCAGACGACACTGCGCTGGTAGTGCCTCCTGAGCCTTCTAATAGACCGGCGCATCTCCTGTAGTTCAGCTGACCATGGTGACGGAGAGGCCGCCATGGCCTTCCTCCTAGTAGGTACAGCAGCTTTCACCACTCGAGTTATTACTGTCACCAGTTCCTCGGCACTGTTGTCAACGTCAATGTCCAGGTGTCCGTCACCTTCTGGTAGTGCAGGAATGTCGCACTCCCTAGCAAGTCTCTCCCAATCGGCTCTTTTGTAATTATATTGCACCTCCCACCCCATGGCCCAGCGGCTGACCTTGTCTCCCATACTGAAAGTGATGAGATTATGGTCGCTAGTGGTGGCGTTCTCTACAACTTTCCACTGCTGGATTAGATGCGCAGCATTGGGCGTAGCCAAGGTCACATCAATGTTTGTGCCTTGGCCACCTCCCGCCACGTAGGTCGGAGGGTTGCCGGGCTTGTTTGCCACCACCAGATGCAAGGCCATGGTGGCCTCTTGTGCCCTCTCTCCATTTGCGTCCCTGGTACCGCTGTACCATAGGGGGGATTTAGCGTTTATGTCTGCAGTTATAATTACTTTCCGGCCCCGAAACGCCGTGATGACTGTGGTAAGGTGTGCCAAGTGTCTCTCAATGTCATCACCATACTGGAAGTACATGTTGATGAAGATAGTTGTTCCGGATGGAGACTGCAGCTCCACGACGTTGCAGTGGCTGGTTGTGAACTTTGTTAGAACTGTGGCTCTTAGGAGTTTGCCGATCTTGGGTCTTCCCCTCTGCTTACAACTTGCCAGGTCGCAGCTGTGAAAGCTAATTTCCCATTTACGGAGTACGGCTCCTGCAGACAGACCAGATCCAGTTTCCTCTCCTCCACTTCCTTACGTAGCTCCTGCATCACGAGTCTGCTGTTATGGGCGTTAAGTTGGCCAATGGTGATTTTCGTCATGTAGTTTTTATGGGAAATATGTGTGAATTCTGTCGTTAGGCCAAGTCTTGTTCCAGTCAAATGTGATGAGTCCATTTGCCAAAACTGCTTGTTGGTAGATTTCGTCCAGGTCGAATTTTTCGCCACGTCTTTCGAAGACTTTCTTAAGTGGGTCCCGCAGGGCTCCGAAGTCGGTGGGGAGATTCACTGACTTGAGTTGAACTCTGTCTACAGCCTCCATTACCGAGAAGGTGACTCTCCTGCCATATTCATGTCCCACCCGGACCACGTGTCTTAAGGCAGTGGTCGTCTGGGATTTGGGTAGCTTTTTTTCCGACCAATTACACGACGTTTATTATATCGCATGTCTCATGACATTAACGATACGACACAAAAATTGCGTCGCGATTAGGTACTACGGGCTTCATGACAATTTCTCCCCGAGAGACAAACGTCGGTAAGGTGACCTAACCGTTCCTCGTCTGGGATTTGTGCAGCTATTTTCAAATGCACTACGAGTCCTATATTGTAACCTTTGCCTCTTGACTTTAACGATGCGTCACAAATTGCGCCGCGATAGAGTATTACGGGGTTCATAACGTTTTCTTTCCGGAGGACTAACGTCGCTATGGTCACCTAAAAGAACCTTGTGTGGGAGTTGTGTAACATCTTTCAAATGCAGTAAGTGTCGTTTATTATAACCCACGTATCCTCACATTCACGATACGGCACAAAAATTTCATCACAATTGTGTACCACGGTCTTCATGACGACTTCTCCCCGGAAGACTAACGTCGCTACTGTCACGTAACCGATCCTCGTTTGGGATTTGTATAGCATTTTTCGGATGCATTACAGGTAGTTTATTCTATCTCTGACGTCCTGAAATCAACTAAACCACACAAAAATTCGTCGCGATTGAGTGCTATGGGCTTCATGACGACTTCTCCCCGGGAGACAAACGTCGCTACAGTGGGTGACCTAACCAATCCTCGCCTGGGATTTGTGTAGCTTTTTTCCGATGCACTATAGCTCGCTTATTAAAACCCTTGCCTCCTGACATTAACGATACAACACTAAAATTGTGTCGCTATTGAGTCATGACGTCTTCTGGCCGGGAGACTAACGTCGCTACTGTCACCTAACTGATCCTGGTCTGGGATTTGTGTAGCTTTTTTCGATGAACTAAAGGTCGTTTATTGTGAGCCTTGCCACATCACGTTAACAATACGACACAAGAATTGGGCCCATATTGAGTACTACGGGGGTCATGTCGACTTCTCTGCGAAAGACTAACGTTACTACGGTCAACTAACACAACCTTCTGTGGGAGTTGTGTAACATTTTTCCGATGCACTACAGGTCGTTTATTATAGTTTACGTATCCTCACATTAACGATACCATACAAAAATTTCGTCGCGATTGGGTACTACAGGCTTCACGACGACTTATCCCTGGGAGACAAACGTCGCTACGGTGACCTAACCGATCCTCGTCTGGGATTTGTGTAGCTTTTTTCAATGCTCTAAAGGTCGTATATTGTAACCTTTACCTCCTGAAATTAACGATCCGTCAAAAAAATTGCGTCGCGATTGGGTATTACGGGAATCATAACATTTTCTCTCCAGACGAATAACTGTCGCTATGATCACCTACCACAACCTTGTGAGGGAGTTGTGTAACATTTTTCCGATGCGCTACAGGTCGTTCATTATAACCTAAGTATCCTCACATTGACGATACGACACAAAAATTCCATCACGATTGTGTACTAACGGGTTCATGACGAGTTCTCACCAGAAGACTAACATCACTTAATTTACCTAACAGAGCCTCGTGTGGGAGTTGTGTAACATTTTTCCGATGCACTAAAGGTTGTTTATTATGACCTACGTAACCTCACATTGACAATGCGACACAAAAATCGCATCACGATTGTGTACTACAGGCTACATGCCGACTTCTCTCCGGAAGACGAACGTCGCCACTGTCACCTAAATGATCCTCGTCTGGGATTTTTGTAGCTTTTTTTCGATGCACTACAGGTCGTTTATTGTAAGCCTTGCCCCATGACATTAACAATACGACACAAGAATTGGGTTCAGATTGAGTACTACGGGGGACATGACGACTTCTTTCCGGAAGACAAATGTCACTACTGTCACCTAACCGATCCTTGTCTGGGATTTGTGTATCATTTTCCCGATGCACTACAGGTCGTTTATTGTAGCCTACATAACCTCACATTGACGATACGACACAAAAATTGCATCACGATTGTGTACTAGAGGCGTCATGACGACTTCTCTCCGGAAGACTAATATCGCTACTGTCACCTAACCGATCCTCGTCTGGGATTTGTGTAGATTTTTTCATATGCACTACAGGTCGTTTATTGTAGCCTACGTACCCTCACAATGACGATACGATGACGATATGACACAAAAATTGCATCACGATCGTGTACAACGAGGCTTTATGAGGGCTACTATCCTGAAGGGTAACGTCGCTACTGTCACCTAACCGATCCTCGTCTGGGACTTGTGTAACGTTCATCTAATGCACTACAGGTGGTTTATTGTAACCCTTTCGTCCTGACACTGACGATACGACCCAAGAATTGCGTCGCGAATGTGTACTACGGGGTTCATGACGATTACTCTGTGGAAGACTAACGACGCTATGGTATCCTAACAGAACCTTGTGTGGGAGTTGTGTAACATTTTTCCGATGCACTACAGGTCGGTTATTATGTCATACGTATCCTCACATTGGAGGTTCTACACAAAAATTGCATCGCGATTGTGTACTATGGGCTTCATGACGACTTCTCTCTGGGAGACTAACGTTGCTACGGTCACCTAACCTATCCTCGACTGGGACGTGTTTAGCTTTCTTCGGATGCAGTACAGGTCGTTTATTGTAACCTTTGCCACCTGACATCAACGATACAACACTAAAATTGCTTCGCGATTCAGTACTATGGGGTTCATGAAGACTACTCTGCGGAAGGTTAACATCGCTAAGGTAACCTAACAGAACCTTGTGTGGGAGTTGTTAACATTTTTCCGATGCACTACAGTTCGTTTATTATAACCTACGCATCCTCACATTGACGATATCACACAAAAATTTCATCACGATTTTGTACTACGGGCTTCATGACGACTTCTCTCCGGAGGACTAACGCCTTTACTGTCACCTATCTGATCCTCGCCTGGGAGTTATGTAGCTTGTTTACGATGCTTTACTGGTCTTTTATTGTAAACCTCGCAACCTCTCATTAATGATACGACACAAAAATTACATCGCGATTGAGTACTTCGGTGTACATCTCGACTTCTCTCAGGACTAACGTCGCTATGGTCACCTAACAGAACTTCGTGTGGGAGTTGTGTAACTTTTTGTGATGCACTACAGTTGCTTTAATATAACCTACGTATCCGCACATTGACGATAGGACGCATCACAATTGTCTACTAAGTTCTTCATGTCGTTTTCTCTCTTGAAGACTCACGTACCTACTATCACCTAACCGATCCTGGTCTGGGAGATGTGTAGCTTTTTTCCGATGCACGACAGGTCGTTTAATGTAACACTTGCCTCCTGACATTAACGATACAACACAAAAATTGCGTCGCGAATGAGTACTACGGGCTCCATGACGACTTCCCCGCGTGAGACATAAGTCGCTCCGGTGGCTTAACCGATCCTCGTCTGGCATTCCAGTAACGTTTTTCCGATGCACTACAGATTGTTAATTGTAACCCTCGCATCCTCACATTAAAAATAGCACACAAAAATTGCTTCATGAGGGCATCTCTCCGGAACACTAACGTCGCTTCTGTCACCTTACAGAACCTTGTGTCGTAGTTGTGTAACATTATTCCGATGCACTACAGGTCGTTTATTATAACTCACTTCGACGATAAGACACAAAAATTGTATCACGATTGTGTACTATGGGTTTCATGACGACTTCACTCCGGAGAGTAACGTCGCTACTTGCACCTAATTGATCCGCGTCTGGGATTTGTGTAGCTTTCTTCCGATGCACTATAGTTCAATTATTGCAACCCTTGCCTCCTGACATTAACGATATGACAGAAAGATTGCGTCTCGATTGAGTACTTCGGGGTTCACAATGACTTCTTCCCGGCAGACAATCGTCGCTACAGTGACCTAACCGATACTCGTAGGGATTTGTGTAGCTCTTTTCCGCCGCACTACTGGTCATTCATTGTAACCCTTGCCTCCGGACATTGACGATATGACGCAAAAATTGCTTCGCGATTGAGTACCACATGGTTAATGACAACTTCTCTCCGGAAGACTAATGTCGTTATGGTCACCTAACAGAACCTTGTGTGGGAGTTGTTTAACATTTTTCCGATGCACTACAGATCGCTTACTATAACCTATGTATCTTCACATTGACGATACGACACCAAATTGCATCACGATTGCGTACTATGGACTTCATAACGATTTCCCTCTGGAAGACTATCGTCGCTACTGTCACCTAACCGATCCTGGTCTGGAAGTTGTGTAGATTTTTTCCGATGCACTACAGGTCGTTCGTTGTAACTCACGTATCGTCACATTCATGATACGACACAAAAATTGCGTCGCGATTATGTACTATGGGTTTCATGACGATTTCTCTAGGGAAGACTAACGTCGCTACGATAACGTAACAGAACCTCGTGTGGGAGTTGTGTAACATTCTTCGGATGCACTACAATTCGTTTATTATAAACTACGTATCCTCACATTGACGATAAGGCGCTAAAATTGCATCAAGCTTGTGTACTAGGGGCTTGCCGACGTCTTCTCTCCAGAAAACTAACGTCCCTACTGTCACCTACCCGATCATTGTGTGGGGTTTGTGTAGCTCTTTTCTGATGCACTACTGACTGTTTATTGTATGCCTTGACTCCTGACATTGACGATCTGACACAAAAATAATTTCACGATTGAGTACCACATGGTTAATGACAACTTCTCTCCGGAAGACTAATGTCGTTATGGTCACCTAACGGAACCCTGTGTGGGAGTTGTGTAACATTTTTCCGATGCACTACAGATCGCTTACTATATAACCTATGTATCTTCACATTGACGATACGACACAAAATTCCATCACGATTGCGTACTATGAACTTCATGACGACTTCTCTCCAGAAGACTAACGTCGCTACTGTGACCTAACTGATCCTCGTCTGGGATTTCTGTAGATATTTTCCGATGCACTACAGATCGTTTATTGTACGCGTTGCGTCCAAACATTGACGATAAGACACAAATTTGCATCACGATTGAGTATTATGGGCTTAATGATGACTTTTCTCTCGTAGCCTGACGTCGCTACATTTATCAGTGTTAACCAGGTTTAGGAGTTGTCTACATTTTTCCGATTCACTACAGGTCGTTCATTGTAACCCACGTATCGCCAATTTAATGATACGGCTCAAAAACTGAGTCGTGATTTAGTACTACGGGCTTTTATGACGATTTCTCCCCGGGAGACGAACTTCGATACCATCACCTAACGCAACCTAAAGTGTGGGGTGTAGCATTTTACCGATGCACTACAGGTGGTTTAATATAACGTATTAATCCTCACATTGACGATACGACAAAAAAATTGCGTCACGATTGTGTACTACAGGCAACAGGAAGACTTCTCTCCGGAAGACTAACGTCGGTACTATCACCTAACCGATCCTCGTCTGGGATTTAAGTAGCTATTTTCCGATGCACTACAGGTCGTTTAATGTAACTCCTGCTTCCTGTCATTAACGACGTGATTGAGTACTACGGACTTCATGACAACTTCCCCCGGGAGAAAAACGTCGCTTCGATGACCTAACCGATCCTCGTATGGATTTGTGTAGCTTTTCTCCGCTGCACTACAGGTCGTCTATTGTAACCTTTGCACCCTGACATTGATGATACGTCACAAAAATTGCGTCGCGATTGAGTACTACAGCCTTCATGACGACTTCTCTATGGATGACTAACGCCGCTACTGTCACCTAACAGAACCTTGTGAGGGAGTTGTGTAACATTTTT
The DNA here is from genome assembly GCF_021461385.2 of Schistocerca piceifrons. Lineage (NCBI taxonomy): Eukaryota > Metazoa > Arthropoda > Insecta > Orthoptera > Acrididae > Schistocerca > Schistocerca piceifrons. The sequence goes on along the minus strand of NC_060138.1, from coordinate 132,621,007 downwards.
CCAATGCACTACAGGTCGTTTACTATAGCCTACGTATCCTCACATTGACGATTCGACAGGAATATTGCATCACGATTGCCACCCTCACATGAGAAGGACATTCATACACTCTTAACAAGCTATTAAACAGATTTACGAAATGTGGTGTTACAGTGAATCTATCTAAGACTAAGTTTGCTTGTGTAAAAATAAAATTTCTAGGACATATAATAAATGCACAAGGCATAAGGCCAGATCCCATGAAGCTGGATGCACTGAAGAATCTCCCAGCACCCAGAACAAAGAAACAACTAAGGTCACTAATTGGGTTTCTCTCATTTTTCAGAAAATTTTTACCTCACCCACTTTGAAACAACCCACATCCACTCAAACTGCTTAAGAAAAACCAGACTTGACATTGGAATAAGGAGTGTCAAGAAGGCTTTGAGAAAATTAAACATGCACTAATGAATGCAAGCGTATTGTGCCACCCACATTTTAGCTCAGAATTCTGTTTAGCTTGTGATGCTTCCAGCTATGGTTTAGCAGCATGTCTTTTCCAAGTTGTAAATAAAGATGGTAAGGAAGAAGTTAGAATTGTAGTATTTGCTAGCAGAACTTTGACCGAATGTGAAATATCTTACACAACTACAGAACAAGAAACATTAGCCATAGTCTGGGATTTCAAGAAATTTAACTATTATATTTTTGGAAAGCACGCAAGGGTTTACACAGATCATCATGCGTTGACATTTCTTCTATCATGTAAATTATTACACCCCAGATTAGCCAGGTGGGCGATTTCCCTTCAAGGATACTCATTTGAAATAATTCACATTAAAGGTACAGATAATGTCGTAGCAGACGCACTATCACGACTTCCACAAGGATTAAGTAAGGATACAACAGAACCAGAGAACCTCCATGATCACAGAATTTTGCTAATGCAGAATAGTTATTATAGTCAGTATTACAAAGACTTGTGTACACACATGGAAACACTACAGATGGCAGAGCCTCACTGGTCAAAAATTAGGAAAATTATCACAGATCAGCCTCAGCACACACTGTGTAGTAGATATAAACTAGATAGAGGAGTATTATTTTACAGGAGACACATTCTGAGTAAAAACTGGTGCGTTTGTATTCCCCAGAAATGTCAAGGATATCTTATCTGGCATACACATTTTCTCTTTGGTCATTATGGATCTAAGAAATGTTTTTCAAAATTAAGCTCATACTGTTACTTCACGAACATGAGGAGAAAAGTACGTAACACACTCAAAACTTGTACCATATGTCAGAAAGCAAAAGCAAGTAACCAGTCACATAGAACAGAACTACATTCAATATTGCCTACCAAACCATTGGAAATAATTAGTACTGACATATCTGGACCTCATCGTACAAGCTCTGGAGGAGCAAAATATATACTTTTATTTTATGATGTTTTTAGCAAACATGTAAAATTATTTGCACTGAAATCTGCAACAGCAAATGCCATTATCGGAAGATTTAGGAACGATTACATACCACATGTAGGAAAACCTGTTAAAATCCTATCACACAATGCCATATACTATACAGGATTTCGTTGGACGAAATTTTTATCCGACAACAACTTACAACCCATATTCATTAGTAAATTTGCACGACAAGGTAACCCAGCAGAAAGAGTATTTAGGGAACTCAATCGGTTTATCAGGACTTCCATACCAAATAAGCAAACCAAATTGGTAAGCCTATTGAACTCATTTGAGGAGGTGCACAATAATCTAAACATATATGACACTACATATACACCTATGGAAATCATGTTTAACATAGCAGAAAGAAATGAATGGAGTAATCCAATACCGAAGTTGAAACACGAAGAAATCCCACTAGAAGACAAGCTAAGAGAAATCTACATTACATTGGAAAGTAAGATAAGAAAAGGACACTACAGTAAACAAACTAAGAAAAGACTAAACTACAAGCAAGGTGAACTTGTACTTTTGCGTACTCATCACAAATCCTCAGCTCTGATGCATAGGAATGCTAAGTGCAGACTTGCCTACGACGGTCCATACATAATCCACGGGATGCCGCATCCAGGAGCGTATTTACTAAAGAACTGGAGAAATGACAAGATTATAGGATGAAATCCGCATAAAGACATTAAAAGTTACAACACAGAATATCTACATGTAAATGGTATTTTTGAGGGAATGCACTGAATAATGACAGCAGAGGATACTAATATTAATTAAGTAATATTTATACACCTGACTGAAGAAAGAAGACATGATTGCAGAACGCTGATGCTGAATATTATAGTCATTAAGATAGAAGGAAAGTGATATTATTTGGTATTAAGTATATATGATTGTGCAAGGCACATCTATTAAAGAAGTTGGCAGTACGATGTGTAGATTGTGACACCGATTCACACGCACGCCTGCGGAACAAAGAGAAATTCTTGAGCACAGCGATTTGAGACAAAAACACACGTCACTGAGTGACGCAAACACAGTGGCCAATTAATTGCATGGTTACCTTAGGTTATGATTTACTGAATAAATTTCCTTTTCGTTACGCGGTAACATTTGTGTTTAATAAGCGCCTCGGGGTCCAGTGCTCTAGTTGTGATGTATTTTGTCTTATATTCACCGTTTTCAGGTGAATTTAAACTTGTATATATTTGTTGAAATTTTGATTTGCAAACACTTCTTTCCATACCTTTGTTGACAAAGGATACTTATTTCATTATGTTATTTAGTTGTAAAAACTAGATCACAACAGAAGGAGAAATGTGAATAATATTGTACATGTCTAACATGAAACCCTCACATGAATGAGTGAGAAATATAGTTGTAATTGTATTCTTAATTTTATTTCCATGTCAATGTATTGATCAAGAGTGTAGAAAAGGACTAGAATTTATAAATGTCCACAAATTGAAACTTTTGTCAAACACAATGTGATCAGTGTGTTTATGTGTGAAGTTATTCGCGTGTATGAACAAGTGCGTTGTTAGGTCTTGTGTGTGAATGCGAACAATGGCAACGCCGTGATACGGTGAAATTTTCAGTCCAAACAACTCTGAACAAAGACATTATGCCAATTATGTTTGACGACGAGCGCAAGCTGTCGCGAACAATTATCGTCGGAGTGCGCCAGCACTCACTAACAACGTGAGAAAGTAACTATGTAATGCCATGCAAGCGACCGGAGGAGCAACTTATGGAACACTTCAAAATGCTAATAATTCAACGTATGACGAACACTAACCTTAGAACATTGGATAACCAAATCAGTAAACTGTGACGTCGGAAGTGATTTCCATGCCTTCTCCGGGACTAAACACTTGTGGCACACCTGAAGTTACGTACTTCAATTCTTACGTACGACCGGATCTGTGAACAACGACAAAATAGTCAATCAAGGACAAAAATGAACCCTTTCCTTCGTTAAAAGCGAGGAAAAGGTGCACTGTAATGAACTTTAATGGACAATACAAAGCTGTATCACATCTGCAATAACACCGACAAATGGACTTTGACTGCTGACGTCAATTGACGGCACGAGAACCTAACGGATGCAAGCAATGAATAAATTATAAACTATACCAGTACAATGAACATTGAAAACCAATGAAAAATATTTTCTTTCCAAAGTGACGAAGTACATACCTGCAAGGAACTTTGGTATGCAGTCATATGAACACTATCACGACAAGATACATCCGAGAATGTACGCGCGGCAATAGAGACTGAAACCAGCGACTATGCAAGACGGAGTATCTAGCAACGATCGCGGCGCGGCAGCAACCTACAGTGAAGCGCATGCGCGCGGACTGCAATAACAGACTATGGTCAACAAAGGGACATAATCCGGCAACTTAAAGACCGGCTAAGAACTTGATTTGTCAAAATGTAAATAAATGCAATCACAATGTATCTGTATGTGATGTTATGTTTACGAAAGTGTATGAGTATTTATTATTTATCATTTTTTGCCATCCCACTTGGGAAAGTAGCTTGTCTAAAGATGTGATCTGTTGCTTCGAAAATTTGGGGGCGGTTTAAAGGAACATTTTTAGCCATAGCATGTAAATCAATTTTTTTTAATCACAGAACCCTGTTTAATAAAGCATGAAAGCCAATGCAAGTTATCTTGTGCGAGGTCGCATGTGATCGCTGGTGAGACACAGAGAGGATGTCTAGTCTTTTGTTAATTCCTTCTTCTGTTATCTGTTCTGGAATGGAGTCGAGGGAGAGCCTCGCGCCTTAGACTGGCCGCTCTAATTTAAACTGTTTAACTTTATAAAAAGTCACTGCGTACTGCAGGGAGCAAAATCGCGTATACTAGTAATTATATAAGGAAATTTCCACCGCGCACGGACGAGATACTGACGTGCGGATAATCAATATATCACTAGTGATTAATATTGTATTCCCACTGTAAGTAGCATAGTGCAACGCTATTTGTTTTTAAATTTCATTATTTGTTTCATCCATGATCCAAAAATTTCAACATTATATGCAAACTGTATCTCCAGTATTTATCTCATTTTAGCTCAGAAGTAACGTGGCCCACGAAGGTCCTTCTTACGGCGACGAAATCCTCAAAGCATACATCTGATGCCACCTTATCATGAAAGTAAATTTATTCACTGATTTTTTAAAAATATTTCCATCCATCTCAATTCACTACAACAAAAATTAAAATAATATAAATAATCATATTTACATTCATTTTTATTTAATTATTCACAATTTGTGTAGCTTTTTTCCGATGCAATACAAGTCGTTTATTGTAACCCTTGCGTCCTGACATTAGCGATACGACACAAAAATTGCGTCGCGAAGGATTGCTACGGGGTTCATGACGACTTCTCTCCGGAAGACTAACGTCGCTACGTACGCCTAAGAAAACCTTGTGTGGTAGTTGTATAACATTTTTCCGATGCACTACGGGCCGTTTACTATAACCTACGTATTATCAAATTGTCAATACGACAAAATAATTGTATCACGCTTGTGTACCTCGGGCTTCAAGATGACTTCTCTCTGAACCACTAACGCCGCTACTGTCACCTAACCGATCCTCGTCAGGGATTTGTGTGGATTTTTTCCAATGGACTACAGGTCGTTTATTGCAACCGTTGCCTCCTGACATTAACGATACGACACAAAAAATGCGTCGCGATGGAGTACTACAGGGCTAATGAAAACTTCTCTCCGGAAGACTAACGCCGCTACTGTCACCTAACCGATCCTCGTCTGGGATTTGTGTAGCTTTTTTCCAATGGACTACAGGTCGTTTATTGTCACCCTTGCATTCTGACATTAACGATACGACACAAAAAAATGCGTCGCGATGGAGTGCTACGGGCTTCATGACGACCTCTTCCCGGGGGAGAAATGTCGCTACGATGACCTAACCGATCCTCGTTTTGGATTTAAGTAGCTTTTTCCCGATAAACTACAGGTCGCTTATTGTAACCCTTGCCCTCTGACATTAACGATACGACACAAACATTGCGTCACGATTGACTACTACAGGGCTAATGAAAACTTCTCTCCTGAAAACTAACGTCGCTACGATCACCTAACAGGACCGTGTGTGGGATTTGTGTAACATTTTTCCGATGCACTACAGGTCATTTGATGTAACCTACGTATCCTCACATTGACTATACAACACATATACTGCATCACGATTGAGTACTACAGGTATCATGACCACTTCTCTCCGGGAGAGAACCTCATCTGGGAGTTGTGTAGCTTTTTTCCGATGCACTACAGGTCGTTTATCGTAACCCTTGGATCCTCACATTGACGATACGACACAAAAATTTCGTCACAATTGAGTACTACAGGCTTCATGACGTGTTGTCTCCAGGAGACTGACGTCGCTACTGTCACCTAACGGAACCTCGTCTGGGAGTTGTGTACCTTCTTTCCGATGCACTACAGGTTGGTTTTTATAACCTAAGTATCCCCACTTTGACGATATGAAACAAAAATTGCGTCGCGATCGAGTATTGCGGGCTTCACGACGACTTCTCTCTTGTAGACTTTCGTTGTTACGGTCACCTAACGGAACCTCATCTGGGAGTTGTGTAGCTTTTTTTCTGATGCACTAGAGGTCGTTTATTGTAACACTCACTTCCTCACACTGTCCGTACAACGCACAAATCGCGTTGCAATTGAGTACTACGGGTTCCATGACGACTTTTCTCTGGGTCGCTACGGTCACCTAACGGAACCTCGTCTGGGAGCTGTGTAGCTTTTTTCCGACGCACTACGGGTCGTTTATTATGAGCCTCCTATCCTCACGCATTATGTGTTAAATCTACACCACAGCGTGACTTTCTCGTCACTCAGTGGGTTTCCATAACAATTTTGGGAATATCGGTCGCCCTGATTCTATAGTTCTGATTGTTGTCGGACCCTCGGTGTTTTGAAAGAGGTTTCGTCGGTCCCTTTACACGTCAGACTACCAATCGTGAACGTTCCCCTTTTCTTGAAGCGCTCACATCGCAAACACTCGCCGCTTCACAAAAAGATTGGCTAAAGAGTTCATGATGGCGCTAGATTTTGTACGAATAACTGTGGATGATATGCCTTAGTGTTCTCCAAACAGTAGCGCGTGGAACGACGGTGTGAATCCTCCAAAGTCTCCACTTCCCTCTGATCGAGTAGTGGTAGTGATTTTGTCTGGCCGCCCGTCGCACGGCCGTTTGTCTTAACAGCTCGAAGCCTCGAGATTCTTGATCATTTACTTCGCTGTGACACTTCGCATCGGACATTTACCTTCTTATGGTGATAGACCCCCCCATGAACCATGGACCTTGCCGTTGGTGGGGAGGCTTGCGTGCCTCAGCGATACAGATAGCCGTACCGTAGGTGCAACCACAACGGAGGAGTATCTGTTGAGAGGCCAGACAAACGTGTGGTTCCTGAAGAGGGGCAGCAGCCTTTTCAGTAGTTGCAAGGGCAAAAGTCTGGATGATTGACTGATCTGGCCTTGTAACAATAACCAAAACGGCCTTGCTGTGCTGGTACTGCGAACGGCTGAAAGCAAGGGGAAACTACAGCCGTAATTTTTCCCGAGGGCATGCAGCTTTACTGTATGATTACATGATGATGGCGTCCTCTTGGGTAAAATATTCCGGAGGTAAAATAGTCCCCCATTCGGATCTCCGGGCGGGGACTACTCAAGAGGATGTCGCTATCAGGAGAAAGAAAACTGGCGTTCTACGGATCGGAGCGTGGAATGTCAGATCCCTTAATCGAGCAGGTAGGTTAGAAAATTTAAAAAGGGAAATGGATAGGTTGAAGTTAGATATAGTGGGAATTAGTGAAGTTCGGTGGCAGGAGGAACAAGATTTCTGGTCAGGTGACTACAGGGTTATAAACACAAAATCAAATAGGGGTAATGCAGGAGTAGGTTTAATAATGAATAGGAAAATAGGAATGCGGGTAAGCTACTACAAACAGCATAGTGAACGCATTATTGTGGCCAAGATAGATACGAAGCCCACACCTACTACAGTAGTACAAGTTTATATGCCAACTAGCTCTGCAGATGACGAAGTAATTGAAGAAATGTATGATGAAATAAAAGAAATTATTCAGATTGTGAAGGGAGACGAAAATTTAATAGTCATGGGTGACTGGAATTCGAGTGTAGGAAAAGGAAGAGAAGGAAACATAGTAGGTGAATATGGATTGGGGGACAGAAATGAAAGAGGAAGCCGCCTGGTAGAATTTTGCACAGAGCACAACATAATCATAACTAACACTTGGTTTAAGAATCATGAAAGAAGGTTGTATACATGGAAGAACCCTGGAGATACTAAAAGGTATCAGATAGACTATATAATGGTAAGACAGAGATTTAGGAACCAGGTTTTAAATTGTAAGACATTTCCAGGGGCAGATGTGGACTCTGACCACAATCTATTGGTTATGACCTGTAGATTAAAACTGAAGAAACTGCAAAAAGGTGGGAATTTAAGGAGATGGCACCTGGATAAACCAAAGGAACCAGAGGTTGTACACAGATTCAGGTAGAGCATAAGGGAGCAATTGACTGGAATGGGGGAAATAAATACAGTAGAAGAAGAATGGGTAGCTTTGAGGGATGAAGTAGTGGAAGCAGCAGAGGATCAAGTAGGTAAAAAGACGAGGGCTAGTAGAAATCCTTGGGTAACAGAAGAAATATTGAATTTAATTGATGAAAGGAGAAAATATAAAAATGCAGTAAGTGAAACAGGCAAAAAGGAATACAAACGTCTCAAAAATGAGATCGACAGGAAGTGCAAAATGGCTAAGCAGGGATGGCTAGAGGACAAATGTAAGGATGTAGAGGCCTATCTCACTAGGGGTAAGATAGATACCGCCTACAGGAAAATTAAAGAGACCTTTGGAGATAAGAGAACGACTTGTATGAATATCAAGAGCTCAGATGGAAACCCAGTTCTAAGCAAAGAAAAGAAAGCAGAAAGGTGGAAGGAGTATATAGAGGGTCTATACAAGGGCGATGTACTTGAGGACAATATTATGGAAACGGAAGAGGATGTAGATGAAGATGAAATGGGAGATACGATACTGCGTGAAGAGTTTGACAGAGCACTGAAAGACCTGAGTCGAAACAAGGCCCCCGGAGTAGACAATATTCCATTGGAACTACTGACGGCCGCGGGAGAGCCAGTCCTGACAAAACTCTACCATCTGGTGAGCAAGATGTATGAAACAGGCGAAATACCCTCAGACTTCAAGAAGAATATAATAATTCCAATCCCAAAGAAAGCAGGTGTTGACAGATGTGAAAATTACCGAACTATCAGCTTAGTAAGTCACAGCTGCAAAATACTAACACGAATTCTTTACAGACGAATGGAAAAACTAGTAGAAGTCAACCTCGGGGTAGATCAGTTTGGATTCCGTAGAAACACTGGAACACGTGAGGCAATACTGACCTTACGACTTATCTTAGAAGAAAGATTAAGAAAAGGCAAACCTACGTTTCTAGCATTTGTAGACTTGGAGAAAGCTTTTGGCAATGTTGACTGGAATACTCTCTTTCAAATTCTAAAGGTGGCAGGGGTAAAATACAGGGAGCGAAAGGCTATTTACAATTTGTACAGAAACCAGATAGCAGTTATAAGAGTCGAGGGACATGAAAGGGAAGCAGTGGTTGGGAAGGGAGTAAGACAGGGTTGCAGCCTCTCCCCGATGTTATTCAATCTGTATATTGAGCAAGCAGTAAAGGAAACAAAAGAAAAATTCGGAGTAGGTATTAAAATTCATGGAGAAGAAATAAAAACTTTGAGGTTCGCCGATGACATTGTAATTCTGTCAGAGACAGCAAAGGACTTGGAAGAGCAGTTGAATGGAATGGACAGTGTCTTGAAAGGAGGATATAAGATGAACATCAACAAAAGCAAAACAAGGATAATGGAATGTAGTCTAATTAAGTCGGGTGATGCTGAGGGAATTAGATTAGGAAATGAGGTACTTAAAGTAGTAAAGGAGTTTTGCTATTTGGGGAGCAAAATAACTGATGATGGTCGAAGTAGAGAGGAAGCGTTTCTGAAGAAGAGAAATTTGTTAACATCCAGTATTGATTTAAGTGTCAGGAAGTCATTTCTGAAAGTATTCGTATGGAGTGTAGCCATGTATGGAAGTGAAACATGGACGATAAATAGTTTGGACAAGAAGAGAATAGAAGCTTTCGAAATGTGGTGCTACAGAAGAATGCAGAAGATTAGATGGGTAGATCACATAACTAATGAGGAAGTATTGAATAGGATTGGGGAGAAGAGAAGTTTGTGGCACAACTTGACCAGAAGAAGGGATCGGTTGGTAGGACATGTTCTGAGGCATCAAGGGATCACCAATTTAGTATTGGAGGGCAGCGTGGAGGGTAAAAATCGTAGAGGGAGACCAAGAGATGAATACACTAAACAGATTCAGAAGGATGTAGGTTGCAGTAGGTACTGGGAGATGAAAAAGCTTGCACAGGATAGAGTAGCATGGAGAGCTGCATCAAACCTGTCTCAGGACTGAGGACCACAACAACAACAACAACATGGTGATAGAATTGTATAGCTGCAGTTGCGTATTCTCCGTTTTGGTAGTAAAGCTTCACTAATGGTGCCTTTTCTGGTGACGTCAACTTGCCGCCTTTGCTGGCACATCTGAACCCCTTTCTCACTACAGCTCATTTTATACAAGCAGCTCATGCGGTGTCACTGACATGTTAATTTCCAGCGCCATGCGTTGGCCGGTTTTTGCACTCATCTTCGTTTTCAATAAAATCCCATGTCACTTTACGCACGTGTGACAAGTTTCACCTCTCTACCTAAGTTATTCCATAAATCTGTGCAGCCGGCCGGAGTGGCCGAGCGGTTAAAGGCGCTACAGTCTGGAACCGCACGACCGCTACGGTCGCAGGTTCGAATCCTGCCTCGGGCATGGATGTGTGTGATGTCCTTAGGTTAGTTAGGTTTAAGTAGTTCTAAGTTCTAGGGGACTCATGACCACAGCAGTTGAGTCCCATAGTGCTCAGAGCCATTTGAAACATTTAAATTTGTGCACTTTCAAATTAACGAACTTTCTGGTCACTCTGCATTTGTACATATATTTCACAAATATTTAACATATTTCATTACATATTTATACATATATTTCACTCATATCTCTAACAAATTCTACCCAACAGTTTCGTTTGAACGCAGCTCAATGTTTATGGCGTCACATCCTTAGAACAGTATGTCGGACAACGACATTATTTTCCAGGTAAGTCCTGTGGTACTTGTGGACGCTGTCTCTGAAATATGTTGCGAACCGAGTGAGTGGTAAAGCAGTAACAAATCAAATTGTCAGCATGATGCGGAAATTTTTGATTTATCTCAGTGTGTATGACTTCATATATTCTGAACTATGTGTTGTACATATTTTGCAGCTATATTGAGTGGTATATGTGAATACTGTCTGCAAACAGTGTTGGCAATAGAGTTGTTGGTCAAGAAGCAATAAATTAAAAGCTCATGCCAGATGAAGCAGTTATACTGCATGAATAAAAAAATGTATACGCGATAAACTTTTTTTTCTTTCATCAGTTTTTTAAAGGACGACTGAGAGAGAAAACATATCGAAAAGGTTTGAAAGTATGTACAATGATTGTTTAAAGTCAGCGAGTGCACCCATTCTCAAATAATGGATGAATATAATCTGGCTATTCATAAGTTGCGAATTATGCTTCTTTTACACCCCCACCACAAACCAACAGCATTGAGAGGCAAGAGGTTCTTAAGGACACAGTGGTTCTTCATACTCTGTAATGGATATGTGTAAGAAGTTTGGATGAAACTGATACAGTGGTTTAGAAGGACGTGTGTACACGCACATACACATACATACAGTTTTATAGTACACTCTAAGACAAAAAATGGACGCACCAGGTACCACGAAGGAATTATTCGAATGTGAGGGAAGTCGGTAGATGTGATTTACATGTACAAAAAAACAAATGATTGATATTTCACAGCAAATATATAATTTATTCAATAGAATGAGTTTCACAAACAGAGAAAGTGAATAATGCGTTGGTCCACCTCTAGACCTTGTGAATTGAGTTATTCGGTATGGCATTGACTGATAGAGTTGTTGGGTGTCCTCCTGAGAGATATAGTCCCAAATTCTGTTCGACTGACCCGTTAAATCGTCAAAATACACTCCTGGAAATGGAAAAAAGAACACATTGACACCGGTGTGTCAGACCCACCATACTTGCTCCGGACACTGCGAGAGGGCTTACAAGCAATGATCACACGCACGGCACAGCGGACACACCAGGAACCGCGGTGTTGGCCGTCGAATGGCGCTAGCTGCGCAGCATTTGTGCACCGCCGCCGTCAGTGTCAGCCAGTTTGCCGTGGCATACGGAGCTCCATCGCAGTCTTTAACACTGGTAGCATGCCGCGACAGCGTGGACGTGAACCGTATGTGCAGTTGACGGACTTTGAGCGAGGGCGTATAGTGGGCATGCGGGAGGCCGGGTGGACGTACCGCCGAATTGCTCAACACGTGGGGCGTGAGGTCTCCACAGTACATCGATGTTGTCGCCAGTGGTCGGCGGAAGGTGCACGTGCCCGTCGACCTGGGACCGGACCGCAGCGACGCACGGATGCACGCCAAGACCGTAGGATCCTACGCAGTGCCGTAGGGGACCGCACCGCCACTTCCCAGCAAATTAGGGACACTGTTCCTCCTGGGGTATCGGCGAGGACCATTCGCAACCGTCTCCATGAAGCTGGGCTACGGTCCCGCACACCGTTAGGCCGTCTTCCGCTCACGCCCCAACATCGTGCAGCCTGCCTCCAGTGGTGTCGCGACAGGCGTGAATGGAGGGACGAATGGAGACGTGTCGTCTTCAGCGATGAGAGTCGCTTCTGCCTTGGTGCCAATGATGGTCGTATGCGTGTTTGGCGCCGTGCAGGTGAGCGCCACAATCAGGACTGCATACGACCGAGGCACACAGGGCCAACACCCGGCATCATGATGTGGGGAGCGATCTCCTACACTGGTCGTACACCACTGGTGATCGTCGAGGGGACGCTGAATAGTGCACGGTACATCCAAACCGTCATCGAACCCATCGTTCTACCATTCCTAGACCGGCAAGGCAACTTGCTGTTCCAACAGGACAATGCACGTCCGCATGTATCCCGTGCCACCCAACGTGCTCTAGAAGGTGTAAGTCAACTACCCTGGCCAGCAAGATCTCCGGATCTGTCCCCCATTGAGCATGTTTGGGACTGGATGAAGCGTCGTCTCACGCGGTCTGCACGTCCAGCACGAACGCTGGTCCAACTGAGGCGCCAGGTGGAAATGGCATGGCAAGCCGTTCCACAGGACTACATCCAGCATCTCTACGATCGTCTCCATGGGAGAATAGCAGCCTGCATTGCTGCGAAAGGTGGATATACACTGTACCAGTGCCGACATTGTGCATGCTCTGTTGCCTGTGTCTATGTGCCTGTGGTTCTGTCAGTGTGATCATGTGATGTATCTGACCCCAGGAATGTGTCAATAAAGTTTCCCCTTCCTGGGACAATGAATTCACGGTGTTCTTATTTCAATTTCCAGGAGTGTAGTTACATGGTTGGAGGGCCTTGAACGTAATGCTCCAGACGTCCTCATTTCAGGAGAGACCGGACGATCTTGCTGGGCAAGGTAGGGTCTGGCTAGCACTAAGACAAGAAGTAGATACTCTCACTGTGTGCGGGAGGGCATTATCTTGCTAATATGTACGCACTGGATAACTTCCCACGAAGAGCGACAAAACAGGGCGTAAAAAGTCGTCGACGTATCGCTGCGCTGTAATAGTGCCACGCGTGGCAGCTGAATCGGGTCTACTATGAAAACAAATGACATCCTAGACCATCACTCCTGGTTGTCGAGTCATATGATGGGCGACAGTAAGACTGGTATCCCATTACTACCTGGGACTTCTCCAGGGACGTCTCCGTATTGGAATCTCAGTGACTGGACCATAAATGTTTTCAGGGATGGATTTCCTCTGACGAAATCCTTTATGGCACAGTAGGTCAACTTGAAGAACGAATAACTAGAGCTGTTCTGACACCGTTAACTAGCGACTGGATAGTGTTGGGATACCAACCTGATTGTTGCCTGCGATATGGTTCGAAAATAAGGAATGATGGTCTCTCGGTGTCAATCCTTTCATAGCAGGACCGGTGGGGGGGTCACTGGCGGTATACTTATAGCATATCGGTACGACGACGATATCTACGCCCTGTTTTGTTGCCCTACTGGGAAACCATATTTGGCTTATATTTCATTAAGATAATGCCCGCCCCCACATGGCGAGAGCTACTATTGCTATTCTTTATGCTTGCTCAACCCATTTTTGGCTGTCAAGATTGCTAGATCTTTCCCCGCCAGAGAAATTATGGAACATTGTGAGCATGGCCATCCAACCACCTTAGGATTTTGACGATCAACCACTTCATTTGGACAATTTAGTGCGATATTCCTCATGAGGACATCCAGCAAACGTATCAGTGAATGGGAAGCTGAATGCTCGTAGAAAGGCCACAGGTGGACCAATGCATCTGTGAAGCTCTTTCTCTTGAATAAATCAGCCTTCTGAAATGGGAATCATTTAGTTATTTGTATCTGTACGACACATCAATTATTGTCCTATTCGGATATCCTTTTTCGTTTCTTTTTTGTCTGGCTTCTCTTTTTCTGATTTCTCAAGAGATATGCTGCTGCTGCCTACAAACCTGGTTTCGTGTTACTGGGGTCAGTTAGATGATATGTTACAGCAACGGACTCTAGTATAACGCTGGACTGGATGAATTCTAGAAAGTTTAACCTCTGTTTAGTGTTACCTCATTCTGTTTGCGATAATAACTAAATATCCAATTACCGCAGCCCAAGAATCAGCGGTAGCCTAACACTTTCTACCAGATTGACATGGAATGAATTACTGTGAAGTGTGTCTGCATTACCCTCTTCATTACTTTTTTTAACATTTATCTGGCCACAAGGTATATTACCTTTATTTCACGAAACATCTTACTAAGAATTTTGGTAATTATCGGAGTCCCACACGCATCTTCAATTATTCAATATATCTACGTGCAGTATGTCAGTATATACATCCTTTCCTCTTCTCATTTGATGAATGAAAAGCATGAATGAGAGTGTACACGGTAAATTTCAGTATCTAGATTTGTGGGAGTAAAGGTGCTAAGTGGAAGAATCACGTACAGGTAGGAAAGAGATTTCTGTTCATCTTGGACAAAGCTCATGTACAGTTTGGCACCACACACTAGGGAGCTCTCTGGGCACTTCCGAAAGAATGGAACGCGTGGTATCCAAAAGAATCCCCTTGACAGTGTTCTGAGAGACGCGAGACGAGCGACTCCCACTAAGTGTAAGTGTGTCTATTCATAGTTGGTTCATTTCAGCTCAAGTCAAAATTAACGTCTTGCTCTCATCGCTTTTCGCTCGTTTAGCGGTATACGGAATCTTTCTTGCTAATTTCGGAACATCATGAGCAGTTCCACTTAGCCATGCATGCAAGCCATTGTTCCGCTCTACCTCTGTTCAGACACGTGGACTCGTGATGTATCTTCTCAGTTCAGTCTGATTTGGTTCGTTGTTGATCTCACGAGAATAGTATAATTGAACAGATTTCTGAAACTTCGCTGGTTTACATTTGTCTAGTTTCCACGTGTCTTTCTCATCTCAGCACATATTAAGTACGGTTCTGACAGCCTTAAGTTCGCAGATTGTGTCTCATTGTAACTCACTTCTTTAATTTGCCTAGCTATTCTGAATTTTAGCACTCACTTTATCCAGAATTTCTGTATGTGACGACCACATGTTCGAAGATTGTGAGACCCGTTAAATGTCACTATTACTGATTTTCCTGGTAAAACTCCCAAATTAGTTTCAGAACCTCTTTCATGGTGCAACTATTAAGAATTTGTTTTTATCGGTGAATTCTTGTTTACTTGGTATGTGCACTCAAGCCTAGGGATAAACCGTTTCCCAACCACTGTCATACGGGTGAAGTTTTTCATTACTCTTATATTTGTCCTGAATTTCTATTATGCATTTATATGCACGTGAATTTCACCATTGAAAGATTCCTCTGGCACTCCCATAATTAATAATTAATGATAAATTGTAGTGGGGTCTTCAAGACGCAGTTGTAAATGTTTTATTTTTTAGTTCAGCAGAGAGTGTTATGGAGAACAGCAACCATCACTCATTTATTAGTTGTTTAGCTTATTATTTTGTACAGCTGTCCTTGAATAAACGTGATGTTCTTGCCAGAGCGCATGCTTACGTATTCCCTCGCCAACGTCCATTTTACGTCCTGCTGCTATCCATTCTGCAACAGATTTATATGGCCAATTTCTTTATTTAATATTTATTCATCTGTCTTAATTGTGTAGGTCACACAACTGTGGTAATGACACTCTGCCACTGTCGACAGTCCGGGAAATGCGACGCCACCCCCGGTCGGTGACTGTGCAGGCGGTAGGAGGTTAGCGGCACGAAGCCAGGCCCAGCTCACCCCCTGCAGACGCTGCGGCTCGTGACGACGCCAGGAGTCGCCGGTGCAGCAGCGGGCAACGCCCTCCGCCAGCCAGTCCTCGGGGGCAGCGTCCCTGATGATGATGACGTGACAGCGACCAAACACCTCATCGGTCAAACCGAATGCTGACACCAACCTCTGACGGCATTAAATAGTGCAGACCGCTGCTGAATCCGTCGTGTTTATTAGAAGGCTCTCGATAAGTTGGCTAACGCAACCATGCCACACGCGGCCCGCGCCTGCGTAATTCTGCTAATGCTGCATTCTGATGGTTGCTGTGCACGTACACTCATACCAACACTCGTTGCAAAATTGTGTCACCTGCATAACGGCCTGGCCAGCCTTCGTCCGCTGTCTGCCGTAAGGCTGGCGCATCATGCACTGAAACACACTAAATCACAATTTCGCACCACATTGCCCAAAAGTAGCCCTTTGTCCTCTACACAACAAACTCCGTGTAGTAAAGCCCAAAACTTGGCAGTAGCGTACCTCCTTCCAGCCACGTCGTCTTCACATAGGCCACAGCCTTATGATGTGGCATACAGATCACTGTGCACTACATTTTATTAGACTGAGTTTTATTTTCAGACCAGAGGGCAGCGACAGATTTGCCGACAGATGTGTCCTCTGTTATAAGAGGCATTCAAACGAATGGGGTCAGAGGTTTTGTGATATGTCTAACTGGTTTCCTAATATATTAGGGATATGTTCTTAATGTGTTACAAGGGTGACTGTCTCACTTGCGTTTTTTGTAAGTGGTCAGCCAGTCACATTTCCCTTTGCCATTATTTTAGCTCCTCTGTAGTTTTACTCATGTTTTAATACCACTGTAGCACTTTTCACAGTTTCTCAGTTCTTTTACGGTGAGTGAGGTAGAGTGATTTTGTATGTCAATCCGAGTGTGATGGGAGTGAATTAGTAAGTGTCACTTTGTAGGTTTACTTCTCATTGTGTGACAGTCGTTTTAAGCATTTTATCAACATTTGTTTATTTCATCGTTTGTAAGGGCACTGATAACCCCGCCGTTGAGCGCCTGTGAACTCCAAACACACACACACACACACTCACACACTCACACTCAAACACACAATTTTGTTCCGTCACAGATGCCTCCACACAAATGCACGAACAAGAAGAACGAGATACACAAATAATCCGCTGTGTTACGCCACTTAGACTCCAAGGTAAAGTCAACTATTTTGGTGTGTATGTAGATAAATAGGTGAACTGGCACTCACGGTTTCTCGACCTTCTCAACAAAGCTTGAAAAAGCGGAAAAACCGCACTAGATAGAAAACAGGCCGCATCCACTTGTTCTCAACCAGGACAGCCATACCCCCTTACAACACATTCACTCGCCCTGTTTCCGAGCACACCAATGCACAACTAATCGGCGGACCGAAATCGTACAAGGACAGGCCGTTGGTATCGAAAGGCGGACCTCTCTCCAATAATTAGTCTTCTGACTGGTTTGATGCCGCCAGCCACATATTCCTCTCCTGTGACAACCTCTTCATCTCAGAGTAGCACTTGCAGCCTACTTCCTAAATTATTTGCTGCACGTATTCCAATCTCTGTCTTCCTCTACAGCTTTTGCCCTCTACGGCTCTCTCTGGTACAGTGGTTTTTGTGAATTCCTATTCTGGATTATCCAAATTGCTAGAGGAAAGTGTAAAACACAATTATTGTTTGTAGTGACATGATCAGAAAGATCCCGTGAGAAATTATTGTACTGCAACCATATTTCCAAGAGGCGTATCAACATTGGTAACATTCCGTATACATCCCAGTGGAGGTTATCGCGAGTTGTTACAAGGGAGGGCTACGTAGGGAAAAAGAATGATTGGAGATAACAGTGTATTAATAAGCTGTACCACATGTGACATTTTGGGACCACCTTTTGGCCAACCAGCAACAATAACAGGGGCTACGAGCCAAAAAGGTGGGAATTTAAGGAAATGGGACCTGGATAAACTAAACCAGAGGTTGTACAGAGTTTCAGGGACAGCATAAGGGAACAATTCACAAGAATGGGGGAAAGAAATAAAGAAGAAGACGAATGAGTAGCTCTGAGAGATGAAGTAGTGGAAGCAGCAGAGGATCAACCAGGTAAAAAGACGAGGGCTAGTGAAAATCCTTGGGTAACAGAAGAAATATTGAATTTAATTGATGAAAGGAGAAAATATAAAAATGCTGTAAATGAAGTGGGCAAAAAGGATTACAAACGAATCAAAAATCAGATCGACAGGAAGTGCAAAATGGCTAAGGGGGTATGTCTAGAGGACAAATGCAAGGACGTAGAGGCTTATCTCACGAGGGGTGAGATAGATACAGCCTACAGGAAAATTAAAGAGATCTTTGGAGAAAAGAGAGCCACTTGTATGAATATCAAGAGCTCGGATGGAAACCCATTTCTAAGCAAAGAGGGGGAGGCAGAAAGGTGGAAGGAGTATATAGAGGATCTGTACAAGGGCGATGTACTTGAGGACAATATTATGGAAATAGAAGAGGATGTAGATGAAGACGAAATGGGAGATAAGATACTGCGTTAAGAGTTTGACAGAGCACTGAAAGACCTGAGTCGAAACAAGGCCCCAGGAGTAGACGACATTCCATTAGAACTACTGACGGCCTTGGGAGAGCCAGTCCTGACAAAACTCTACCATCTGGTAAAAATGGAAATGTCGTGTGGCTAGGGCCTCCCGTCGGGTAGACCGTTCGCCTGGTGCAGGTCTTTCGATTTGACGCCACTTCGGCGACCTGCGCGTCGATGGGGATGAAATGATGATGATTAGGACAACACAACACCCAGTCCCTGAGCGGAGAAAATTTCTGACCCAGCCGGGAATCGAACCCGGGCCCTTAGGATTGACAGTCTGTCACGCTGACCACTCAGCTACCAGGGCGGACTACCATCTGGTGAGCAAGATGTACGAGACAGGTGAAATACCCTCAGACTTCAAGAAGAATGTAATAATTCCAATCCCAAAGAAAGCAAGTGTTGACAGATGTGAAAATTACTGAACTATCAGTTTAATAAGTCACAGCTGCAAAATACTAAGGCGAATTATTTACAGACGAATGGAAAAACTGGTAGAAGCCGACCTCGATGAAGATCAGTTTGGATTCCGTAGAAATGTTGGAACACATGAAGCAATACTGACCTTACGACTTATCCTAGAAGAAAGATTAACAAAAGGCAAACCTACGTTTCTAGCATTTGTAGACTTAGAGAAAGCTTTTGACAATGTTGACTGGAATACTCTCTTTCAAATTCTGAAGGTGGCAGGGGTAAAATACAGGGAGCGAAAGGCTATTTACAATTTGTACAGAAATCAAATGGCAGTTATAAGAGTCGAGGAGCATGGAAGCAGTGGTTGGGAAGGGAGTGAGACAGGGTTGTAGCCTCTCCCCGATTTTATTCAATCTGTATATTGAGCAAGTAGTAAAGGAAACAAAAGAAAAGTTTGGAGTAGGTATTAAAATCCAGGGAGAAAAAATAAAAACTTTGAGGTTCACTGATGACGTTGTAATTCTATCAGAGACAGCAAAGGACTTGGAAGAGCAGTTGAACAGAATGGATAGTGTCTTGAAAGGAGGATATAAGATGAACATCAACAAAAGCAAAACGAGGATAATGGAATGTAGTCGAACTAAGTCGGGAGATGCTGAGGGTATTAGATTTGGAAATGAGAGACTTAAAGTAGTAAAGGAGTTTTGCTATTTGGGGTGCAAAATAACTGATGATGGTCGAAGTAGAGAGGATATAAAATGTAGACTGGCAATGGCAAGGAAAGCGTTTCTGAAGAAGAGAAATTTGTTAACATCGAGTATAGATTTGTCAGGAAGTCGTTTCTGAAAGTATTTGTGTGGAGTGTTGCCATGTATGGAAGTGAAACATGGACAATAAATAGTTTGGACAAAAAGAGAGTAGAAGCTTTCGAAATGTGGTGCTACAGAAGAATGTTGAACATTAGGTGGGTAGGTCACGTAACTAATGAGGAGGTATCGAATAGGATTGGGTAGAAGAGAAGTTTGTGGCACAACTTGACTAGAAGAAGGGATCGGTTGGTAGGACATGTTTTGAGGCATCAAGGGATCACAAATTTAGCATTGGAGAGCAGCGTGGAGAGTAAAAATCGTAGAGGGAGACCAAGAGATGAATACACTAAGCAGATTCAGAAGGATGTAGGTTGCAGTAGGTACTGGGAGATGAAGGAGCTTGCACAGGATAGATTAGCATGGAGAGCTGCATCAAACCAGTCTCAGGACTGAAGACCACAACAACAACAACGATTCAGAACCTGACATATCCACTACTGTATTTGCATGATAAATGTTTGGCAATACTGCCTCCTAAAAAAATCACCTTACAGAACAATACCTTGGATCCGATGCTAATCAGTTCTCTGGACAAGGTGGTAGCGTCACTGAAATGGTGTTATAGCATGGAGCAAATGTTTATGCAAATACAGCAGTATCTCGTAAGATACAAAAAAAAATCAAACTGAATGGCGTCTCAACTTCAAGAACCACTTTGTTTCTGGTTCTAGTTTGTGCAGCCTACATCTCTCTACAGTGGGAAACCTTTTAAACCCCTGAGCTCCTTCTGCACCACTTACCAAATGGGTCACCTGACAGTATGTGTTGAGGGTTGGAAAGCATTCAGCTCACGAGCCATGGCATGGCATGTGTGCCATATCAGTAGTAGCTAGATAGTGTAGGTTTTACCACAGTTCTAGCTTACCATCTAACTTGTACCTCGCGAGTACCTGACTAGAGCTTACCTAGCATGTACACTTTCTAGCGACTATAATCCAATTTTCAGTCTAACTACATAAATTAAAACTTTTGCCGACTCACCTCAGAAGATGTTGCCTGCAGTAGGCAACAAAACGTCAAGAAAGAGAAGCAGTTTTACATATGGACCATGGAAATTCAGCCCGGAAGTTATAATTAATGAGGATGCCAGCCGTGAAAGCTTAGATGTTATGACTAACTACATAATTTAGTTAAAAATTGTATTTTATGCTAAACTAATTAGAAAATTAATAAAAATAAATATTTTTCATATCACATTCACCAATTTTCAACATAATTATTTTTTTTCATACAAAATAAATTATTTTTTATAAAAGGTGACTGCAAGAAAATAAATAAAATGAATTATGGTGAATGTAAAAAAGTAAGTAAATAAATAAATCCGTTATCAAAAAGTCCAAAATTTTCACAGAGCGAATTCGATATAATGAAATTAATTAAAAAATTCATTTTCAAATAGTGCAAAACATTCACTATCGAAAACCTTCCACTTTGTTATTCCTCCAGACAGCGCTTCTTGCCTCCGACCTTCTTTACATTAGCACATCATGGAGGCCTCTCTCTGAGGTAACAGAGTGCTCCTTTATTTCAGGCTGAAACACACCATCCACTCTTTAGGATAGGTCTTGATACCAACTGTGGGATGGTGACAAGTCATACAGAAGCGAGAATAAAAAACATTTTGTCAAATGGCTAGCTCTCCTCCACACCACTGATGCTTTGAGGACTTCGTGAGGCAATGTCCAATATTCTTCAGTCTAAATACTTGGTTAAAAGGTCTGACTTTGTTACAATTGCTATAGTAGCCTTAGCAATTTTTTCATAAAAAGTTGTACAAAGTTACATAGTCGTTTTCTGGATGATATGATATTCTTTCTACGACTCATATTAAGCTCATAGATAGAAAAGTTCATTATGAAGTTATATTAAGTTATGTCAGTGACTTAGTTGAGTCGTGTAACTCATTCAAAATCGAGTACTGCATCGTATGCTTTGAGAAAATTTTGTGGAGGATTAATATTCCACATCTCCATGGGAAAATTTCATTTCTTGAAATTTTCAGGTATATAAAATGTAGCTTAACCTATTCAAATAATGAACAGTCAAGTAACTGATTATTTTTAGGATTTGTCTGAAATGTAACATATATGAAATATAGCATATCACATTCTGCAGAGTTATAGTAATTTGTGACATAAAGTTAGAAATTTTTCTTACCACTCAATCCTGCAACTTCTACAGTTTATAAAAAGAATTTTGCATTTTTAATAATATTTTCTTGTTGTTCTATCTCATATGTTGGTTCATATTTATGTTTAAAACACTGGGGATTTTAACTGCTCCATCTGAATTCATTTACCAGTCAGTTGTACACATCGAAAATAACATTGGTAATTACCGCACAAACAGCTCTGTCCATGACCACGGAACAAGAGTTAGACTCAACTTACATTTGCCAAGAAAAAATAAACATAAAACTGAAAACAGCATTTTCTAGCAAGGAATAAAACTGTGCAATAAATTACCAAAAGCTTTTAAAGAAATTGCAAAAATACACTTTTTTAAAAAGGCATCTAAGAAGTACCTCTTGTGCAATATATTTTATACATTGGTGGATTACTTAGATAAAAAAAGTAGGGTTTGGTAAAAAAGATTTTGAATCAAGTAAGATTAATAATGATTATAAAACATCCAACATTCCATATAGCACCATCACACTACGTTTTTTTCCTTCTTTTTTCCTGTTCTAGAGAATCTTACCCTCATGCTATGCATAGCAGAATACTAACACCTCTTCTTCTTTCTGAGCTCAACATCACACTCATTTAGGAGGGATGCTGACTCAGTTTTTCAAGGCAGAAAATGGGAAGTTGTGGTACAGAAAATGGCCTACAGATCACCAGTGTGTGTGTGTGTGTGTGTGTGTGTGTGTGTGTGTGTGTGTGTGTTAGTGTGTGTGTGTGTGTGTGTGTGTTCGTGTGTGAAGTGAGTGAAGTACAATAAAACAATGTGTGCATAGTGTGTGCAGTGACTGATAGTGAGATATGAGCGAACAGTGTGACATTACATTATTTAATAAGTTATTTGTAAAATGAGTATTGTATACCAGGAGTATATCTAATGATTGTCTGTAATGAGAAGTTTGTAAGGATAAGTGTGTACGAATTAGCTTATTTTAAATTGGTCTAAACTTGTAAATACTTTGACATGTCCTGTATCCTTGTAAAGAGAGATCTACTGATGAATAAAGTTGCTACTACTACTACTACTACTACTACTAACAAATGGTACACGAATTTCCATCGATTCTATTATAATTTCTCTTTCCTTAGTAAGTGCATCGTCAATTTCACGTCTGGCATTGTTATAATCATGCTATCTAAGAATTGCATCTTCAGAACTAGACTACCTAGTAAAAATTACTGATAAATCTCCTTACCACATAATTTCTTTATAAACAGTAAAAAATGGACCAGGTATTCCAAGTGTATAAAGTACCTCATTTTTCTTACTCCTTACTTTTACATCATTAAGAATATGTCCTTCCAAGCTTATTTTATCAGTAACAGATTAAGTCAAATATAATGTAGCTGTTGATGAAATAAAATGATGTCCGATTCTAGAAAAAATATTGCTTCCTTTCTTTACAGTCACATAATCAAACAGTTTTGTCACATAATAATCTAACAATTTTTATTGAATTTTCATGATAAGTTGTAAAATCTGATGCTGATCCATCTGGACTAGGTATAACAATTCTAAAGTTTGAGTACAATTGTGCATGATTCATATGAAGCCATCTATTACCAATATTTATTTAAATCTCTGTATCGTTTCTGGGCTCGTTTCAATTATTTTCTCATTCACAGAAAATGAGTGGAACCGATAACTCACGATTTTTTCGTGATTTATTAAGGATAAAATTTACTAAGACCCTTTTAGAACAACCATTAAGTCAATCACTCTCATTTCATCAGTTTCAGTAATTTCTAAATCTTGGAAAGTATCAAACGTAGGAATAGCTCCAGGATATTGTGCTTCATAAACAACTCGCTTTCGAAATACATTATTTGGTTTAAATGAAGCAATAATATCAGTTTCTCTCTGAAAATGATCTGTATGTTTAAGAAATGTTGCATTAATCATATTAAAATTTATATTAAGTAATTGAAATGAAATAATTTTAAGAATATCTTTAGTATCAGTGATTATGTTATTCTGCAACCTGGTCACAAAATGCTAATGTACTAACAATACCATGTTTTATGTCCATGTATAATTCCACATCACTTTCGATAACAGTTCTATTTTAAATTTCATTTGTATTAATATGGTTATTTGGATTTTTGAAATGAATGAGTTGGATTAATTTCTTAAACTGTTCTGACCAATGGGAATTTCGATAGTTTCCACAATGCAACAAAATCTACTATTTTTCAATATAATATTTGGACTTAAAAAAATTGAATAAAAGCCAATTAATATAATGTTTACCAGCATTTCTTATTGGAACAGATATCTTTTTCTACGAATAGATGACTTACCACTTAACTGAAATAATCTACTGTGACAGATGAAGGAATCTTGACTGCATTACATTTGTATTAATAAAAATTTATTTAAATGAATGACAGATTTGGAACAAAAAATAAGAATTCGAGAAAAGGAATCAAAACAGTAGGCGCTGTAAACTTTCACAAAGTTCTATTTGATGTGCAATTGTAGGATCAAGTGGTTCCAAAAAAACAACATTATTGATTGACAAATATATTCTAGCTCAAAGTTAGTTGAACTGGAATTAAATTAATCAGTTTTATGTTTATTCAAAAAGTTTTGATAAACCAAAATATAAAGAATTTATAAAAAGATGTGAAAAAATTGAAGATTAGCACAATGGAAAATCACAACTTTTTTGAAAATAACTATGAAATTTTTCCATTATATCAATGTGTAGATGATTCTGTAGTTGTATTTGATGAATTAATCCCTGAAAATTGTGATATAGTTAAAGAATATTTTACTAGAGGTCGACAATAAGTAATAGACATAGACCATCTTAATTTTTTCTATATTTTCAGGGAAGATGACACAAATTTAAGTGACACTCAAATTTATCATGAGTTTGTTGAAAGTGATTTAAAATTTGACAATTTTTAAAGAAATGTGCAGTAAATATTGAAATGATCATTTTGTATATTTTATGATAGATATCACTAGAAAAGCGAATGAAAGTAAGTTCAGAAATAAAATACAGAATTCCATATCAACATTAATGTTAAATGTGAACATAAATGTTTAAAAATATTTAATAATTTTTTCATCTCTGATAAATGTTTCCAAAACACAACCTAGAATTTTTTAAAAAAGCTCATCGATCTGGAAAGAAAGCTGAAGAAATGAAAGAACAGTTTTAGCTTTGGAGAAAAAACAAAAAAATACAAAATCTATCACTGCTATTGAAGAAGTTAAACAAGGAATCGAAGGTTTAGGTGACAATGTTCTGATAGCTACTGAAGAAAATAGAGCAGTTGGAAAACAAATGATCCCATATCATCATAATATAGGAGTTTTTGGAGATATATTAAAAATTAAATCTTATGAAAGTCCACAACATAAATGTACATTAAGTGAAGCAGAAATAGAGGATGAATTGCAAAAGTAGAAAGAAGAGAATAAAATAAAACACAAGACAGATACTGTAAAAAAAAACAAATTAATAGTAGCACCAAGAAGTTAATGTTGGTGAAACAATGTTACAGTATATTAACCATAGTAAAGATGAAGTTTTTGGACTGAGTCCCATTGGTATATTTAAATATGTTGGTAATTACCAGTTGACATCAATGAAGATAAATTAGGTATTGGCGAAAATACATATGAAGGTACAGATGAATTAAGGAATATTTTAACTGAAAAAAAACATTATTATGGATAATATGGATGAAAAATTTGATGGTGTTAATTTATCTAATTATGCATATGTATTATATCAATCAGAAGCATTATATTCTGAGAGTAGCCCAAATAAAATAAAATCTAGTAGATATAATAAATAAAGATATTTCATAAAAAGAATTGTTGATGAGTATTTCCCAAACTGAGGAAGATCAACTATTGATTCTTCAGATTATTCAGAAATAAGTTCACTTGAGAAAATACGTGAAGGTTTAATAAAGAAGTTTACAGAAAACCCATCAGATATGTTTGAATGAATGATGTTTGAGATTTAATGGATAAATTATCAGTAATTCGTGGAGAAGACTTAGCTGGAAATAAAAATTATCATAATGATGAAGTTGAAATAACACAGATGTTAACATACAAATGTAAGGCTTTTTATTAATAGTCCAAAAGGACTTTCACATTTGATTAAATTTTTTGAATAATTTTCCTCACTCATTAGGAAAAGTGAAAAACATGAAAGAAGCTCAGTAAATGGGCTTTAAATAATTTACCTATTGTGGATATGCATCTTCCAGTAAATTTTTACAGTGGACCATTTACTAAGCGTGAAGAATGTCTAGCACATGGGGATCCTGGAATTATTCCATTAGATGAAACTTGTAAAAAACGTGATATTGCCTATAGAGATAATAAAGATTTAGAAAAAAGACTCAAATCAGATAAAGAACTTCAATTAGATGTGAAAGAAACAATATAAGCAAGTGATGCTTCGTTAGGACAAAAAATAGCTGCAACTGCCATTAGAGGGAAAACGAAAATTAGTTTTATGAATATATGTGGATGACAATGGATGTGGATTGAAAAATTGTTAATACTAATAATTTTTCATGTGTATAAATGAATAACTTTTACATTGATTATACTTTGCTATGTATTGGCAAAACTAAACAAAAATCAATTAAAATTAAATTAAATAATGATACTTACCTTGTATTGAACTATTTAAACTGCTGCACTATAATTCAATGGGATTCGTGGCTGCACTATTTTCAGGCCAGTCATGCACTTTCATGTGGCTTTCTCTGAAAAATTTCAGTGAACTTTTGGTTTATGTCATGGAGTTCCAACTTGCATAAATATAAATACATTTTCGTGAAATGATTCTAGCGCTTTAGGAGTTAACTGGATCTTAATACTTTAATTTATCGTTCATCTCTCAAAATTGCTTCTATAATAGATATCTGCCTATAACCATACCAAGAAAACACACTCCAGACCATGACTCTATTCTTATGCTTTGCTGTCAGAAAACTAACACTGAATGCATATCTTACAATCCAACACAAAACCCGAAATGAATAAAAATGTTAGAATTACTAACAGGCCACGCATGGATGTCTACACCGTTCTGCCTTTAACGTCAACTATAAATCAGTCATTCGTCCCATCCTCACCTACGCCAAAGTTGCCACAACTTCCATCTCCCGTAAATCCTACAAGTCTCTTGAAATTTTTGAAATACCACACTTCGCCTTTCCTAATACACCCTCCTACTTTTTCCAGCTCTCACCGTGTACCAACTCACCCACTAACCACACCTTCTCCTCACCATAGAGCGCCTTTGGATACAGTATATTAATCGAAAAACCCACTCCCAGCATACGAATTTCGCTTTCTCTAATCACCAGTCCAGATACCTTGCTGCGCCATAGCATCCACATTCCAACTTCTAAGCATCTTCATGCGTTATAGATCCTCTCCCGCTGGAATTCTAACCAACTCCCACTCCGCAGCGCTGAAATACGCCCCGAAAGATACCCCTCTTTCCAATCCTTGTCGCTATGCTCCATCTCACACCTTCCTTCCATTTTCCATCCTCCCACTTCTTCCACGTTGCTGGTTATCAGGCTTCCTGCGGTCCCACAGGTCCCATAGTCAGTGCACCTTCCTCACAATAATTGTAAGCTTTCTATAAAAATTTTCCGTATGCGAGAGAAAACAGTATACATACTGAATTCAAAAATTTTCTTCACTTGGAACATGTACTTCAGGTGTCGCATTCAACTGCTGAGCAAAACTGACTGTTTCTCAGACCTGGGATGCGCACGAGTCGCGAAATAAAACTTTAAACTTCATAAAATGAAAAATTTGAAATAAATAAAATGAATCTACTTACGAGCCAAAAGAAAGTAATTGTGTGCTCAGTGAAAACTATAAGTAAAGCTCAGTACCAAAGTACGTTATGAACGTTGCTTGGTATGAAGTGCAGTGTTGGAATATTGACAGACTACTCCACTCGGAAAAAATACCTGTTTGAAATTACCAATGCTTTTCGCTGAAAATCAGTCTGCTTCTTAGTACAACACCAGAAAATCCCAACTACCCACTGTATGCTCAAGAATACAAGGTGCGATTTGCCCAGAAATAAAAGTGACTTACATCCTACACATCATGCTGTTTTTGCGTCTGGAGTACTGACGTTTTCGAAAGCAAATGCAAGTCAGCAGATGCAGCAACTAAAAGTAAATAATCTGCTCTAAATTTTTTTGCTTGCCAGAAACAATCTGTAATCGCGTGTGATTTTAGGTGCAATGTACACACGACAGAATATTAAAACATTACTATGAATCATGGAGGTGGGTTTTACTTTAAAGAAAATCTTTTGTAAGAAATCAGACTCTGAATATTGATGAAAGGACTGCACAGCCTAAGAAGACTTTAAGAATTACAAATTTCTCTCATTACAAAGAAACTACGAACATACCTTAAAAACTCCTCCAAAAATCTTCCCCATCAAGACAGGGTCTTGCCGCGAGAGCGTGCAAAAATGCAACAAGACGTAGAGAATGCTTCGCTGAACAATTTGAGGTAGGGGACTTGGGGTCGGAGAAGCCAGCTTAAGGAGATATGGAAGTAAACTTGTCTACCGCTTTCTTTGTCTAGCATTACTGTGTTCCAGCTTATGTACAACTAACATGCGCACTGGATTACACTTACTCTACATTTTATTTACATGTACTTTCTTTATTTCCTGCAAAGAAATAAGGAGGTCCAGCCTGATCACTAAGAAGTATTTCAAGGGCGCTGGATTAGAATGGGAGATCCTATTCCACGGCCTGTGACGTCACCTGCTCTGACTCCACTTGATTATTTCCTATAGAGACATCTAATGTTACTTGTGTATGAAGCGCCGATGGATACGGAGATGGAATTAGTTGCCAGAAGTGTAGCTGCCTGTGATGTGATTCGAACCACACCAGGTACATTTTTCAGGGTACGCCAGAATCTTGTTGGCCGATGTCATGCTGAAGCGTAGCGCCTTATACCGCTCCTGTCTAGAGACTGTGTATCGGGAGAATGGCTCATGCGTGCACAGTGACAGACGTTCTGAAGCGGGTACACAGTTGAGTACGTAGTTCTTATTTTCATCTGCTAGAGGACAGGAGTGCACAGAGACTTTCAAGAAACACGTCTAGACAATGTTTTTCTGAATTATGTTTATATCTTCAAGGCTTTTTGTTTATTTTTGTTTGTACAGTTTTGTATATGCTTCTAGCAGTGTGAATGATGCATGAATGTGATCTAAAGTAAATATGTATATCATTGGTCTACTGAGAAAGACAGTGTGAATGCAGACGACGGGAAATTTTGTAAAACAATACGTTAAGTAAGTTTATGGTAAAAGGAAATCTAATTCGAGGGCAAATCAAAATAGTCGATAAAGTAAAGTATAAACAAAATATCAGAATGCTAAATACTTATTTCGGTAAAAAGTACGGTTCTAAAGTGTGTTATTTGTTGATTGGTTAGTGAAACACCCCCGTTTAATTCCTTTACTGGATTTTGTGTAATTTATCGAAGCCACCAAACAGTTAATTATTATGATTATATGACCGTGTGCTTAATGGATGAAAGGCTATCGGTTTTTCTGCTGTGGTTTCTGACGTATTTCAACCGAGAGTGGCTGTTCTGAGACTGAATGGTGGAATGACTGAAAGTTTGTCTATTATTAATGACCATAAAGGTTGCCATCTACAAACTGATATATAGTTCCTACAAACACACAAATTCTGAAGCAGTTGCTACCTTCGCCTTACAGTTTTAAGTACGTTTATATCTCTTATTGGTTGCTGATTTTAGGTATTTCGTCACACGCAATGATGATGGTTAACATCCACAACAATCCTCACTGCAATCCATGGTTGTTGCTGGCCGACGCGAAACACGTAATTCGTCACTTGTCACTTTCTGTTTCATATCACTCACGAATCGGTATTAGTGAGGGTCAACCCCACGACGATCAGGGGGACGTGCTCACTTGTCACACTCCGGTAAATTTTACCGTTTACCACTCACTTGATCACCATTCTTGCCCGTCTCTCCAACACTACTTCTCACTCGACACTCCAGCACTACTCTGCACTCGACACTCGTCTCACTGCCTCCTGCAGCGCTTGACAATCGACTCCTGTCTACTATCGACCTGGGCGTCGGATACTAGCATCTACGTTCGTGGGATCACGGATCCCTTACATTACTCATGAAAAGCGCGGACTAACGCGGGAGAATAATGTTTTCCTATTGGCCTTAAAGAGAACTGATCAATCAGAATGGAGTATTCTTCCCGCGTCTTTGCTCTTGGAGATACAGAAGGCCTACAGCTGTCTAGTGAGACGGCGCACAGCCTTTCAGTGGTACGATCGTGTGCAATATGAGCTGCGAAGGAAGTTGTAATTTGCCACTTTTAGTTGTACTACATGTTTCAAAAGTGTTTTAAGGTGAAGGCATATTTATCCCTGTGTGTTCATTTTAGAAATTATGGATTTATAAGTAACTTCGTCTATGAGGAAAGACAATAATTCTGCGTGACATACTGCGCAGATTGGTGACTAAAAACTTGAGTGCATAGACACTGATAAACTTAACAGTATGGCGAGCATTTTCATTTAAGAACAACCAAAGCTTTGTTGCTGTTCAGATTTCAGGAAATACGTTACCATAAACTTGCTAACGTGAATGAAAGGGTTTGAGCGTGACTGTGTTAGGATTGGCACGGGATCGGCAATGAACTTGTAATTCTCGACATCAGACTACACCGATATTTTTCCAGTATTAAGACATTTACCCGATTCTTAGAATAGTTACGTTTTATGCAGCCTGGTGGGAGTTGCAGTACGATAGGTTTCTGCTCTGCTTTCCTACCGGCGATATCTGCTGCAACGAGTTCACAGGTAGGTGCAGGTAAGAGGACGAAAGGAACAGCGCCGCCGCAATGCTTGGATTGAAGTTCATGGCCGCCAGCTTCAGCACATTTTATAAGATATAGTAGAAATGGTACGATCATTGTGTCAATGAGAGTATTTGCAGTTAACTGTAACTAAAGTAAAAAAAAAAAAAAAAGGGGACGATTTCCTTTCAGGCATCATCCATCATGAGCATTTATCTCTCTCGATCGATGACAGCGAGAGACTTCTTCATTGGCAAGAAGAAATGAAGGACCTATCAACGTGAAGACCACACCACGGAAATTTGTTAGGGTGCGTCAGAATCTTCTTCTCTGATGTCACGCTTGCATTGAGGTTGAGGGCCGTCAGTTTCAGCATGTTCGGTAAAATACAGTACAAATGCAACGTTCATTGTGTGAATGATGGTATTTGTAAAAAAGCAGACATAATGTGATTTTATTCCTATTATCTGCTTAAGCTGGGTTCTCCGATCCCAGGATCCCAACCTCAAATTGTTCAGTGAAGCATCCTCTATGCCCCGTCAAATTTTTGCACGCTGTTAAAGAAACACCCTGTATAAAGAACAACAAAGTATTATAAATGAGGATTCATATCCATAATAAAGCTTCCAATTAGTTTCTCTCAGATTCGCCAATAACAGATCTCTTTCTGTGAAAAACTCAACTGTTCGTTACTATGCCCCAAACAAAATGTCCTAGCGCTGCACAACTAAACTGTCTATCAACTCAATCACCGATAAAACAAAACAAAGAGGCAATGATCTTATTCACTACTCATGCAGTGCGCTCATTCGGCTTTGCCCCAGTACAGTAAAGGCAAATTCATTACAATAGCAGGTAACATACTCATGCACACCAGCATCACCAATACACCATAACAAAATACATATTATTTTATTTTAAATGTAGACTACTGGCCGTTGAAATTGCTACACCGACAAGAAATGCAGATGATTAACGGGTATTCATTGGACAACTATATTATACTAGAACTGACATGTGATTACATTTTCACGCAATTTGGGTGCGTATATCCTGAGAAATCGGTACCCAGACAACCACCTCTGGCCGTAATAACGGCCTTGATACGCCTGGGCATTGAGTCAAACAGAGCTTGGATGGCGTGTACAGGTACAGCTGCCTATGCAGCTTCAACACGATACCACAGTTCATCAAGAGTAGTGACTGGCTTATTGTGACGAGCCAGTTGCTCGGCCACCATTGACCAGACGTTTTCAGTTGGTGAGAGATCTGGAGAATGTGCTGGCCAGGGCAGCAGTCGAACATTTTCTGTATCCAAAAAGGCCCGTACAGGACCTGCAACATGCGGTCGTGCATTATCCTGCTGAAATATAGGTTGCGCGGGGATCGAATATGAAATGTAACGTCCACTGTTCAATGTACCGTCAACGCGAACAAGAGGTGACCGAGACGTGTACCCAATGGCCCCCCCATACCATGACGCCGGGTGAGACGCCAATATGACGATGACGAATACACGCTTCCAATTTGCGTCCACCGCGACGTCGCCAAACACGGATGCGACCATCATGATGCTGTGATGCCATTCGTGCAAATGGCTCTGAGCACTATGGGACTCAACTGCTGAGGTCATTAGTCCCCTAGAACTTAGAACTAATTAAACCTAACTAACCTAAAGACATCACAAACATCCATGCCCGATGCAGGATTCGAACCTGCGACCGTAGCGGTCTTGCGGTTCCAGACTGCAGCGCCTTTAACTGCACGGCCACTTCGGCCGGCCCATTCGTGCACCCAGGTTCCTCGTTGAGTACACCATCGCATGGCTCCTGTCTGTGATGCAGCGTCAAGTGTAACCGCAGCCGTGGTCTCCGAGCTGATAGTCCATGCTAATGCAAACGTCGTCGAACAGTTCGTGCAGATGGTTGTTGTCTTGCAAACGTGTCATCTGTTGACGCAGGGATCGAGACGTGTCTGCACGATCCGTTACAGCCATGCGGATAACATGCTTGTCATCTCGACTGCTAGTGATACGAGGCCGTTGGTATCCAGAACGGCGTTCCGTATTAACCTCCTGAACCCACAAATTCCATATTCTGCTAATAGTCATTCGATCTCGACCAACGCGAGCTGCAGTCCCTCCGCCACACACCGTCAGATGGCTTGCGGAGTATGGAAGTAGATGTAGAATGTCGCGATATGATAAACCGCAATCGCGATAGGCTACAATCCGACCTTTATCAAAGTCGTAAACGTGATGGTTCCTCCTTACACGAGGCATCACAACAACGTTTCACCAGGCAACGCCGGACAACTGCTGTTTGTGTATGAGAAATCGGTTGGAAACTTTCCTCATGTCAGCACGTTGTAGGTGTCGCCACCGGCGCCAACCTTAAGTGATGCTCTGAGAAGCTAATCATTTGCATATCACAGCATCTTCTTCCTGTCGGTTAAATTTCGCGTCTGTAGCACGTCATCTTCGTGGTGTAGCAATTTTAACAGCCAGTTGTGTAATATGAGATCATTCAGGAGTTTTTAAAATCTTCAGTATAGCCTACCAGAGTTTCTTTTTCTTTTATCTTAATATTGACATACGCTTAACTGAAAAAAAATCTTAAATATCTTTCTCCTTTGTGTTTTTGGAAAATCTTCACTTATTTCCGCGTGTTTTTATTTTAAACCATCTTTTCAATTTGTGTAACCTATTTCTGAGAAGCAGTTTTATCCCCTGCCAGCCCGGCCACTTCGTGTGCGAGTGAAATAATTGTAAAAGTGAACAATATTTTACGACAGCCGGAATTAGTCCCAGAAGACGGAGCAGCCATTGAAAACTGGGTATTTTAACCGAATTTGACGTTGCAATTAAACCGAAAACATTTTATGCAAGGCGAGAGCTACGTCACGACAGACTTGGTAGCCACGTTGCCTTTAGGCTGTCCTTCACCTCTGAACGATCTGGTGAGTCGCCACGAACGGCAGTTGTTGTGGATTCCGCGTTAAACTGTTAGGCTCAAATGGCTCTGAGCACTATGGGACTTAACATCTTCTGTCATCAGTCCCCTAGAACTTAGAACTACTTAAACCTAACTAACCTAACGACATCACACACATCCATGCTCGAGGCGGGATTCGAACCTGCGACAGTAGCAGTCCCGCGGTTCCGGACTGCAGCGCCTAGAATAAACTGTTAGATAACAGTGGTATGTTAGGGACACCCAAGTCGCCGAAGTGGCGTCAAACTGGAAGGCCTGACAGGGCCTTTGCGCCACACGAAATCACGATTATTATTATCATCAAAGCAGTGCGTTCTTGGAGTGCCTTACTGCCAGAGGCTGTGGGGCTGGCCTTGAGGAGCGCCTGATAAACGGCGAGATACGTGTGCCGCCGAATCAGTTGCGTCGCAAGCGGCGGACAATGCAGACGCAGGTAACGACATGGAGAGGACAGGGGACGCGTCGCCATGGTGACGGGCGCCAGCTCAGGAATCGGCGCCGCTATCGTACAGGCCCTGCTGAGAGAAGGGCTCACTGTCGTGGGCGTGGCCAGGAGGATCCACAGAGTTAAGGTGAGTTCTTCATAGCCATACGCCCATGTCACTGACATCGATTTGCAGTAGGACATTGTGTTTCATTGTTATGAAATACCTTGAAGAAAATTACCTATTGACAAGTAACCACCACGGATCAGAAAATGTCGTTCATGTGAATCTACAGTACTGGCCATTAAAATTGCTACACCACGAAGATGACGTGCTACAGGCGCGAAATTTAACCGACAGGAAGAAGATTCTGTGATATGCAAATGATTAGCTTTTCAGAGCATTCACGAAAGGTTGGCGCCGGTGGCGACACCTACAACGTGCTGACATGACGAAAGTTTCCAACCGATTTCTCATACACAAACAGCAGTTGACCGGCGTTGCCTGGTGAAACGTTGTTGTGATGCCTCGTGTAAGGAGGAGAAATGCGTACCATCACGTGTCCGACTTTGATAAAGATGGGATTGTAGCCTATCGTTATTGCGGTTTATCGTATCGCGACATTGCTGCTCGCGTTGGTCAGGATCCAATGACTGTTAGCAGAATATGGAATCGGTGGGGGGTTCAGGAGGGTAAAACGGAACGCCGTGCTGCTCACTATCAGTCGAGATGACAGGCATCTTATCCGCATGGCTGTAACGGATCATGCAGCCACGTCTCGATCCCTGAGTCAACAGATGGGGACGTTTGCAAGACAACAACAATCTGCACGAACAGTTCGGCGACGTTTGCAGCAGCATGCACTATCTGCTCGGAGACGATGGCTGCGGTTACCCTTGACGCTGCATCACAGAAAGGGAAACCTGCGATCGTGTACTCAGCGACGAACCTGGGTGCACGAATGGCAAAATGTCATGTTTCCGGATGAATCCAGGTTCTGTTTACAGCATCATGATGGTCGCATCCGTGTTTGTCGACATCGCGGTGAACGCACATTGGAAGCGTGTATTTGTCATCGCCATACTGGCGTATCACCCGGCGTGATGGTATGGGGTGCCATTGGTTACACGTCTGGGCTACCTCTTGTTCGCATTGACGGCACTTTGAACAGTGGACGTTACATTTCAGATGTGTTACGACCCGTGGTTCTACCCTTCATTCGATCCCTGCGAAACCCTACATTTGAGCAGGATAACGCACGACCGCATGTTGCAGGTCCTGTACGGGCCTTTCTGGATACAGAAAATGTTCGTCTGCTGCCCTGGCCAGCGCATTCTGCAGATGTTTCAGCAATTTAAAACGTCTGGTCAATGGTGGCCGAGCAACTGGCTCGTCACAATACGCCAGTCACTACTCTTGATGAGCTGTGGTACCGTGTTGAAGCTGCATGGGCAGCTGTACCTGACCACGCCATCCAAGCTCTGTTTGACTCAATGCCCAGGCGTATAAAGGCCGTTATAACGGCCAGAGGTTGTTGTTCTGGGCACTGATTTCTCAGGATCTATGCACCCAAATTTCTTGAAATTGTAATCACATGTCAGTTCTAGTAAAATATATTTGGCCAATGAACACCCGTTTATTGTTGTGACTTGGCAAGACAGCCAAGCCACTGTGGGGTAGCCGAAAGGCACGCGTTTAAGCTCACAAAGGATGGCGTGAGGTGTGGAACAGGCAAGGTCTTTGAGACTAGCAAATAAAGTACGAAGCTGCTGGAATACTTAACTTTAATCCATAAGTTGTGAACATAGCTCTTGACGGTACATGCATCACAAGATAAATAGCAAATGATAATGACGCCTTGCTGGGTCGTAGCAAATGACGTAGCCAAAGGCTATGCTAACTATCGTCTCGGCAAATGAGAGCGTAATTTGTCAGTGAACCATCGCTAGCAAAGTCGGCTGTACAACTAGGGGCGAGTGCTAGGAAGTCTCTCTAGACCTGCCGTGTGGCGGCGCTCTGTCTGCAATCACTGACAGTGGCGACACGCGGGTCCGACGTATACTAACGGACCGCGGCCGATTTAAAGGCTACCGCCTAGCAAGTGTGGTGTCTGGCGGTGACACCACATTCCTCCACCGCAAATCGGCGTACGGTTGTGTTAGAAGGCTTCCGCCCGCCGTGGGCAGGACCCCATGTTGACGTATGCGACGAGGTGGGGAGCCTAACAACAGGCGAGGCTGTGCCACCCGCGCCCTGCCATTCCGTTCGAGGGGAGCTAGGAAACGCCTGAAAACCTAGTCCAGGGTGCACGCCAACATGCGGTGTATGCGCCCGTAAAGAGACAGGAAGGGCCGAAGGGTCGACCTCCATCGGGTCGACGCACCCGACGGGCGAAGACGCCATGTGGTCCGGAGCGGGCAAGAGTTCCATGTCGGAGGACAGCTCGTCACGGGAAGCGATCGGCGGCGCGTGACCCAGGGAGGCGCCCGGCGGTTGCAGCGACGCGTCCACTGCGGGCGTCGCCGGCGGGAGAACAGGCGGTGGCGCGGCGCCATGGGGCAAAATGGAAGGCAGCGTCGGTAACACCTGGGGATGAGGCGAGCCAGTAGATGGGTCCCCAGGGCGCTGACCGGACGGCACCGTCACTGAAAGCAGACGGGGAGCGGCAGAACCCGTGCGACGACAGAGGCGCAGCTGATTCAGATGCCAACGCACCTCACCAGAGGCCCCCAAATCCAGATACATAGCGCGGCCGAGGCAGCGAAGAATGCGCCCTGCGAGCCAACGCCGTGAACCTCGATAGTTACGATAGTAGACAACGTCGCCTGGGGCAAAACCAGGTGTCTGCCGCTGCACAGAAACCTGATGCGGCGGATGTAGCAAAGACATCAAGGTTCGATGAGGACGACCGTGGAGCAACTCAGCCGTCGAGCGACCATCTCGGGGCTGAGAGCGATACGAGGTCAAAAAGAGCAATATCGCGTCCTCCCAAGAATGCGACTCTTTCAGATTCAACATCTGTGACTTGAAAGTCCTGACGAAACGGTCTGCGGCACCGTTTGACTGTGGCGAAAACGGCGCGGACGTCAGATGTTGAATACCATTGGCCTTGCAGAATGACTGAAATTCTGCGGACATGAAGTGTGGGCCATTGTCGGAAACAATAGTCTGCGGAAGACCTTCAATGCAAAAGATAGCAGATAACACTTGGATGGTGGCAGAAGACGTCGTGGAAGACATCCGGACAACAAAAGAAAAATTACTGAAGGAATCGACAACAACCAACCATCGAGCATTCCAGAATGGACCAGCAAAATCGATGTGTAAGCGTTGCCAAGGGGAAGTGGCTTTTGGCCATGCAAAGAATTTCCGCAGTGGTGCGGATTGTTGTTCGGCACACGCCATGCAAGAAGAGCGCATTTTCGTAATCGCAGCATCGATTCCGAACCAAATACAGTGCTGGCGAGCAAGTTGTTTCGTTCGTACTATACCCTAATGTCCTTGGTGGAGAAGTCGTAAAACAGAGGACTGTAACGAACGTGGGACCACGACCCTGGA
This sequence comes from Schistocerca piceifrons, assembly GCF_021461385.2. Classification (NCBI taxonomy): domain Eukaryota; kingdom Metazoa; phylum Arthropoda; class Insecta; order Orthoptera; family Acrididae; genus Schistocerca; species Schistocerca piceifrons. Next base: position 132,582,959 of record NC_060138.1, on the reverse strand, counting down.
CTGATCATTATCAGAACACAACAGCAAAACACCACGTCGAACAAAAAGTCTCTCCTTGAGAGCAAAAAATCGGCGAACCAACGGATCCTCGATCCGTGACTTTGACAAGGGCCATTGCGTAGCAACAAAACTCAGAAAGGTAGCAAGGACAGGGTCAGCAGCTGTGGCTGTAGCTACACGACGAAAATCAATGGGAAACGATTCGACCACGTCATCGGTTTCCGCATCAATGAACATACAAGCGAGTTCAGAAGAATAGAATGCTCTATCCTCAGCAACAGGCAAACGGGACAACGCATCGGCGTTTCCGCGCTTAGCAGTGGACCGATACAAGATATCGTAGCGGTACTGCGAGAGGAAAATAGACCAGCGAATGAATTTCTGAGCTGTACGTGGGGGTACAGGCTTGGTCGGATGAAAAAGCGATGTCAAAGGTTTGTGGTCTGTGATGATGGTAAAGTGACGACCATACAAGAAATCATGAAACTTTGTAACACCAAATACGAGAGCCACAGCTTCTTTCTCGATCTGTGAATAATTTCTTTGTGCAGACGAGAACAATTTGGACGCAAAGGCAATGGGGCGATCGTGCGAACCATCTTTGTGCGCAAGCACAGCACCGATCCCGAAATCCGATGCATCCACCATCAACAAAAGGGGTTTCTGGGGATCGAATGGCGTAAGGAAAGCAACGCCGATTTCAACTGGCGAAAGGCGCGTTCGCATTCCGTCGTCCAGACGAACGGAACACCTTTACGGCGTAAGCGATGAAGCAGAGCTGAAATGGAAGAGGCGTGGCGCACATATTTATGATGGTAATTGATTTTTCCCAGCACACTCTGTAGCTGCTTCAAATTCTGCGGCGAAGGCAATTCTTGTATGGCACGGAGGTGCTCTGGACTGGGATGTATGCCTTGGACATTGAATACATGGCCCACATAGGGTAAGTCACGAGCAAAAAACACACATTTGTCCTTCCGCAAGCGAAGACCATTTTGTCGCAAGACCTGAAATAATGTTCTGAGATTGGCTAAATGTTCTTCTTCTGTCTTTCCGGAGATCACAGTATCGTCCAGATAGTTTGCTGCAGTAGGGACCGACGCACAAACAGTTTGCTGATATTGCTGAAACAATGCAGGGGCGGATGCACACCCGAATGGCAGTCGTTTAAAGCGGTACAAACCAAGATGCGTGTTAACCACCAAAACGCGCTGGGATTCTTCGTCCATCGGTATTTGCAAGTACGCATCTGCTAGGTCCAACTTCGAAAAATATTTACCCGGGCACAGTTTGTCAAAAAGATCTTCAAGGCGGGGTAAAGGAAAAGTTGCAGTCACTAGTCGGGATTCACTGTTGCCTTAAAGTCCACGCAAAGTCTCAATTTTCCGGAAGGTTTTTGCAAAATTACTAAGGGTGATGCCCAGAGAGAAGCCCGCACACATTAAATCACACCTTGTGATTCCAAATCGTGTAATGTTCTTGCGACCTCATCACGCAATGCGTGGGGAACATTGCGCACTCTGAAAAATTTCGGTTGCGCGTTTACTTTCAGTTCCAAATGTGCTTCATAGTTCTTAGCGCAACCAAGGCCCGGTGCAAAAATGTCTGTAAACTCTTCACATAGACGAGAAACACTGTCTGAAGGCACAGTCTGGTTCACTGATAGGACCTGATTGACTATAGACAAGTTAAACAACTGAAATAAATCTAAACCAAAGAAGTTCACTGCAGAAGAAGAATGAAGGACGTACAATGACACAAGTTTTGTTTGTCCTTTGTATGTTGCAAGAAGCCTGCACTGTCCTAACACAGGGATTGCTTGTCCTGAATATGTAGTTAGCTTAACATTTGCGGCACACAACGGAGGTGTGCCCAGCTGTTTGTACGTGTCGTGATTGATCAAGGAAACTGCAGCTTCGGTATCGAGCTGGAATGGTATCACATTGCCATTAATGTCCAAATCTACAAAAAGTTTATTGTCCTGCTGACGACAAGAGCGACTGTCTCATGCAGCGTGAACTGACACTGGTACAGAATCACTTGCGACTTGACGGGATTTCCGGCGATGTCAACGCACACTGTTTGTGGGATGAACACAGTCACTGTTAGAGAGAGTGGTACTGGGCAGAGTGGAATGAACTACATGAATGTCCATGGGCGAAGGTTCAAGAGCCTGAGTATTCTGGGTTCGATTCCGATTCCGGCGTGAAACAAAGGTCCTGGAATGGTTGTGAGCTTCCGATCTGAGCTTTTTCTGGGAAACACTTTGAACATGTCCCTCTTTATTACAGAAAAAGCAAATAGCTTGGCGTGATGGGCAATTCTCACGCGAATGTCTAGTAGCACACCGCGGGCATGATTTTAGCACTGCATTTGCTTGCTGGCGCGGCACACGTAGCGGAGAGATTGGCGGCAGCTGTGCGGACTGGTGCGAGGGCTGTTTACTGTTCCGTGCAGCGCGCCCGGCGGACCGGTTAACGTGACACACGGCTGGTGAAGTTTCAAATGATTCCTGAGCAAAGTGAAGTGTGTCCTGCCGATCCAATATGTCCATCACTTGTTGAAGGGAGTGATTGACTAGTTTCAAATTCTGTTCCCGTATACGAACATCAGCAACATTCTGTGCAATTGCATCACGTACCATAGTATCTGAATAAGGAAGTCCACATTCACACTCAAAAGCACAATCCCTAGTAAGGCCTTGCAAAGTTGCAACCCACTTCCTATTAGTCTGACCGGCTGTACGTTTTGTACGACAGGAGGTATACCTTTTTGCAACTACATTGACTGATTCTTTGAAATATGCATCTAATGCAGACAAAATTTTGTCGTAGGACAGAGTTGCTACGTCGCGTCGGGGAAATAATTTCACTATCACACGGTACGTCTGGACACCTACGGCGGAAAGGAGAAAAGGCTGCCGCTCATTACCTTGAATTCTGTAGGCGGCGAGATGGAATCCAAATTGGCGTGGCCACTCCGTCCAGCTTTCCAGTGCCGCATCAAAAGGACGAAAAGTTGGTGCACCAGCGTGTTGTGGCTGCGGTAGCGGTGGAGCGGCGGCTACCACATCGTTTTGCATTGCACGTTGACCCTGGACGAGCTGTCCAAGGGCATCCAATAAGGCCTGCGTCTGCTGATTCTGCAAGCGATAAATTTCGGACAGTACATCTGGAGATTGTGGCGAAGCCATGACACAAGTAAATTAGTCCGTATTGATACAAACGCGAATTGGCTCGTCGCCAATCCTCGTCGCCAAACTGTTGTGACTTGGCAAGACAGCCAAGCCACTGTGGGGTAGCCGAAAGGCACGCATTTAAGCTCACAAAGGATGGCGTGAGGTCTGGAACAGGCAAGGTCTTTGAGACTAGCAAATAAAGTACGAAGCTGCTGGAAGACTTAACTTTAATCCATAAGGTGTGAACATAGCTCTTGACGGTACATGCATCACAAGATAAATAGCAAATGATAATGACGCCTTGCTAGGTCGTAGCAAATGACGTAGCCAAAGGCTATGCTAACTATCGTCTCGGCAAATGAGAGCGTAATTTGTCAGTGAACCATCGCTACCAAAGTCGGCTGTACAATTAGGGGCGAGTGCTAGGAAGTCTCTCTAGACCTGCCGTGTGGCGGCGCTCGGTCTGCAATCACTGACAGTGGCGACACGCGGGTCCGACGTATACTAACGGACCGCGGCCGATTTAAAGGCTACCACCTAGCAAGTGTGGTGTCTGGCGGTGACACCACATTTATCATCTGCATTTCTTCTTGGTGTAGCAGTGTTAACGGGTAGTAGTGTATATTCACACACAGTCTACAGGGTATCTCCAGTTGAATTCATGCTTCTAATAAAATTACACGAGTGCGGAACTGAGCGGGGTGGCGCAGTGGTTAGCACGCTGCACGCGCATTCGAGAGGACGACGATTCAAATCCGTTTTCGGCCTTCCTGTTTTAGATTTCCCATGATTTCACTAAAACACTTAAGGCAAATCCCAGGATGGATCCTTCGAAAGGACACGCCACTTTCCTTCTCCGTCTCTAATGACATCGTTGTCAACAGGACGTTAATCACTAATTCCCCCCTCCCTCCTCGGGTGCGGAATACCGCCTCAGTTGTGCCAGTGGAGTCACAGATTCCTGACAGAAAGAACACATTTTGTCGTAATTGACAGGATGTCGTCTAGTGAAACCGAATGTAAATCAGGGACTCCCCAGGGAACGTTATGGGCCCCCCTGCTGCGCTTAACCTGTATCGACGTTCTAAGAGACGATCTCGACTGTCCTGTCTGGCTGTAGCTGATGCTGCCATTTGTCGTCTAGTACAAAACAAATTACAAAATGATTCGAAGCGTGGTAGTTCATCCAAAACAATAAAAAGTGTGAGTTGCTCCACATGAGTACTAAAAAATCATTCGTTAAATTTTGGTTGCGATACAAATCACAGAAATCTAAATGCTGTCGCTGCAACTGAATACCTATGAGTTACAGGTGCGAACTACTTAAATAGGAACGGTTACGTACATGACATTATGTAGAAAACAAAATACGGTTGCGTTTTATTTGCAGAACATTTAGAAGACGCAACAAACCTACCAAAGGGGCTGACGACACTACACTTTCCCGTCTTCTTCTGGAGTATTTCTTCTACCTACTTATCACATTAATATGCAGTTTTAATGCTTAGTCATGATAACACACTGCACACATAAATTCAAGTGCGTGTGCATTGATCACCAACGAACCATCACGACCAAAACATTACTTATTTGGTCGTTCACTGAGTTCGTCAGAGTTTTTTGGGACATAAGAAATCAGTACCTCTCTATTGAACTGTGTTTTCAAATCTGGCTCAAAGTCTGTAACCCATATTTTATCTTCATCTGCGTCACTACTCTGCAGTTCACGACCAAGTGTTTTGCAGAACGTTCGCACAATACTTCCAGGCTATTTCTCCATCCTTTCACTCTCGAATAGCACGTGGGAAAAATGAACACCTAAATATTATTTTGAGAGCTCAAATTTCTCTTATTTTATTACTATGGTCGTTTTTCCCTATGTAGGCTGGAGTTATCAAAATATTTTCGCATTCTGAGATTCTGAGGAGAAAGATGTTGACTGACTTTCTTTTTTTTTTTTTTTTTTTTTTTTTTTTTTTTTTGAAGAGATGTCGCCGGAAGGAAATACATATTTATTCAAATGATTCCCACCGCATCTCTTGCACCATATCCGTGATGCTGTCTTCCCTATTTTGCCATAGAAAGCGAGGCGTCCTTCTTCGAACTTACTCGATATCCTCCATCAATGGTGACGACCCCTTACCGGGCAGTAATACTCTAGCAGAAGACGGACAAGAGTAGTGTAGGTAATCTCTTTAGTACGTCTGTTGCATCTTCTAAGCGCTCTGCGAAGAACGTTTTCTATTTAATGGTTCTAATTTAAGTTGTTTGTAACTGTAATTCCTAGCTATTTAGGTGAATCGATAGCCTTTAAATTTGTATTATTTATTGTGTAACCGAAATTTAACGATTTCTTTGTAGTTCTCATCCGGAGAATCTCACACTTTTTGTTCTTCAGAGTCAGTTGCCACTTTCACACCATACAGATACCTTGTCTTAACTATGTTCTTTTGGCATTGATATTCTGTTGAGTTTACTAGACGGCAAACGATAGGATCATCTACTAACTACCTCCCTGGGCTGATCACATTCGCTCCCGAATCCTACACGAGGCCTACGAGAGAGACAGACCGCGGCGCGTACGTCACGAAGGTAGGCCTGAGATTGTTGGCTCGCTCAACTCAGCAGATAAAGTACATTTCTCACTTGTTAACTCGTAACTAAGTGTTTACTTACAAACAAGAATTGCATCTTCTACAGGAATCCGCTGTTATGGAGTTTTACTGTTATTAGTCCTACCGTGATCGGCAGTCCAATGGACTACTTATAACTTGTTACGGCTACACTGGGGTGCAATAAAATTAAAATCATGTCAGAATGATTATCAGTTGAATAATGCACTACTTCTTGTAACAAATGAGGACTATTAAGCCATTACATCAATTACATCGAATATTGATCTTAAGTTAAATTTCATTGTAGTACTGTTAATCAGTAAGACTTCAAAATAGCAGATTCCAGCAGAAGATGCAATTCTCATTATTACGTACATGGCCAGCTGCGAGTTCGAAACGCAGTTTTTCTGCTGAGCTGAGCGAGCGAGCGAGTTCAGGCAGTCAGTGATCGTGTGCGCCGCGGCCTGTCTTTCTCGTGGGCCTCGATCCTTTACCGCTGACGTCACAGGCTGTTTCCGTGGAATGCTGCGTGAACTCTGGTCATCTCTCGTCGTAGTCAATCGTCGCAGCAAAAGTCGGCCCTCGGCAACCATATACGTACTATTTCCACTAAAAATTACATAATGGAAATTTTTACTCGGCGTTGTCGTCAGGTGAAAAAATGGAATATTTAAATAATGCAAACGGAAATTGCTGCCGGGATGTGCCTTACTGCTTTAGCAGAGCACAGAATTTCAGTGATAATAACACATGCTAGATTAAATTTAGTTACTTGCGTGCACATTTACGTAAGGATGTTCACTACGGCGAACTTCGTGCTAGCACTCATATTATTTGGTAGGTCTATCTTTGCTGCGAAACATTAACGTTCAAGCACGGTTTTAAATCTTTCTGTTACACAGATAATTCACACGCTACAGTCCATGTAAACGACAGTTCTTTCCTCAACCAGCTTCTTAATGCTTGACCAAATTAATCCTTCATGCTTCTTCCTCCAGTTTGTGTTGACTGAGTGTCTTCCATTTATTAAACTTCTCGAAATTAGCACATTTGTTATCAGCCATTAACGAAATTTCGATTTTCTCCTTCTAGCTTGTTGATCTTCACTAGGAAACACCTCTGTATGTTACTCATTTTGTCGGTCGTCCAGTTTGGCTTCCTTTGGCACCTCCACCATCCTTATGTACAATGAATAACCGACAGGTCGATATATCATTCATTAAGCAGCTCCACAACATTGCCATCACACACGTACACCACGATAATTTTCCACACGCAATAAAATCTCTTAGATCCGACTTCACCTTCTGCTACATCGACTAGTACCTCTTATAATACTCTTTTTTTATAAGACTTTGTTCAGATTACTCCTCCTCCAAGCTTCTTGTTTCGCAACATTCGTAAAAACCGCGAAAACTGGCCTACTTCGATTCCAACCAAACCTTTACTAACATCTGTCTTTGTTCTACTCCTCATTTAAAATCAAAGACTTCAGTTTATTCCATACAAAGCACAGCAAGTGAAAATTAATTTTCTGTTTTTTTCTTACATTACATAAATTTTCGTAAGAAGTACATGTTCAAAAGCAATAATTTTACCTACCAAAATGCAGCACTCATGAATAATTCACATCTCTATGAACAGAAATTTGCGAACCACTAAAAGAAGAGTTTGCGTTTGAAGCAAATAACAATTAGCACAAAATTGATCCTGTTGAAGCACAGAAAGAAAGAATACGTTCTTCTTTAAAGGAGTCTGAAGCAAATGTGAGGAACCAGCTCCCTCAATCCTCAGTTCACCTACCTCAGGAAAAAGTTTTGGCACGTTAACATATTCGCCATCTTTTAACATAAAACATGTTAAATCCTTTTGGACAGTCACTCTTCGTAGTTAAGCCTTAATAGTCGGCATCTCCCTCCCACTGGCAGTATCTGTACAGTCTGGTCAGAGACAGTCTGAAAGGCTTGTAACGGTGAGCTGAGAAATAGTTGTTAAGGAAACATACGTTGCGCTATTTCCAATCTAATTAGCATGACGTTAGCTAATCAGGTCGTTGCGAGCACAAATACAAGCGGCCCGCGAAAGACGTTGTTACCAAACGTGTACTTCGTTTGGTTTTCTAAAACCGATCAAGAATGCGGTACAGCTGTTGGATTCAAAAATGGCTCTGAGCACTCTGGGACTTAACAGCTATGGTCATCACTCCCCTAGGACTACTTAAACCTAACTAACCTAAGGACATCACTCAACACCCAGTCATCACGAGGCAGAGAAAATCCCTGACCCCGCTGGGAATCGAACGCGGGAACCCGGACGTGGGAAGCGAGAACGCTACCGCACGACTACGAGCTGCGGACAGACAGCTGTTGGACGTGGGACGCTAGTAAGGATCGATCTTGAGCCAAAGGCTACCATATACGCTATGAGACAACTGACACTAGTTTATCTGGCTGTCTGCTTGAATTTGCTCGTACAATAACCTGATTGGGTAACTTTTAATTTCAGTTAAGTCAGAAACGGCGCAATTTATCGAACGTTTTTCAGCAATACCTACCCTGCAACATCCTTTCAAGCTTTTCAGATTATTTCTGACAATTCTGCATATGCATTTCTCCCACTGCGTCCTTTCTATCCCATTGGTTTGCAATATGTCCCTATGCTACTGTTCCCTCTCTCATTTTTTCTGTCCCCTTTTACTTTCTTTCCCACTGCAACTGTCTTCATCACACCTCAGCAGCTCAAAAATTCTGGAGGATCCAACTTATCTTGCCCCTAAATCCACGTGTTTAAAATTTCGGTATAAAATGCGACCTCCTCTAAGCCTACGTGTTGAGTTCGCCGGTTTGGGATGGTCTACATTCCCCCCCCCCCACCCCCCCCTCTCCCCGCCACTCACCTCCACCTTTCCTCAAGCCTGTATATGATCTCCACTCACGTCTGTTTTTCATTTTCTTTGACTCCTCTCTCTTTCTTTCCCACTGAGGCTATTCCCTCTCTCTTCCACCGCCATTGTCTCTCGGCAACTCTCTTTCATCAGAAAAAGCGCGAATATGTTCGCAAGAGAAAATTATTGGTGAGGAAGGCGGAATGAGGACTGAAACAGTTTGTTCCCCAGTTTTTTGACAGTTTTTTTTGCAGAGGAACATATTCGCCTTTTTCGTGCTCCGTCAGGATCATTTTTCCGCTGGTTCAATTCTTTTCCCTGCTACAGCAGAATATACTGCTTATATAAAACGATCGCCGAGCGGTTCTAGGCGCTTCAGTCTGGAACCGCGTGACCGCTATGGTCGAAGGTTCGAATCCTGCCTCGGGCATGGATGTGTGTGATGTCCTTAGGTTAGTTAGGTTTAAGTAGTTCTAAGTTCTAGGTGACTGATGACCTGAGATGTTAATTCCCATAGTGCTCAGAGCCATTTGGGCCATGTAAAACGACTCTATAGTCCAGTAAAGTTTGACTATTTATACTCTTAGACACATTTATATCCTTTGGCACATATAAACAACAGTTAAGTACGCATAGTATAAGGTTAATAGAAAATCGTTTGCTTTATACTTTTTCTGGATACCTTGCTCACTAATGAATGAAAAAGAAATTGTATTAGCGTACTGGAAAGATTTACACAATCTCCTTTGTGTCAGTGTAGAATGTAATATAGTGCGTAAAGGGACCAACAGTTCTGAAAGAAAGCGTTTCAAAAGAGGTTTAAGAAATCAGACATCTCGGTTTTTCTTTATTTTTTTTTTGCAAGAGTTCGTGGGGATATGGAAACCAACTGCCACTGACGCTAAACATTGCAGCTCATTTCCCATAGCAGAACTTCTCGACACAGTGGAGGTCGTAATTCTGGTTGAAATTTGTTGGGAAATCCCTCGCGTGTGGCAGGGTCGAAAAGAGCGACCGATTGCAGGCGATATATCGCTTGCAATGAATTGCTGCGATCAGTTGCTTGTGTATGGAACCCTTTATCAGAACAGATGCCCGCATCTCGTGGTCGTGCGGTAGCGTTCTCGCTTCCCACGCCCAGGTTCCCGGGTTCGATTCCCGGCGGGATCAGGGATTTTCTCTGCCTCGTGATGGCTGGGTGTTGTGTGCTGTCCTTAGGTTAGTTAGGCTTAAGTAGTTCTAAGTTCTAGAGGACTGATGACCACAGATGTTAAGTCCCATAGTGCTCAGAGCCATTTGAACCATTTGAGCCAGAACAGATAATTATTATATTCCGTCAGAATCATTCAGTTCTTCGTGAAACTCAATGGTTTTCTCTACAAGGCATAACTTATCACAGTATACAAATCAGTAATGAAAATGACTTCAAAGAAGTACAAGTGTTCGACTGCTGTGGAAAAGAAGTGGGCTCTTCAGCCACTCGAATGTGGAGTGAAGGAAAGAAGGATGTAACAAAAGGTTCCAGGATTCTGTTACCTATGCTGTCAAGAATAAAGCAGGAAGCTAAAAATTTCTGAAAACATATCGCACGGATGGAGGAACTGGTCATGGCGAGGTGAGTCCCCGCCTCCTCAAAACTGCTTTGCTGCACCACGAATGAGTAGAGGCATTGATTTTGGGAATTCTTGAAAATTTTTGGCAGCTATTGTAGGAAGGCAGATGTTAAGGGGCCGATTGGACACATCGAGTAGAGGGTGCTGGCAATGTTGTTATTAAGCGAGTGGTTCTGCCAGGCAGGTTTACGACACCGCTCACAGGCAAAGAAGCTCATGCTGCCACGCACTATAAACACGTGTGGAGATGGGTATGAGGTAATCAGGCACAGCTCAGGGTAGTGACATGCTATGTGCTGTGTACATATTTCCGCGTAGTCAGCGCATACACAACTTTCCCAATAGAGCGCGCCCCGCTAAGCACAACAGCGCAGGCGCAGCGCTCGTCCGTCTACGCACTACAAGATGGCGCTGTCTTAGAGACGGACCAAATTCTGCTTCCGCCGATCCGCGTATTAATATGTAACGCAGCCAATGAGATTGCTGCTAACGTAGGACCTTTTCTCCTCGCGGTTCACACTCGCACAGTGATACCTGAACGCGCGAGGTACACTCCTGGAAATGGAAAAAAGAACACATTGACACCGGTGTGTCAGACCCACCATACTTGCTCCGGACACTGCGAGAGGGCTGTACAAGCAATGATCACACGCACGGCACAGCGGACACACCAGGAACCGCGGTGTTGGCCATCGAATGGCGCTAGCTGCGCAGCATTTGTGCACCGCCGTCGTCAGTGTCAGCCAGTTTGCCGTGGCATACGGAGCTCCATCGCAGTCCTTAACACTGGTAGCATGCCGCGACAGCATGGACGTGAACCGTATGTGCAGTTGACGGACTTTGAGCGAGGGCGTATAGTGGGCATGCGGGAGGCCGGGTGGACGTACCGCCGAATTGCTCAACACGTGGGGCGTGAGGTCTCCACAGTACATCGATGTTGTCGCCAGTGGTCGGCGGAAGGTGCACGTGCCCGTCGACCTGGGACCGGACCGCAGCGACGCACGGATGCACGCAAAGACCGTAGGATCCTACGCAGTGCCGTAGGGGACCGCACCGCCACTTCCCAGCAAATTAGGGACACTGTTGCTCCTGGGGTATCGGCGAGGACCATTCGCAACCGTCTCCATGAAGCTGGGCTACGGTCCCGCACACCGTTAGGCCGTCTTCCGCTCACGCCCCAACATCGTGCAGCCCGCCTCCAGTGGTGTCGCGACAGGCGTGAATGGAGGGACGAATGGAGACGTGTCGTCTTCAGCGATAAGAGTCGCTTCTGCCTTGGTGCCAATGATGGTCGTATGCGTGTTTGGCGCCGTACAGGTGAGCGCCACAATCAGGAATGCATACGACCGAGGCACACAGGGCCAACACCCGGCATCATGGTGTGGGAAGCGATTTCTACACTGGCCGTACACCACTGGTGATCGTCGAGGGGACGCTGAATAGTGCACGGTACATCGAAACCGTCATCGAACCTATCGTTCTACCATTCCTAGAACGGCAAGGGAACTTGCTGTTCCAACAGGACAATGCACGTCCGCATGTATCCCGTGCCACCCAACGTGCTCTAGAAGGTGTAAGTCAATTACCCTGGCCAGCAAGATCTCCGGATCTGTCCCCCATTGAGCATGTTTGGGACTGGATGAAGCGTCGTCTCAAGCGGTCTGCACATCCAGCACGAACGCTGGTCCAACTGAGGCGCCAGGTGGAAATGGCATGGCAAGCCGTTCCACAGGACTACATCCAGCATCTCTACGATCGTCTCCATGGTAGAATATCAGCCTGCATTGCTGCGAAAGGTGGATATACACTGTACTAGTGCCGACATTGTGCATGCTCTGTTGCCTGTGTCTATGTGCCTGTGGTTCTGTCAGTGTGATCATGTGATGTATCTGACCCCAGGAATGTGTCAATAAAGTTTCCCCTTCCTGGGACAATGAATTCGCGGTGTTCTTATTTCAATTTCCAGGAGTGTATTATAACGAGTGTACAGACGTCCGATTAGTCAGTCTGCATTAGTCTGCATTTGTCTGTACCAGTCTATAGTCAAGTTTCAGACTGCGCCTAATAAGATTACCATATTCCTGTACATAGCCATGAAGATAAATGTATAGATACTTTGTCAAGTATCAGAGATATGTGAGAATGAGATTAACATACCAAGACCAAAGGAACTTCAGATTGTCAATTGTAAACAGCATCCAGAATCAAGTTACGTAATATCTATGATTTTTATTATTTTAATAAATGCGTGTGAAAATTAATCAAGTTCTGCTTAAAGCTGGTCACTGTCAGTCTGCTACTCTAAGCGTGCAAGTGCAAGTGGCATTTCTATCGTCTGACCTAACGGCAGAAGATAAACACGCCACGATAAGACCACGAGACATATTGCTGACACTCGCCTACTTCGTTAGAGCGACAAGTCAAATAATCGGATGGTGTGTGTATCGAAGGTCTTTCAGTACGCACACCACACTATGAAAAACCCGTACGTGGCAGTTACAACAGCGCCTACCAACCTGTATGTGGCGGCCAAAGCGAGCAGGATAAAGCTGACGAAGTTATTAAGGAACACTCCACTCATCCGCTACAGACGGAGTGCATCACATACGTAAGAGAAGCAGTATACAGGGTGATCAAAAACTATGTATAAATTTGAAAACTTAATAAACCACGGAATAATGTAGAGAGAGAGGTAAAAATTGACACACATGCTTCGAATGACATGGGGTTTTATTAGAACAAAAAAAAAATCAAAGTTCACAAAATGTCTGACAGATCTCTTGCGGGCGTCGTTTGGTGATGATCGTGTGCTCAGCCGCCACTTTCGTCATGCTTGGCCTCCCAGGTCCCCAGACTTCAGTCCGTGCGATTATTGGCTTTGGGGTTACCTGAAGTCGCAAGTGTATCGTAATCGACCGACATCTCTAGGGATGCTGAAAGACAACATCCGACGCCAGTGCCTCACCATAACTCCGGACATGCTTTACAGTGCTGTTCACAACATTATTCCTCGACTACAGCTATTGTTGAGGAATGATGGTGGACATAGTGAGCATTTCCTGTAAAGAACATCATATTTGCTTTGTCTTACTTTGTTATGCTAATTATTACTATTCTGATCAGATGAAGCGCCATCTGTCGGACATTTTTTGAACCTTAATATTTTTTGGTTCTAATAAAACCTCATGTCAATCCAAGCGTGTGTGTCAATTTGTACCTCTCTATCTACATTATTCCGTGATTTATTCAATTTTCAAATCTATGCTGAGTTTTTGATCACCCGGTACATACGGGAGCCCAGAGGCTAATGGCAAGCAGCCGTGTGTCCATTCTGTCGGTGTCTTGAGCCGGAGAGAATAACGATTGCTTAAGTTTCGGGCCAGCCACGACGATGGTGATGAATTTCAGCGACCAACTTGTCCACTGAATCAACCGTCCAGCTCTGCTGCGGCGGGTTAGAAACTAGGCATTGCACAGGCACAGAAAGAGAAGGGCGGCCAACTCCACTCTCTGGGTGACGTCGTGCAATGGACTGCAAGTTACCATCTGTAAATGTGGAGCAGGGATGCGATCTCGCGGCCTCCCGGGTCCGAGGCTGTCCTTAATCACTGGCAGAACCGCCCAGGCTGGGCTACGGGAGATGCCCAGGCTGCTGGCTGTTAGCCTTTTGCACCATACATGGTGACCACGAGTAGCGCTTGGGGGAACAGCCAGCTGCGCTCCGGAGGGTAGGCGCGGGGCTGCGAGCTCTGCCGACACACACTGCTGGACCGAGGAGAGGAACCGTTACGTCAAGGGGACAGAGGGACCGGTTGCCATGGCAGCAGATTCCGGCGCTCGTGTTTGCAGTGGCACACTACACACCCCGCGCCCTCGTCGTCTGGATCAGCAGAGGCACTGTGTATTGTTTGGTGGAATAAAAGTCAGAGCCAAACTTGTCAGTGTATCTGTGACACCCCAGCATTATTCATACCTCTGCCCCAAACCAATCTCTCTGTCATCTTGGCGCATTTCGCCCCCACGGGTCTAGTTGGTCGTAACAATTTGGTGTCGGAGTGGTCGTTTCGCTTCCCAACTCAACGAATTGTGTCGTAAACTGTTCGTCCACGTCCAACACTATGGTTTGGTGGGGAGTTGGTTTCGGTGAGTGGTGAGTGAAGCAGTGGTACTTGACGTGGGTTTGGTGGTATCAGCTCAGCAAAATGTGGTGCAGTGAGTGTAGTTTTATTTTTATTAGCTTTGGTGTTTGCTCTCGGAGTCAAGAGTTAATTGCATGAGCAATAATACGCAATGTTTAGAGTTACTTTTGTAAAGCCACAGGAACCCGTGCACTTATGCCGGCCGCGGTGGTCTCGCGGTTCTAGGCGCGCAGTCCGGAACCGTGCGACTGCTACGGTCGCAGGTTGGAATCCTACCTCGGGCATGGATGTGTGTGATGTCCTTAGGTTAGTCAGGTTTAAGTAGTTCTAATTTCTAGGGGACTGATGACCACAGCTGTTAAGTCCCATAGTGCTCAGAGCCATTTGAATCATTTGAACCCTGCACGTATCTTTGTTAAGAGATATTGGTGGACACGATGTTTACTGCAAGTGTGGTGCCAGTTTGTAATTACTCTGGGCACGATTCTTCGTGTACCATAGCTTTAGCAGCTACTGTTTCTGTGTGTAGGCGAATTGCTCATCTGCTTGGTGGTTGTACTGAGTGTAGGTGGGCGATGATTCACTGGAAGAATTAATTTGCAGTTACGTTTTTGTGTCTGAGAATTGGAGCATGAGAGGCGGAGGAGTTCCGAATTTAATCGTGAGTTAGACACTGGAAAAGCGAGTTACATTCAGCCGGAATTGTAGTCAGGGAAAGTAAGTCTGGATTGAGAGTGCCTTATGCTCCATATCAACCGGTAGTGGTCGCATTAATTAATCTCTTCTCGGGCAAGGCAACGGAGGACATGACAGTTTTTATTAAGGACGTTAGGGACGCTGCGGAAACGCTTGGATGACCAGACGAAATATAACCCTGCATGTTGCCAATATGCACTTGGCAGGGGACGACAAAGCATACGTTGTATACCAGCACAGACGTTTCAGGTGTGGGCCGCTGGACTTTGATAGCAGTACCAAAAGCAAAATAATGTGCGGTTTTTTCAGGAGAAACTAAGTACATGGTCGATGCAGCTCAGCGAGTGTATTGAAGCGTTCTCGGATAGAATCCATTGAGTGAATGCAAAGACATATGTCCAGACCCAGAATGCTGAAGCTAATAAGGTGTTATTACGAGTGGCAGAAAGTACAGCAGTGGAAGTTTATCTATATGGTATAACCGCAGGGTATCACAGCATCAGCTTTTAGGATCACAACACAAATAGAGGAAGTGGATATAGCAACAAATAAAAGAGGGGACCACAGGGGATTCACTTCTGAAATCGTATGTTCTAGATATGGTCAGCCGGGCCGTATAAGGAAGCAACGTTAGACAGCCATTGTGCTATGTGCGTAGCAGTGTGGACCGCCGGGCATTTGACTGTAGAAGCAGGAAAGGTGGGAAACAGTGACAAGGGAAGCAGCCGTTAAGAGCAATCGGGAGTGCTTGCACCGTCGGAAGGATGTCCTGGTAGACTGCAACACTGCACAAGCAGTTGCACAGATGGAGTGTTGTATAAGGGGCTTGGTGAGTGGCAGCAAACAAAGTGTTTTGGTATAAACAGAGGTGCATGTGTCCGTTATCATTCTGGACCTTGCTGGAAGGAGGAGACTGGCGTCATCACGGAGTAGATTGCCTGGGGTTGGTGAATAAATCGGGGAGGGTTGTACTGCAGATTTCAGTTGGCGACACTGAGTTCAGGGAACAAATGGAGGTATTACCATGCATGGGCGAGAGTTATTCAGGGATTATCGAGCTATACCTTCTGGACAAACATCAAGGCTACAGCTGATCTTCGACAGCGCACGTAGAAATCACTGTAACTTTGTTTCAATTTGAGGAAACAGCAGCAGCTGAGGCAGAGATGCAAGGTTTGCCTAACATGCGGATGAGACCAGCTGAATTGCGTACCTCTTCAGCAAAAATTGATCAGCAGGATAAAATACCAGCAGGCACGTGGGAAACAGTTTAGGTTTCTGTGGCTACCGACTTTCTGAAACATTATACATGGTTGAATAGCTCTCACGCAGTGAAGAGTTGGATAGTTCACATTGTTTTGTGTGCATGAGTTCGTGCGAGTGACACTAATGGGGAATTGATGATTCGAATTAGTGTGGATAATTTTAGCAGAGGCAGGTGACTCTGTCAAAGGGTGCATTAACAGCCACTCTGGAAGTCTTCGAAGATGAGGACTTTGATAGACCGGGTTTAGAGGAAAGCCGCAAGCAAACGATTAGGCTTGAAAGTGGGTCATTTGAAGGCCAGTGATCAAAGGGCTACGGAAAACTTATTGTTGAGGTTTAGTGATTTATTTTGTACGGATGGAGGGTTACCAGCAACTCCGGTGACGCAAAGTTATAAACCGACATGGGACAGAACACCAATTTATAGGGATCCATACCACACAGTGAGGCCATTGCAGCCATTAGTAGAGGATTTAATTGACCAACAATTACTGGATGGATCATTGGACCAATTGATAGCCCCTGGCACGTGAATATTGTGATTGTGCCCAAGAAATCGGTGACGGAACGGCGAAAAACAGAGTTTACTGTGATTACAGATATTTAAATGCCCTAGTTATTTCGGATGCTTATCCACTTTAAGACATCACATAAACTTCGGATAATATAGGTCAGTGTCGGTTTTTTACAACTATGGATCTCAGGAGCGAGTATCATCAATTGAACGTTGTGCCCGAAGATAGGCTGAAAACAATATTTATTGTTAAAGTTGACCACTTTCATTACAAGCGCATGCCGTTTGGGCTAAAGTACGCACCGGTAACTTTTCAGTGGTTGTTAGATAGGAGGTTGAGAGGATGAAAACCAAAAACATGTATGGTATCGGGAAGACATAATTGTATTTTCAGAGGATTTACCGGAACATGTGAGATGTTTTGAGGATGTTTTTAGTATACCAGGGTCGGCAAATTTGACTGTAAGTGTGGACAAGCGCCATTTTGCACGTACTCTGGTAAACTAACTGCGGCACGTGATTAGTGAAAGTAGCGTACGGATCGATCCTCGTCTTACAGACGCAGTTCAAAATTTTCCAGCATCACGGACACGTAAACAGGTACAGTAGTTCATCAGCCTTTTTTAATTGTTATACATAATTCATGAAGGACTTTGCAGAAACAGTCGATTCCCTGAGCAAGCTACTGAGAAAGAAGTTTAATACCGCAAGAATGTCATGGGCCATTTGAAAATTGAAAGGAAATAATAGTTTCAGGTACAGTATCGGTTTTTCAAGATATCGAGAAAGAACTTGTCCTTTCATGTGCTGCTTCGAATAAATCAGTCAGGTATGTTTTGGGACGGATGGTAGATGGTAAAGAATATTTGGTATTCTACTCTTCAAGGCAGTTAAACAGGTAGAGGGTAATTACTCAACGTCTGAGTGCGAGGTGTTGGTGGTTATATATGCTGTTACCTATTTTCGATGTTACTTGTGTGGTATGACGTTTAAGGTCGTGGCAAACCATATCTCACTGAATTGGTTGCTTGGTTTAAAAGATTAACTTGGTGTGTTCGCGTACGAGTAATTCATAAGCCTGGGAGATTGCATGCAAACGCAGAAGCACTAAGTCGTGGAGTGGCGATATTGAGGACTATAGGAAGGAGCGTGGAAGAATGGCACGGGGCACAGGCAAAGGATAAGAAGTGACAGGCATTTAAGTCAGAGCTCGATTTTGTTATTCACGAGGGTTTGTTGTATAGAACGACAAGGTGTGAACCACACGTGGTTGTGCCATCTGGTTTTCAAGAAGGAAGTTTTGCCGCAAGCTGATGATCATATGTTGTCAGGTCATGGAAGGTGACGCGCATCGGAGAGACGTGTACCAGACAGTTTTGATGGAGGAACAGGAAACGCGACATGGAGCAGTATGACAGGGATTATGTGCTATGGGCGAGAAGGGCCGCCACAACGCATTAAATATTACTGCTGCAAAGATTACCAGAGTTGTCCAGTCAATTTTCTGCGTTGAAGCTGGATGTCTCGGACCAAAGACATTTTAAAATGGTTCAAATGGCTCAGAGCACTATGGGACTCAACTTCTGAGGTCATAAGTCCCCTAGAACTTAGAACTACTTAAACCTAACTAACCTAAGGACATCACACACATCCATGCCCGAGGCAGGATTCGAACCTGCGTCCGTAGCCGTAGCGCGGTTCCAGACTGTAGCGCCTAGAACCGCTCGGCCACTCCGTCGGGCAAAGACATTTTTAACTAAGTGCCAGGAGTCTCACTGGTCAACGTGAAGATACGATTTTCCACAAGAAGTCTCATATACATGTCGCACAGATCTAAAAGAAATAATTTTTGAAAGTTGCTTGAAATTTGATAACTGAATTTTATGTACTTTCCAGCGCTGATTTCAAAAATGCTATCAACTTTTTTTCTATCACGTCAGGTTTTCTCACAAATATGGAGTACGTTTGTGTATAATAGCAAAATTTAAGCAATTTATTACATTTTTCCAACGCTATGAAACTTTATTTTATTTATAAATTATGTTCGAAACTACATTTCCAGTACACTTCCATTTCTCTTTGAGCTCATAAGTCCTTATAATAACGCCTTCACTTTCTGCAGAAGCTTTTTTTATTGCTTTTCCGGCTGTGGACTTGTTCAGGATCATCTCTTTTTATCATCCAGCAGTAGTCTGCTATCATGTAGAGGTACCATCTTCCTTGATATTTTCTTTCCATTTCTTTGATGTCTTGGTGGAATCTTTCGCCCTGCTCTTCACTTACATCACCACCTTTTGCAGGGAGGTACTCAAGATGTGAGTGGAGAAAATGAACTTTAATGCTCATGTTACAGCACAGCTTCTTAAAGTTGTCGAGCATGCCTGCGACAATTGTCTTGTAGTTTGGATCTCTATTGTTTCCTAGAAAACTGGTAACAATTAATTTAAAAGATGTCCATGATGCCTTTTCTTTGTTTCCATTTTGTCCACAAAGTTGGGATCTGTCATTAGTTTTCTAATGTCTGGTCCAACAAAGATTCCATCCTTTAGCTTTGGCTCGGATAAGCCAGGAAACTGTCCACAAAGATATCCGAAACACTCCCCTTCTCTTGGCAATGCCATAACAAATTGTTTCATCAGCCCCAACTTAATGTGAAGTGGTGGAAGTAACCCCTACCTGTAAGGTTTTTCTTAAGGGCCAATCTTTTTTTATGTAGTGTTGCTTTCTGTCTCTACTATCCCATTTACAGAGAAAGCAAGGGAACTTTGTATAGCCACTTTGTTGACCAAGCAGCATTGAAATCACTATTAAATCACCACTCAGTGTCCATTTGTCGTCTCAATAGCAGAGTTGGCTTAAAATCAGCTCAAAGTTTTCGTAACATTCTTTTAATTGAACCGAGTTTCCAACTGGTATAGAAGCATACTTATTGCCATTGTGTAGAACTACTGCATTAAGGCTTCTTTTTGAAGCATCAATGAAAAGACTCCACTCATCAGGAGCATATTCTATTTTGAAGCGTGCCATAAGTCCAGGAACATCACTGCAAAACACCAGGTCACCTTCTTGAGAGAAGAAAGATACAAACTCCTTTTCCATCGACCGATACAGGGAAAGGATGTACCCGGAGCCAACACATGTTTATCTTTCAATCTAGATCCTAAAACCTCTGCCGATTCTTTAGAAAGGCCTAGGTCTCTAACTAAATCGTCCAGTTCAGATTGTGAAAATGGAATGAGTTCGGTTGTGCTAGGATCGTAGCAATCTCTGACTTCTTTACTATCACCTTGCTGAGCCAATGGCTCGTGATCATCTGTATCATCCAAAGAATCTGGAGGAGAGAGTATTGGCACTTCAGATCCATGAGGAAAAGGACGAATGGCTAATTGAATGTTAGGGTAAGTAATATCCTTTTTGTTTTTCAAATTGAAACCTCGTACGTAGCAAAGAACAAAAATAGCAGTCATCACTACGATTTTTGGGCTCTCTTCAAAGCATTGGTATTCCAAAACGTAAGGACTTCTTTTTACGTTGAAACCATTGCCTCAGTTCTTCAAAACACACTGAACAAACTATGTGTTGATCGCATAACTTTATACCAAAATTGGCGAAATATACTTTTTCAACAAAATCGGAAATGTTTCTTTGTTGCTTTTTAACGGTATAGTTACCAGAAATGTAGCAGAAGCAATCTGACTTTACACATCCTCTGGAAGCCATTGTCCATTGCCCATAAAACAATTTCGCAACACAAGAAAACAGTCACTACTTTAATGCACTAGTAACAACAACACATGAACAGCAGAGAGTAAAGAGGTACTGTGAACTGAAGGACAACAGCAGAAGCTCACTGCTTGGTGATGGCGGGCGAAGTAGCAGCGCGACAGACTGGTACAGACATGAAAATACTGCTGGTTTCTTCTAATTACTCTTTGTTTTACGTGTATCTAGTATAAACACTGCTAAATAACAGTTTATGGAGATCCTAAAATCCAAAATTCAAAGTCACTGAAATATCGAAAAAAGCTAAAACTAGACAAGTAATTCGTTAAATAACTGTACGTGATGGAATTTTTTCACTATTTTTCCCGAAATCAGCGTTGAAAATACTATAAAAATTACTAAATATATTTTAAAAAATTTCTATGTCGCAGGCCTGTGATATCAGTCGCATAAAGACATTTAAAGTTATGGTGCAGCGGATACCACATTTATTGGCAACCAAACAAGAGGAAAAAGTTGTAAGGGGTAAAAAGAAGGGACCGGGAATTGGTGAGCAACGTACTGTGCATGATGTGCAATACTGGTTAAGGTCACGTAAGTAAGTTATATGGCTGCAATTTGTTGGCGGTTCTTCAGGTTAGTGTCTCGGAGAGTGTGTATTTTACTGCGCTAGGAACTTTTTTTGCGGAATTGCTAGTTTTACTCATATTCTTATTATTGATATTGTTTTTTGTGTGCTGTGCATTCTCGGAAGGAGAAAAGGGGCGATAGAGCAATGTTGTTCTGCAGGTGTCGAATATGTAAGGATGATGCGGATGCTGCTGTGTTGCATCAAGGGTGAGGTAGGGCATGAAACGGCTCTTCAGCCACTAGAATTGGGTGCGGTATTCTCGAGACAGCCGGCTGCATGGCTTACTAGTGGTACATGGACCCTAAAAACAACACTGGAGATCTGGGAGATTAGGAATCAGATGCAAATGCTAGAAGATGTCTTTTCAGAGTTGTATAAGAAGAAATAAAAACTTTGAGTTTCGCCGATGACATTGTAATTCTGTCAGAGACAGCAAAGGACCTGGTAGAGCAGTTGAACGGAATGGACAGTGTCTTGAAAGGAGGGTATAAGATGAACATCAACAAAAGCAAAACGAGGATAATGTAATGCAGTCGAATTAAGTCGGGTGACGCCGAGGGAATTAGATTAGGAAATGAGACACTTAAAGTAGTAAAGGAGTTTTGCTATTTGGGGAGCAAAATAACTGATGATGGTCTAAGTAGAGAGGATATAAAATGTAGACTGGCAATGGCAAGGAAAGCGTTTCTTAAGAAGGAAAATTTGCTAACATCGAGTATAGATTTAAATGTCCGGAAGTCGTTTCTGAAAGTATTTGTATGGAGTGTAGCCATGTATGGAAGTGAAACGTGAACGATAAACAGTTTAGACAAGAAGAGAATAGAAGCTTTCGAAATGTGGTGCTACAGAAGAATGCTGTAGATGGGTAGATCACATAACTAATGAGAAGGTATTGAATAGAATTGGGGAGAAGAGGAGCTCGTGGCACAAGTTGACTAGAAGAAGGGATCGGTTGGTAGAACATGTCCTGAGACATCGAGGGCTCAAATGGTTCAAATGGCTCTGAGCACTATGGGACTCAACTGATGAGGTCATTAGTCCCCTAGAACTTAGAACTAGTTAAACCTAACCAACCTAAGGACATCACAAACATCCATTCCCGAGGCAGGATTCGAACCTGCGACCGTAGCGGTCTTGCGGTTCCAGACTGCAGCGCCTTTAACCGCACGCCCACTTCGGCCGGCATCGAGGGCTCACCAATTTGGTATTGGAGGGCAGCGTGGAGGGTAAAAATCGTAGAGGGAGACCAAGAGATGAATACACTAAGCACATTCAGAAGGATGTAGGCTGCAGTAGGTACTGGGAGATGAAGAAGCTTGCACAGGATAGAGTAGCATGGAGAGCTGCATCAAACCAGTCTCAGGACTGAAGACCACAACAACAACAACATAAGAATCAACACGGGAACAATTTTTTTCGGGAGTTGGAGGGTGAGTACGAAGAGTTGCAGTTTACTTACAGTACGTAATAACGCTGTTGTCACAGTTGGTGGATGTGGTTCCGCAAGCCAGGAGTCGGAGGAAGAAGGCTATGTAAATGCTGGACCAGAGTTGTTAAAGACAATATTCGTAACAGCAGATGAAGAGGAACTGTACAAGTTAAACAGCACAGTTTTCCGGGTTCAACAGATGGCAAATTCTATGAAGGATGCCGTGGGGCAGCACACAGCGCGGTTATCAGAACTGTAACAAGGGGAGTTGAATGACACGAGACTTGTACGGAAAATGGCAGCAGACCTAACAAGATGTGCTAGTGAAAGGAGGGAAGTGCTGAACAGTGATTTGGAGAAAATAGCCTGCCGGGGTGGCCGAGCGGTTCTAGGCGCTACAGTCTGGAACCGCGCGACCGCTACGGTCGCAGGTTCGAATCCTGCCTCGGGCATGGATGTGTGTGATGTCCTTAGGTTAGTTAGGATTAAGTAGTTCTAAGTTCTAGGGGACTGATGACCTCAGAAGTGAAGTCCCATAGTGCTCAGAGCCATTTGAACCATTTTTGGAGATAATACAGAAGCAGTTGAGTGAATTGGACGGCGAACTGATTATAACAAGTTCACTACTTGGGCTACCAGACCAACTTAGGGATGCTAGGGGTGAAATGGAGATGTTACAGGAGACGATGTTTCATGTATTAAACGGACATGCTAGTGCTGTATTGATTATAACTAGGGTTCAAATGGCTCTGACAAGGGAACCTCCCCATCGCATCCCCCTCAGATTTAGTTATAAGTTGGCACAGTGGATAGGCCTTGAAAAACTGAACACAGATCAATTGAGAAAACAGGAAGAAGTTGTGTGGAACTGAGAAAAAATAAGCAAAATATACAAACTGAGTAGTTCATGGAAAGATAAGTAACATCAAGGACGCTTGGACAGCAGGAGCTCTGTGGTCTCGTTGTAACGTGAGCAGCTGCGGAACGAAAGGTCCTTGGTTCAAACCTTCAATCGAGTGAAAATTTTAATTTTTTATTTCCAGTTTATGTGACAAACTCTTATGTTTTCATCACTTTTTTGGGAGTAATTATCACATCCACAAGAAAACCTAAATCGGGCAAGGTAGAAGAGTCTTTTTACCCATTCGCCAAGTGTACAAGTTAGGTCGGTCGACAACATATTCCTGTCACGTGACGCACATGCCGTCACCAGTGTCGTATAGAATATATCAGATGTGTTTTCCTGTGGAGCAATCGGTTGACCTATGACCTTGCGATCAAATGTTTTCCGTTCCCATTGGAGAGGCACGTCCTTTCGTCTACTAATCGCACGGTTTTGCGATGCGGTCGCAAAACACAGACACTAAACTTATTACAGTGAACAGAGACGTCAATGAACGAACGGACAGATAATAACTATGCAAAAATAAAGAAAGTAAAATTTTCACTTGTGGGAAGACTTGAGCCAAGGACCTCTGACCTCTTCATCTGCAGCTGCTCACGTTACCACGAGACCACGGCGCTCCTGAACCCACGAACTCCGTGATGTTGCATATGTGACCCATGGACTACTCAGTTTGTATATTTTGCTTATTTTTTCACAGTTCCACACAACTTCTTCCTGTTTTCTCAATTGATCTGTGTTCGGTTTATCAAGGCCTACCCACTGTGCCAAGTTATAACTAAATCTGAGGGGGGTGCGATGGGGAGGTTCCCTTGTGAGCACTATGGAACTTAACATCTGTGGTCATCAGTCCCCTAGAACTTAGAACTACCTAAACCTAACTAACCCAAGGACATCACACACATCCATGCCCGAGGCAGGATTCGAACCTGCGACCGCAGCGGTTACGCGGTTCCAGACTGAAGCGCCTAGAACCGCACGGCCACACCTATAGCTAGGGAATTCATGGTTGGATTGTGCCGAGCAGAAGAGCAGGTTGCGACAGAGTTGCTACATACAGCCGAAGTGTCGTAGGAAAATTTCTGGCTGTTCTTCCATATAGTTGGGGAACAGATAGAAACCGATGCGCTCAGTTTTCATACAGCGATCTGTGTTCCTATTGCGAAGAAAAATTCAGAGTTTCATTGATACAACATTCACCAATATCCAGTGGAGAATATTGAGGAAGTGGGTGAAGGTGAGAACGCGGCAAGTATTGCTAGTCTAGTATTACTAGTCTCCAAGGAAAGGCGGACTCATGAGGTATTATCACGGGTAAAGTTGGAAAAGTGCGTACAAGGGTAATTGATGATGTATTCGGGTGGCTATGTACAGACTTATACATGGATTTGAGAAGTGAGTTTGTTGCAGGGGGAAGTTACAGACAATGGAAACAAATTGATTATACTCAGTTTTCACGGCAGAAACTGTATGGTTAACTGCTATGAAGGAGGCTGGTCGGTAGGGCTCAGAAAACATGAGCTTCGGGAGAGTGGCACTATCATTAATGGCACCACTTGAGAAGTAATCTGGACATACTGCCATCTTCTATGCTTAGTGGCTCAAATGTTATGACATTGTCATGAAGTAGCTTATATTATCCAGAAGGATCTCTGACGCTATTACCTTTTCGAAATTTAACCTATTTAAGTAACACACTCAATACAGAACTTCTACAGTCCTTGGACAAATTAATAGAGTCCAACAAGAGGGAATCCCGATGGAACAAATGTGGCAGCATGTAGACCATCTTCGAGAACAACAGCAACCCAAAATGTTAGTAGTAGGCGTATCTGCTATCAGTTGTGGCGTGTTTGTAGCAGGCTTTTCTGTACGCTATTCCTTGGTAAAATGCGAGTGGGCACGGGGTGTATTAGAGTTAAGGCAGTTTAGTGGAAGCCCAATATTAAAGATTGCGCAGCTGTAGCGGGAAGGCAGAAGTTACGGGATCGATGGACACATTGAGTAGCGGGTGCTGACAATGTTGCGGTTTTTTGAGGTAGGTCTACATATATACTCCGCTAGCCACCAAGAGGTGTATGGCGGAGGGCACAATACGCGCCAAAGTCATATTTCCCCCCTTCTGTTCCACTCACGGATCGCGCGAGGGAAAAACGACTGTCTGAACGCCTCAGTACGAACTCCAATTTCCCTTATCTTTGAATGATGATCATTACACAATTTGAAAGTTGGTGGTAATAATACACGGTCTACATCCTCCGTGAAGACTGGATTTAGGAATTTAGTGAGCAGCCCCTTCTGTTTAGCGCGCCGTCTATCTGCAAGTGTGTCCCACTTCAAACTTTCTATGAGATTTGTAACGCTCTCGCGATGACTAAACGTACCAGTCACGAATCTTGCCGCTCTTCTTTGGACCTTCTCAATCTCTTGAACGAGACCCAACTGCTAAGGGTCCCATACAGACGAACAATACTATCAGACTGGACGAACTAACGTATTGTAAGCTACTTCCTTTGTTGAATGACTGCATCGCTTCAGGATTCTACCAATAAATCGCAATCTAGAGTTCGCCTTACTCGTTACTTGTGTAATCTGATCATTCCATTTGAGATCATTTCGAATAGTCACACCCAGATACTTGACTGATGTTACCGCTTCCAAAGACTGATCATTTATTTTGTACTCATACATTAATGTTGATTTTAGCCTTGTTATACGCAGCAGCTTACACTTACTAATATTGAGAGATAACTGCCAGTCATTACACCACGCATTTATTTTCTGCAAATCCTCATTGATTTGCTCACAACTTTCGTGTGATACTACTTTCCTGTAGACTACAGCATCATCGGCAAACAGTCTAACGCCGCTGTCAATACCATCAACCAGATCGTTTATGTAAATCGTAAAAATCAGAGGACCTATTACGCTGCCCTGGGGCACACCTGAAGTTACTGTTGTTTCCGTTGAAGTTACCCAGTTCAGGACGACATACTGCTCCTTGTGTGTTACAGAACTTTCTATCCAACCGCATATGTCATTGGATAGACCGTACGCACGCCCATTTTGTAGCAAGCGACTGTGCGGATCAGAGTCGAACGCCTTTCGAAAGTCTAGAAATATGACCTCAACCTGGGACCCGGTATTTTGAGCCTGTTGCATATCGTGCACAAAGAGGGCCAGCTGTGTCTCGCATGACTCTGTTTCCTAAAACCGTGCTGGTTTCTGCAGATGAGCTTCTCAGAGTTTAGAAAGGTCATTACGTCTGAACACAAAATATGTTCCATGATTCTACAACAAATCGATCTCAGTGAAATTGGCCGGTAATTACGTGCGTCCGATTTTCTACCATTTTTATAGATTGCTATCACCTGGGCCTTCTTCCAGTACCGTGGAACTGTCCGCCGTTCCAATGACCTCTGATCTGGCGCAACACAAAGCAGTGAAGTTCTATGAAAAACCCGTACATGGCAGTTACAGCAGCTCCTGCCAGTGTGTGTGTGTGTGTGTGGAGGCCGAAATAGGCTAGAAAAACTGATATTTGAAACACGTATGTAACGTAGCAGCGATGGTGAGGCACGTTAAAATCTTTGACCAGAGAGCCTATTATCGTGGTTAGTATGCGCTTGACCGCGCGAGTGTTGCGAGCAGTACTCTGTCAGTAGTCGTTGCGAGCAGTAGCTCTGTTCAGTAGTAGTCGTCGTGGAGTTTGCTAGTAGTCGTCATGTAGAGCAGTACGCGAGTGGCAGTAGGCCAGTGGACTCTGTCGATAGCAGTAGCTCAGTACAGTAGTAGTCGTCGTGGAGTGCAGTCGGTCAGTAGTAGCAGCCCAGTGCGGTTGTGTGATGTAGTCTGTCGGCAACACTGGTCAAGATGCTGAATGAGGTATATTGTTAATTAAGGTAATCATCAGATAATGTAAAGTTTATTTATTGTAATTAATTTCCAACAAGTGCCCCAATAATAATTTTGATTTCAAAAGCAATTTTACAAAAAAATTTATTTAATTGAACTAACGATTCCGTTCCACTTCCCTTAAAGAAAAGTTTCAGTTAAATTACAAAAAAAAAAAAAGAATATTATTATTTGCAATGCAGTTCCTCCAAGCCGTGCGCAAGAATAAGAGCAGAAATTTGACTAGCAGTTACAATGAGGTAAGAATTTAATTCTGATTTTTGCACAGGGCCAAAGACCGATATTTCCGTTTAATTGAATTATCATTATCACTGAGATTTTCTTATCACTGAATGGACTTTAATTTTTTTGTGAAGAACTTATATTTGAGTCAGATTGCGATTCTCACTTTTGTTGTCATTAAATTTAATTGCTAGAGAGGTTACACTTAGCGCAATGTCCATTAGCATTTCTATATAATATTGTCTTTTTAAATTTTTGTGGGGAGGTTACACTTGGCGACACCTAGTCCAGGATCGTATTTCGTTGAGAATCTTTTGAACAACAGTCAGATATCTGCTCTTATTTGCTTAGATATAATTAGGATTTGGCGCAACGCTTTTACTAATTTTGTGACTCTCTTTCCACAGATCAACGGCAATTCTTTGCTCTGTTGTATTTGTGTGTTGTTTTTGCATTGTGCTTATTTGTTTTGTGAATATTTGTGACTATTGTAAAAATGCCGCGAAAGACTGTGAATAGTGTATCGCGAGGTATTACGAACGAAATTACCGGCTCAAACGACTTTACCGATAGGACATGTGACACGCAGTGTAATGATGACAATCCTGCGTTCACTAACAATCAGTGCATTACAACCACTAATGATGACTTTTATCTTAATGATGAACAAACGAACTCAATTGTCTCGTCTGTTAATTTGACGACAATTGATGACGCGGGACGCTCTATTGTAATGAGCGCTGCCGAGCTTAACACACCCGATTTGGAAAATTTAAGTGACGAACAGACTAATTTGTCTAATGAAAATGAACAGGATACACAAAGTACGACGGATTTATTTAATTCCGAAATAGTGAGTGACAGTGTAGGTCCGACTGATAATCCTTTTTGTAAGTTGCTGAATGACCAAATGGTCACACAAAGCGCGATAACTGCAGGTACACCATTAAACAGCACTGAGAATAGAAATGCTAATTTTGGTTCGGATCAAATTATGACACTATTGCTGCAACGAATTAACCAAATTATGGAAAAACAAGACAACAGTAGTAAAGATTTCAAACAACAATTTAGTGAACAGGATAAAAAATTTAATAAAATTGATGAAAATTTCAAACAACTTAGGGAAGACAACAAACACTTAAATGAGAAACTTGACAATAATGACGAAAATCTCAAACAACTTAGTGAACAGGTCAGACAACAGAATGAAAAATTAGACGACAATTCCAGACAGCTTAGTGAACAAATTAGAGCCGTTGCCGCGCAGTGTCATGACACTAAGGAACAGTTGCGCGAGGAAATTGAGGCTAGCTCAAAGAAAAGTAGCGAAGAAATTAAGTTTGTTGCTCAGGAATTAAGGGAATTGCAAACAGCTGCAACAGAAACACTCAGAGACGAAATTAGCGGAGTCGCTAAACAATGCTCTGAAAAAGCTACACAATTACGGGACGAGTTTAAAGCAATGACGGTAGAACTTTCGCGCACAATGGACGCAAAGATAGACGCGAAATTCGAACAGCAGAACACTCAGATTAACGAGCGCTTTAATCAGCACATACAGAACAGTGATACGCGTTTCCGTAAATTTATTCAGGATCAAAATAAAGTCAAACGTCAAGCCATGGAAACAATCACGGCTCAGAGACAAGAAGACAAACGTAAAATGTTCGCGAAAGCGAAGACATACGTAGACAACAATATTGCCTCAGTGTCCGACGAAATTAATTCCATCAAACAGTCGAACACAGAATTACGTGACGAAATTTCCAATCTTAAATCAAAAACAGATACACACACAGTAGATATTCAAACAGTGACAGACAGATTCGAACAATTAGAACTAACACAGGATTGCGATGTCATCAAAGCTGATGTTAAAAAACTGAGCGAAACTACGCGTAAGTTGCAAAAACAGATTAATGCGTCCGATTCTAAAACCGATGATCAGGCAAAAATACTGACTGAAAAATATGATGAATTGGCCAGTCGTATTGATGCTATCGAAAGTGCTAATGACAATAAATCAGACGATACTTCACCGGTTTCATTTAATCAAACACCTGAATTTCAAAATTTACAGCAGACAATTAATGAGATCGATTCATCTAATAACACGTTGCGTAGAAAATTGTCGAGTTTACAACAAGAAGTAACAGAGATGAAAAACATTTCAGTTAATAACATACCACAACAGACGCCACTTTATGAACATTTGTCAGACTCACGCAGCGCGTATAATTTGGGTAATCTACAGAGAGTACGGGACTTAGATTCCGAACAACCACAGTTCAATAGATACTCTTACGATCCTGAACCTGTTGCATCACACAGAGATGATAATTTCGATTACAAACATTTTCTGTCAGTGAGAAAGTTTAAAGTTTTTAAAAAGATAGAACGCAGATTCACCCACTGGATTGGATTCAACAATTTAGCTTTGCTCTTCCACCGACTTGGCCTGTAACACATAAACTTGAATTTATTTGCAGTTTTTTGGAAGGCGAACCGGCAACTCGTATGAGACCGATCGCGAGGCAATGCTATTCAGTAGAGGAATTTCAGAATGCTTTTCTGTCAGCGTACTGGTCGAAGACGACACAGCGCGGAATTAAAGATCAGTTAATTAGCTTACCAAATTATGAGAACTCCAATTTTCCCAGTGTGACGCAATTTTTTGAGCACATGGTGCAACAGAACCAGTACCTAAGTGAGCCGTACAGTGAATCCGCACTTATACAATTATGCATCTCTAAATTACCACGGTCATTACGAGTGTCGCTTGTAACGGGCCAGCAAAAAGAAAACATTTCAGCATTCAGAGATCTTTTACAGCTCTTGGAAGTACAGCAATCTGATTATTCTTTTGTAAACAACAACTTTTCGTGTAACAACCAAGGTCAACATAAGTACAGCAATTATGATCAGACACGTAATTTCAATAGAAAAGATAACAGACGCTTTAGAAACGACAACTACCAGAACTTTGGTAACAGACAAAATTCTAATTATCAATATCGTCAAAATTTTCAGCAACAGAAATCACACTTTAGTAACAATAGAGGTGTTTCACAACAACAACATCAAAACCAGCGGGTTAGCATACCTAACCAACAATGGAATGCACAAGGTCAACCAGGCTTTGATGTTCCGCCGCGTGCACGTATAGTTCAAGATCCAACAAATAGTAACGCACGGGAGCAAGGAAACAACTATGTACAAAGAAGACAGTATTTCAATTCCCATCGCAATACACCGTATAGGAATGACTATTACGACAGACGTAAAAATAATGAGAACAATTTTCAGCGTACATCTAACAACAGTCGGTCATACCAACAGCAAAATTATGCACGAGAACCTATTCTCATGAACGAACCCGACAGAAGGTATCATCCAGAGCGTAATACATCTGGAAGAAGTAATAGGACAGTTCAAATAGTCGAAATGCCACAACATCCTCCTAATAATAATAACACGTCAGATAGAATCTGACTAGATACTGTACAGGACGCATCTTCCAATAATACAAGCACTACCTTTGACACGCAAAATGTTGTTCATGAAAATGTAATTACTTTTGACGACATACGAGACACTCTTTTGCAGGAATGACCAGTTATTCAGAAAACCATTTCACATCCTGTTATCGAAATTAAAATTGGTTCATCGAAATTCTCAGCAGTAATTGATTCCGGATCGCCTATATCAGTAATAAATGAGGAGACTTTTAACGAGTGTAACAAAGAGAATACTTATCCGACATTACCTTTAGGCAAAACCAAAGTGAAGGGAGCAGTATCGAGTAAAGGTGTAGACGTTAAATTACAGATGCATTTATCATTTTGTATTGGAGGTCATACTTTCCACTCAAATTTTTGGATTGTTCCTTTATTGACAACAGACGTTATTTTAGGTACGAATTTTCTGGTACAACACGACGCAGTTATCGATTTTCAAAATTCTTATTTAATGTTAAAGGATGAAAATGTACAATTGGCTTTAGAATTTCAGCACTCTTTATCTGCGGAAGAACAAACAATTAACCGCACAGAGGTCATTTCCGCAACACGTAACATAGACTGTAATCCCACATTGTTCACGGATACGTACGTACACAACTATAATACTGCAGACGAAGCTGACTACGACGTAATGCAATTGATTTGTGATAAGGTTAAAGAGAGCAGTGCAACTACAGACGACGAACGAACACAATTACACAAAATTCTTTTACAGCAAGCTCCAGTTTTTGACAACATTCCTGGTACTATGTCCGGTTTTATGTATGAATTTCAAGTCAAACCGCACGACACATTTAAAGCAAAGCATTACCCCATTCCATATATCCACAGAGAACAGGTTAAAAAGGAATTGCAGGATATGCTTGACCAAGGAATTATAGAACCGGCAGTTAGTCCATACATAAACCCGCTACATATTGTTAAGAAAAAAGATGGCTCACTTCGCCTTGTACTTGATTCACGTCACATTAATGAAATTATTATTAATGAAACAGATCGACCACAGACTTTAGAGGAACTTCTACAGAAATTTCACGGTACAGCTATTTATTCTACACTAGATTTGAAGTCGGGATTTTGGCAAATTCAACTTCATCCGAATTGTAGAAAATATACAGCTTTTCTCTGTTTTGGCGACTGTTATCAATTTCGCAAATTGCCGTTCGGCTTAACTATTTCTTCTGCTGCTTTTATTCGCGGTTTGAACACAATATTTCCGACAGAACTTAAAGACAGAATTACGACGTACGTAGACGATATTCTTATCGCAGAAGCTAACTGGTCTGAACACAATGTGATTTTAGAACGTCTGTTACAAACTTTCCATGCACAAGGACTTACAGTTAACCTCAGTAAATCGCATTTTGGCAAAACTTCTATAAAATTTCTTGGACACGTGATTTCAGCAGAAGGCATTGCACCTGATCCGGAAAAACTTCAAGCTCTACGTGACATTACTGTTCCTACGACGAAGAAGCAATTACGCAGTTTTTTGGGCTTAATTAATTTTTTTCGTAAATTTATTCATCACTCTGCTTTAGACACACCCAGATTATGCCAATTAACAGGTAAAAACAGTATTTGGTCTTGGGATAAGCAAGCACATTCTGAATTCATGGACCTGAAGCATGCTCTGTTGAATGCTCTACTTTTATCGCACCCAGATCTTACTAGAAATTTTTCCATTGCCACCGACAGTTCCAACACCGCTTTAGGCGTACATATTTTCCAGGAAATTGAAGAAGATGGTTCAACAGTAATTAAAAACATCGCATTTGCAAGTCGCATTTTGTCACCCGCTGAACGAAATTATTCCGTTACAGAACTGGAAACATTATGTGTTGTATGGGCTTTTACGAGATTTCGGCACTTTCTTTATGGCAGACACACCACCGTCTACACAGACCACAGAGCAATACAATTTTTACTTTCGGCTAAATTTACGCACGACAGGTTAAGTAGATGGAAACTATATTTACAAGAATTTAATTTTACGATTGTCCACATTCCCGGCACACAAAATGTTATAGCAGACGCACTATCGCGTTCTCTCGGCAACAATCAGCAAGACGTAGCAACCAACTTCTGCAAAACAAATTTCAGTGTCATGTACATTCAGCAAGTTGCATTTGAAAACTTTATTTCATCGTCATTACAGGACATAGCAAAGGAGCAAAATAAAGACAATGTGTGGAAAGAAATTAAACACCTTTGGCAAGATAGGAAAAATGTTACGATTAGGAACCACTACACTGTACGCAATGACATTCTGTTTCGCCGCTCTCTTCCTGACAGCAACAATTGGTTATTATGCATTCCTGACGAACTGGTTAACAAATTAATCTGGTACACTCATTTAAGTTACGCACATTACGGAGCAAGAAAATGTTTTCTTATACTGAGACAGAACTGTTATTTTACCAACATGGAAAAACGTATACGACGAGTTTTAGCGTCTTGTAAAATTTGCCAGAAAGCTAAATCAGACACCACTTCACATATTCCTCCATTATATCCCATTATACCTGTTAAATTAAGACACATGGCCGCAGTAGACATTTTTGGTCCTATTCCGAGAACTAACTGAGGTTTTTGCTACATCTTTGTCGCTGTTGAGCTCACTTCAAAATTTGTTACTTTCACTCCATTACGCAAAGCTACTGCTAAAACTGTTTCGAAAGCATTTGTAAAACATTTTCTATTTCATGTAGGGCATGTGATGAAAGTAATTTCTGATAATGGATCACAATTTCGATGTGGCGTATGGACACGTATGTTACGAGCTAGAAACATTTCTCCGATTTATATATCCAAGTACCATGCTTCTTCGAAGCCTTGTGAACGATTAATGAAAGAAATTGGTAAGCTGTGCCGAATATACTGCCACAAAAGACATATTGATTGGGATACACACATACTCTCATTCCAAGATGTAATTAATTCCATTCCAAATGAATCCACTATGCTATCTCCGTCTGTTATACTGAAAAATGTTGAACCACCAAACAAAATTAAAGAATTAGTAAACTTCCCTAAATGTCGTCGACTGAGACACCACGAAATAATTGACATTGCGCTGAACAACATCAAACGTGCCGCAGAGCGCCGGAGAAGACACCAAAAACAGGTTTGTAGACACCGAGACTTTCACGTTGGACAGAAAATATTAGTACGTACACACTATTTATCCAGCAAAATAAAAGGTAAGTGCAGTAAATTTGAACTTCTATACGCAGGTCCATATCGGATTCGCAGCATCCCTCACCCCAATGTTGTACACGTCGAAACTTTGAGAACTAGAAAATCGAAAGGCAATCACCATATCTCAAACATTAAACCGTTTATTGAGTGAAGACACTTTATGTTTCAACACACTATGATGCCATTTACTAATGCAGTTATATTCACCTGACTAATTACTGATGATTATCGTATTTTTTCTTGGCAAGTGCCCGGCAAGGTAAGGTTAGCAGGTCGCTTTTCTTGTCGTTACACCTCAGACCGTGCACATTTTCCACTTTTTTTTGTGTATATGATTGTACTCCAGTTTTGTTTGTATGTATTGTGAAATAGTTAGGATATAACACACCAGTTGACTTTGACATTTTTTTTTGCCCTATGACATCTCAAGATCGTGACTGTTTTACATTTTTCTTTTGCTGCTGCATTGTGATATTCTCTGTACATTTTGCATCTGAACACTGTCAATGTCTTTGACATATTACGTTTTCTGTCATGTTATGCTTATGGTTAATTATGTTACCATAAACCAGTCATTATTTAGTGGGTATATGATTTAAATGCAAGACATTAATCTTTGTTCATCAATTTCAGAAAGAAATGATGCGTGTAAGAAATAAATTCAACCGAAATGGGAATTTCACCTACGGAATAAACGAAAGAAGATGCAATAACTTTATGAGGAAGAGTAAATGGATCAGGATTAACAAGCATTAGCAAGAATATACTATACTCATCGTAGAATAGCAGTCTTAACTAATTTTTTCTTTCAGAATACAAGGTGATTGATGCAGGCTGTCAGACTGAACTACACATCTTAGTTTTAGTGATGAAATATGCTAGAGATAAGGAATAGTTATATAATGAGTAATGAAGTGATTTTTTGCAGATGATAATGAATACTGATGAATAATGATGAAGGATATGGTATTATGAATAATGAAGTTTTTCTTTACAGGTGATGATAATAATGAAGTTATGATAATATGGATAATGAATAATGAAGTTTTTTCTTTACAGATGAGGATAATGTTGAAGTTATGTATTTATGCTATGTAGTTATTTAAGTATTTGTTGCAGTTCGTTTTGACAGCAGGTGTTATATTGCACAGTATAATGACTGAAGGTTTTGGAAAGGACAGCTATGGAACACATTTTTATACACATTTCACTACCTGTTAATTCGAAGTTCACTACTTCTCAGCATAGTGTGCGTTTCTTCTTTCAGCTCAATAATCCATTTTGTATTTTTTTTTCAGGAGAAGTTTTTCGTGATACTTACTAAACCTGTTACTTATTATACCTGTTCTAGTACTTGCATTTTTTTTTTACCCATTTGTGTTTATCATTTATAAATGTGATCACATATACTGCTTTGTTACATAACCTTGCTACAGCTGACTCATGACGAATGACGTTACCTATCCTCATTTGCAGCAATAGGTCAAAAGCAAATAGTGTTATGCCTCAGCAATTAATTATCGATCCCAACGCAATGCATTGCTAACAAAAAAATGTATTACCAGTCCCAAATAGTGATACCAGTTTGAGAAAGTTCTGAGTAATACTGATTAGCTCTGAATAGTATGTCACTTCAGTAATGACTTCTTAATGATACAAAAAAAATATATATATATAAAATAATGCTTTGTAACTGGCTAATAACTGCCACTGTTTATTGTAATGAGACTACTTATAATGCCTGTGATTATTAATGCTATGACTGTAATTAACTGATTTTTAATAATGACTTCATAATGATCTGAATAATACTGAATGATGAACAATGTTTTATTCTATTCAATACTTGCTGGCCACTGAGTGCCAATAATTAATGTCACTCAACGAATTGTTATTAATTATGCCATTAATTAGCTCTTGTTTTCAATGTTGATACTTTGTAACTGGAAAAGAATGTGATTGTTTCATAATGCTTTGTAATTAGGAGAAGGCTAATGATTCTTAATTATGCTTTGTAACTGGAAGAGAATGCGACTGTTTAATAATGCTTTGTAATTAGGAAAAAGCTAATGATTATTACTATTGGAATGACAAATGATTAATTAATTATGCCATACTTTGTAACTGGAAAAGAATGTGATTGTTTAATAATGCTTTGTAATTAGGAGAAGGCTAATGATTCTTAATTATGCTTTGTAACTGGAAAAGAATGCGACTGTTTAATAATGCTTTGTAATTAGGAAAAAGCTAATGATTATTACTATTGGAATGACAAATGATTAATTAATTATGCCATACTTTGTAACTGGAAAAGAATGTGATTGTTTAATAATGCTTTGTAATTAGGAGAAGGCTAATGATTCTTAATTATGCTTTGTAACTGGAAAAGAATGCGACTGTTTAATAATGCTTTGTAATTAGGAGAAGGCTAATGATTCTAATTATATTGAAATGACAAATGATTAATTAACTATGCTATACTTTGTAACTAGGAAAAGAAGATTACTGATTCTATGTAAAACAATTAATGAACATTTTTCTGTAATACTACATACTTGGTACAGAAATGTTCAATAACTGGGCTATGAATGCCGCAAACTACTAATGAAGACTGTAATTGTCAATATTATGTGACTTAATGTCCTTCACCTCATGAGCTAACTACCCTGAATGACTGCAATGTCCATTTGTCCTGTTTATCCTAGTGATCATGGAGCACTATCTTTGGTTTTGCACTAATTCTACGTTGGTGTGCCTTGTAAGAGCGTGGTGTTGACACGACATGCTGTCCACCACCGTGAGCGATGAAGACGTTATTATGGTCCCACTGTTTGGTGTACCTAATGTACTGCCAAAATGAAAACATGGATCATTACTACGACAGTTCAGTGTCTTGGCTACACTGATAAATTCTGATGGGAAAAGAACTTCAAATTGTGTCACTTGGTGTTGTACTTCTGTGGAAAGATATGGACTTTCAGAACAGCTGTGTGCAATCTAAAGTGCTACAGCCGTGATGCAATCCTTCCCTTTCCTGTCCTAATTCTTGTCACATAGTGAAAGTCATTTTTTTGCTAACATCATTTATGTTCATGGGTTATACATTTTTTTTTCGATTCGCTGAACTCCAGTGCGAGTACACTTATGTCACTTGTCGGTATGATTTTTTTTGCTATTATGTTTATTTATTGCGAAAATGCCTAAGACATTTTTTCGATTTGTTCTGAAGTACAGTATATGTGCACTCTTGTCTTTTATATTGTATATACATTTTTTTTAATTTTGAGGATATGTTCTGAACTACAGTGCATGTGCACTTATGTTAGGTGTCAATATGTTTTCTACTGAACTACAGTGCCTGTGCACTTTTCTCATTTTCCAATATGATTTGTACTCATTCTGTATGTTCAATACTGTACGTATGCACTTAGGTCATTTGTTAAGAATTTTTTCAGTGCCTGTGCACTTTGTTTTCTGTCAAATAATTTGTATATACAGTTTTCTGATTTACTACTATGTTTTGTACTCACATCCTGTCTTTGTCTGATATATTTTGTACTCGGTGCGTGTGCACCACATTTAATTTATGTACTACATTTGAATCTTCTGTAAATTGTAAAAATTTCTTGCGATGGCAAGTCCAAATGACTCACCATCGCTGCCAAATTTTTGCCCCCCCAGTGGAGGGTTATGAAACACGTATGTAACGTAGCAGCGATGGTGAGGCACGTTAAAATCTTTGACCAGAGAGCCTATTATCGTGGTTAGTATGCGCTTGACCGCGCGAGTGTTGCGAGCAGTACTCTGTCAGTAGTCGTTGCGAGCAGTAGCTCTGTTCGGTAGTAGTCGTCGTGGAGTTTGCTAGTAGTCGTCATGTAGAGCAGTACGCGAGTGGCAGTAGGCCAGTGGACTCTGTCGATAGCAGTAGCTCAGTACAGTAGTAGTCGTCGTGGAGTGCAGTCGGTCAGTAGTAGCAGCCCAGTGCGGTTGTGTGATGTAGTCTGTCGGCAACACTGGTCAAGATGCTGAATGAGGTATATTGTTAATTAAGGTAATCATCAGATAATGTAAAGTTTATTTATTGTAATTAATTTCCAACAAGTGCCCCAATAATAATTTTGATTCCAAAAGCAATTTTACAAAAAAATTTATTTAATTGAACTAACGATTCCGTTCCACTTCCCTTAAAGAAAAGTTTCAGTTAAATTACAAAAAAAAAAAGAATATTATTATTTGCAATGCAGTTCCTCCAAGCCGTGCGCAAGAATAAGAGCAGAAATTTGACTAGCAGTTACAATGAGGTAAGAATTTAATTCTGATTTTTGCACAGGGCCAAAGACCGATATTTCCGTTTAATTGAATTATCATTATCACTGAGATTTTCTTATCACTGAATGGACTTTAATTTTTTTGTGAAGAACTTATATTTGAGTCAGATTGCGATTCTCACTTTTGTTGTCATTAAATTTAATTGCTAGAGAGGTTACACTTAGCGCAATGTCCATTAGCATTTCTATATAATATTGTCTTTTTAAATTTTTGTGGGGAGGTTACATATTATAATTATTAAGGAAAACTCCACTCATCCGCTCCAGAGGGATTACATCAAATGGGCCAGAGAGGTTCAAGGCAAGCAGCTGTATCGATATTGTGTCTACATCTGGAACCGGAGAGAGCAACGATTGTCAAAATATGACCACAATCAGATGATGGATTTCGGTTGGAATCAGCCAGCTGAATCATTCGCCAGGTTCTGCTGTATGGATAAGACACAGCCGTGGCGACGCACCGCAGCGGGGCAGCCAGCCTCCGCTCTTTGGATGACGTCGTCCGACGGACTGTAAGCTGCCATCCGTAAGGGTGGAGCAGGGACGCGATCCCAAGACCTCCCGGATCCGAGCCTGTCCTTAATCACAGTCCGATGCGCCCTGGATGGGCAACTGGAGCTGCTGAGACTCTTCTACGGCGACCGCTGCTGGCTGTTGTTATTCGGCGCTCTACGTGGTGAGCATGAGTAGCTCTTACTGGAGTGGCCAACTGCGCTCCGAAGGGGTGGCGCGGGGATTTCAGCTTGCCTGAAAGACGCCTTCGTCCACGCCGCAGGGACGAGGACAGAGAGCCGTTACGTCACGGGACAGAGCGGCCGGTTGCCGTAGCAGCAGATTCCGGCGATGACGTTCGCGATGACACACTTCCACACGCTGTGTCGCCGCCGTCTGGATCAGAAGAGGCACTGTGTATTCTTCGACGGAAAAAAAGTCGATGCCAACTCGTCTGTGTATCACTGGACGCTCTGGCGAGAGTCCCCCCTCTCTCCGAAACCATATCTCTGAGTCATCCTGGAGCGCTACCACCCCTGCGGCCGGGATGGTTCCTTTGAAAAGGCACGGCCGATTTCCTTCCCCATCCTTCCCTAACCCGAGCTTGCGCTCCGTCTCTAATGACCTCGTTGTCGACGGGACGTTAAACACTAACCACCACCACCACCACCCCTGCGGCCGGGGAGTCGTAACAGCTTATTGAAATACCTTTCTCCATGCAGAGAAGACTACATATTTAAAAAAAAAAAAAACTGGGCATTGAAGGGTTCATCATTCGCTTTGCTTCAAGCGAGAACTGGTTCACGTTCTTTAAAGAGATGTAATTTCGCTTTTAAAATTAAAATATGAATGGAGATCACACAGTTTTTTGAGCAATGAACAGTGTATAAAAGTCAAGTTTTCTAATGTATTATCAGAAATATATGTGTGACTTTCGTTTGAAATTTTAAAATAAATAAAAGTAACAAATTAGGTAAAAAATAAACATATATTTAGTTACATATATTACTTTTTGCTTCCCTTTGTGCGGAAATCGGTATGTTATTGATACTGCAATACCATTTTTTAGCTTACTTTTTCCTGACTTCACCCTCGTCGTTCAGATCTCGCATTACAATGAACTCTCAATTATTCGAGATTTTTATAGGTTTCTTGAACTTCATGTAGTTTAGAGGACAGCGCCTACTCGTTATTACCGATTTCGTTCGAAACTTTTTGTACATGCAGGTCTTGATCATAAATGAAAGGGGCGGAAGTCGGAACTTCAGATGGCCAAATTCTCAGAAAAAATACAGCATTTTTGCGTGGTTCGGTCAGGGTATGAGACATTTACATTAACCTAGTCTCCAGACTGCTTGGCTCAGTATTTATGCGGGGAACTTTCAACGGCTTACTGAGTTCATCCCATGTCGACATCTATAAGGCGGACAGAAGAAGGTCCGACACATTATTAGTTGATATCCCGTGAAATTTAAAACCTCAGTGAATTCGTGGTGCAGTTGGTGATTTGTACGTGCTGGAGTAACATTCAACATAAAAATAGTAGAAGCAGTAATTTCCTCGGAATCTTACACACGTTGTAAGCGCAGCATATTTTGTTTTCTAAATTACAACGTTTTTTATAGTTTCTGTAAAAAAACTAAAGTGGTTTACATTCGTAAAAGCTTGTGTCTCATCGCACATTTTGGTAGTAAACCGCCCATATCGCATCATTTCGTCATATATGAGCGCGGATAGCGGTTGATATACATTAGATGTGTTTTAGAAGCCGGCCGCTGTGGCCGTGCGGTTCTAGGCGCTTCAGTCCGGAATCGCGCTGCTGCTAAAGTCGCAAGTTCGAATCCTGCCTCGGGCATGGATGTGTGTGATGTCCTTAGGTTATTTAGGTTTCAGTACTTCTAAGTCTATGGGATTGATGACCCCGGATTTTAAGTCCCATAGTGCTTAGAGCCATTTGAACCATTTTCTTGTATTTCAGAACGGCCTTCTCGGTAGGTTATTTCACCTTGTCTCTCGACAAGATAAATGCGGTTTTGATCAAATTCCTTAGCTGGAGATAAGAGTGGATGTTGCAGAGTTGCAATAGCGAAGTGTATCTGGGGGAGGTTGGTTGGGGGGAATCGCTTTAACTGCGAGATGCGAATCCTTCTTTTCCTTGAAATATGTCGTCATGTGTTTATGTTTTCGTTTCTCCTGCCAACGAGTCAAATATTTATTTTTCATTATTTATTGAGATTTTCCTACATACAAAGGCATACAACACACAAAGCTACACAACATAACAAATACCCGGAAATTATTACATCTGATATATAAGATCTTAATTTATGTCCACAGGATGTCCCTCCTGGTGTTACGATCTTGTATATATTCCCATTGTTAACTGTACATTTTGGAGCCATATGGTCATAGGGGTTCCTCTTCTCTTCCTTCCCTCTGGTGCCCATTCCGGTATCCTGGCTTCCTTCTTTCTTCTTACATGCTCCTTCCACTGTAACTTCCTTCTGTCTATCGCTTCAGGTATTCTTTCTTCTACTTCCACTCTCTTTATTATTTCGTCGTTTCTTATTTTCTGTTTTCTGGAAATTTTTGCTGATTCTCCGGAAGTTCATTTCTACTGCTAGCAGTTCTGTTACGTGTTTCGGATTAGTAGTAAATGTATATACGTAACTAGGTTCTCTATCATCGATTTATATTCGGTTTATTATATTTCTGATGCATAAATTCAGTTGAGTATCCAAGTGACCTTCCACTGCTAATTCCTTTATTAATTTCTACTTCTGATTTTCCCTCCATCTCTAAAATGAATCTCAAATAACAGAAATTATTGACCTTCTTCATTCTCTTTCCCTCTATGTACAAGTCATCTGCATCATTAGTGAGGTATTCTGTTTTCTGATGAGTAATCTTCAATTCCCAGTTTCCGTATTCCATTATTAACTGATTACACATATAATTTGCATCCTCTCCGTCTTGTGCTGTAACTACTTGATCATCAGCCAATAGTACGTGACGTAAATACGCTTCATCTTTAATATCTAGCCCCACCCCATTGCTTTTACGAGACCTTCTCATATGATTTATGTCTATGTAGATTTTAAGTAATGTTTTGAAATGGGGCAGCCTTGTAACACACCCTTGCTTGTTCTAAACTTCTGTGAAAGTATATTACCAAAATTTCATTTGACATATGTTATCTTCGTATTTTTGTTGTATTATTTTAATTAATGGGCCTCTTATATTCGCCATAAGTAATGTTCTCCAAAGTAGTTTTCGCAGGACAGTAACATATGCTTTTTCTAAATCTATGAAAATTAATATAATGTTTCTTGATTTTTCACTATGTTTCTCTAAGATCTGTCGTAATGTGAAAATATGGTCTACGCATGTCTACCAGCTGTGAAGTTACATCTTTCTTACTGGATTTTAAAATTTATCTGTAGCATATATTTAATTACTTACCCAAAAATTCTCAGTAATGTGTTTATAACACAAATTCATCAATAGTTCGAGCAGCTATAGAAATCCACTTTCTTAAATACGGTACTAACATATCCTAGCTTTATTTCCTTGGGTAGTGAAAATCCATGTAACATTTTGTTGAATAACCGCTTTATTAGTTTAACGATTTAGTCAGTTGACAGAAGTAAACATTTTTCCTGCATACACCACTTCAAATAAAACATATTCAGTGTTATCTCTGTTTATCTGCAGTGTAACAAACGTAAAAATTGAAAACAAAAATATTTTTTCGGATAGGGACTCGATCCCACGACCGTCGGATTATCGTTCCGTATTCTTTCCGGTGCAGGATTTTATGCACGAACTGATCTCTCGATTATGTCCCATAAATGTTTGACGGAATTCATGTTGGGCTATCCGGGTGGCCAAATGATTCCCTCGAATAGTCCAGAATGTACTCCAAACGAATGGCCAACAGTTGTGGCCACATGACATGGTACACTGTCATCCATAAAAAATTGAGAACATGACGTCCATGAATGGCTGCAGATGGTCTCCAGGTAACCGAACCATTTTCAGTCAATGATTGGTTCAGATGAACCAGAGCACCCGGTGCATTTCATGTAAATGCATCCAATACCATTATGGAGCCACCACCAGCTTGCACAGTGCCTTGTTGACATCTTGGTCCATGACTTCGTAGGGTCGC
Organism: Schistocerca piceifrons; assembly: GCF_021461385.2. Lineage (NCBI taxonomy): Eukaryota > Metazoa > Arthropoda > Insecta > Orthoptera > Acrididae > Schistocerca > Schistocerca piceifrons. The sequence continues at coordinate 132,539,514 of NC_060138.1, read as the reverse complement.
GCCACACACTAACCCCACCGTTAGCTCTTAGCAACCGATATCGAGACTCATATGATCAGGCCACAGTTTCCAGTCGTCTACGGCCAACTGACACAGTCAAGAGCCCAGGAGAGGTGCTGCAGGCGACGTCGTGCTGTTAGGCCGTGACGTTGGTCATCTGCTGCCGTAGCCCATTAACGCCACATTTCACCGAATTATTTTAACGGATAAGTTCGTCGTACGAGCCACATTGATTTCTGCGGTTATTTCACGCTATGACGCTTATCTGTTAGCACAGACAATTCTATCAGAATGCCGCTGCTCTCAGTCGTTAAGTGAAGGTCGTCGGCCATTCCGATGTCTGCGGTGAGAGGTAATGTCAGAAATTGGGCATTCTCAGCACACTCTTGACTCTGTGGATCTCGAAATATTCAGGACCCCAACTATTTCTGAAATGGAATGCCCCATGCGTCTAGCTCCAATTACGACTGCGCGTCCAGTGTCTGTTAGTTCCCATCGTGCGGTCATAATCATCTCAAAGACCTTTTCACATGAATCATCTGAGTACAAACAGTAGCCCCGCCATTGCACTGCCCTTTTATACGTTGTGTACATGATACTACCGCTATCTGTATAAGTGTATACCACTATCACATGACTTGTCACTTCACTGTATAAGGCAGGTTAGGAGGCAAGTAATCACTCGTTCTGTGACGCTTGAAGTGCTCAATGTTTCTGCATAGCGTTATGCACAGAACGACCCAGCTTTTCTTGTGGGCTGTCTAACTTTCGCTATTGATATGCACACATCACAAAAAGCTTTGCATCACTCTAGTTCCCACAACTCCTGAATATAGACGTTGGCTGTGGACATTGTGTCACAGTCCATTTGGCTGTTCAGAGATGTCACTAAACCCGCCCAAAGATGAAACAACCATGCTTGAGCAGCGCCTAGTAGTCGGAGGAGTCCGACAGCTGATCAGTACCAGTCATTCCACCAGGAAGGAGGTACACGGCTCTTGTTGTCTGTAGTTCAACGATGCCCAGACGGTCAGTACCGCGGTTCGATCGCGTCTCCATTGTTACTTTGTGCCAGCAAGGGGTCTCGTCAAGGGAAGTGTCGTTCAGACGTCTCGGAGCGAACCAAAATGATGTTTTTCGGACATGGAGGAGAAACAGAGAGACAGTAACTGTCGATGAAATGCCTCGCTCAGGCCAACCAAGGGCTACTACTGCAATGGGTGACCGCTACGTACGGATTATGGCTCGGAGGAATCCTGACAGCAACGCCAACATGTTGAATAATGCTTTTCGTACAGCCACAGGACGTCGTGTTACGTCTCGAACTGTGTGCAATAGGCTGTATGATGCGCAAATTCACTCCTGACGTCCATGGCGAGGTCCATTTTTGCAACCACGACACCATGCAGCGCGGTACAGATTGGCCCAACAACAGGCCGTACGGACCGCTCAGGATTCGCATCACGTTCTTCTCACCGATGAGTGTTGCATATGTCAACGAGACAATCGTCGGCGACCTACGCCGGTAGTGGTTACGGAAGGCGCCGTAACGGCTGTAAGATACGTGAATGCCATCCTCCGACCGATAGTGCAATCATATCGGCAGTATATTGGCGAGGCATTCGGCTTCATGGACGACAATTCGCGCCCCCATCGTACGCATCTGGTGAATAACTTCCTTCAGGATAACGACACCGCTCGACTAGAGTGGCAAGCATGTTCTGCAGACATGAACCCCATCGAACATGCCTGGGATGGATTGAAAAGGCCTGTTTATGGACGACGTGACCCACCAACCACTGTAAGGGATCTGCGCCGAATCACTGTAACCAGTAATGCTCGGACACAGCATTAGTAGTGCACTGCTTGACACAGTCACAATGTTTGTGCCTAACGTTGCGAAGCGATATGAAATGGAACGAGCATCCGAGGATGTGTTAGGAATGGCGAATGTCCACTTTGGTTTAATCGAATAATTTTTGGAAGGTGTAGTTCATCTAGAATGCATAGAGAACGCTACAGGCACCTCACTGCTCAAGTGTATGGGATCCGCAGCAGGATGGATTGAAGGAGCACATCGAAGTCATTCAGAGACGAGTTGCTGGATTTCTTATCGGTAGGTTCGATCAGCATGTAAGAGTTTTGGATATACTTCGGGAGATCAGGTGGGCGTCCCTGGAAGTAAGAACACTACTGACAAAGTTTAGGGAACTACAGAACGATCCTACTGTCGCAAACATAAATTTCGCGTAGGGACCACGAAGATAAGATGCGAGAAATTAGAGCTCATATGGAGGCATGTAGAGAGTCGTTTTTCTCTCGTTCTATCTGCGACTGAAACAGGAAACGGAACGACTAATTGTGGTACAAACTACCCTCCGTCACGCACCGTACGGTGACTTGCGGAGTATCTATATTGATGCAGGTGTAGATGTAGATGAATACAAGTTTGTAAAGGTGCTGTATCCACTGACACTTATCATTTTCCTATTTGTACTGTAATTCTGCGATCTTCTGAATCTCCGCTAGTGCGTACCATTAAGGCCGTGAAAAGAGTGGGCAGCCAGCTTTGAGCGCTGTTCCCCCCGCAGCGTGCAACAGAAACCCATTTGACGATAGGAAAGTGTGCTGTTGGCAAGCGCGTCGGGAGGCTCGCACAGCTGGCGATAGCTGCTTACAGCGAGGCGTGAGCGTGCAACAGAAAGCAGTTTGTGATCCTCGAGCGTGCGGTGAGCGGTGAGCCACGTCTTTTGAAGAGATTATCACAGCCTTATACCAAACGCAAGAAATCTGGCAATCTAGTCAATCACAATACAAAAACAGATCGACTAGAAGGAGGATATTGTGAGAAATAGCAATGAGCTATTATTGACGGCAAGTAAATATTATTATTCTGTCATTCTGTTCTGACAAAATTAATTCGGAAACATATCTCGCAAATTTCTTTCCACTACTGATATTAGACGCAATTGTTTAAATTGCGTAATGCTGTTTTGTTTAAAATAAAATTTCATAAAGCAAATAGTTATTTAATTGACTTTTACTTACATCAAGGTAGCCCGCCCGACTAGCCGCGTGGTCTAGAGAGCGGGAAGGCGTGACAGTCCCCGGCACAAATCCGTCCGGCGGAATAGTGTCGAGGTCCGGAATGCCGACCAGCCTGTGGATGGTTTTTAAGTCGGTTTTGCATCTGCCTCGGCGAATTCGGGCAGGTTCTTCTTATTCCGCCTCAGTTACAATATGTCGGCGATTGATGCGCAAACATTGCCTCCACGTACGCGTACACCATAATTACTCTAGCACGCAGACATCTGGGGTTACACTCGTCTGGTATGAGACGTTCCCGGGGTGCACCGGGGGCCGAATCGCGGCGGTGGGGTGAGTGGACTGCAGTCGCGTGTTGTGGGGTTGTGCGCGTTTCGAGGGCTACGGCGGGGACGGAGCCTCTCCGTCGTTTCTAGGTCCCCTGTTTAAGATCACTATTTTTCCTTTGGCGACGTAGTTGAATGCAAATTGCTGCAAAATACGCTCATTTTGCGAAGTATGATCAAATGTAGACACAAACATTCTCGTGCGTTAATGGAACTTATCAAGATCTAATCGTAAACTCTCACACAATGTATTAAACTTTCCAGACACTGGAAGACTTGGAGCTTTCCTTAGAATGAATAAATCGACTTTTAGAAACGTATGTCCCTCCAGTATGAAATAGATTGGTTCAAATGGCTCTGAGCACTATGGGTCTTAACTTCTGAGGTCATCAGTCCCGTAGAACGTAGAACTACTTAAACCTAACTCACCTAAAGACATCACACACACCCATGCCCGAGGCAGGATTCGAACCTGCGACCGTAGCGGTCGCGCGGTTCCAGACTGTAGCTCCTAGAACCGCTCCGCCACCCCGGCCGGCTATCAAATAGAATAGCAATGCAGCCGACTCTGTTGTTTGTCTGCATGTATAAGAGCTACAGCACAACCTTACGATTTTAAAGAAATAATTTGCTAAAAAGCACTTGTACCTTCACTGTGTAACCTGTTAATATACTATCGTTCCATTTACACCTATAATCATTAAGTTTCATCAGTCTCTGCTTTAGCTTTAGTTTGTTGTCAGTGACGACACTTCTGTAGAAAGAATTTAAAAGTCAGATGAATATAAATCTCCAATTCTGTTAAAATTCTAGGGTAATCGTGTAGCCCAGCTGGGAATGAAACTCACCAAATCATTTTATGTGCACACTTCATTTATCTTTGACATACGAAAAAGTACAGCAACAGGGTACCATGTTTCCATTTCTATTCATGTACAGAGTAAGAGAGTGAATCTTCTTACTAGAAATATCCTTTAATTCATCAGTGATATTCACGTTGCCGAATATCTGCAGGGTTCTGCAAGTAGTCAATGTATTTATAGCTTCATAATTATGAAAGTGTTTTATTCGGTCACTTCTACTCTGCACCAAAAATGCAGCGTCGTTCTAGTAGAAAAGAAATGATGCATGCTTTTTTTGTGGATAACAAGGTTATGAAAACATGATAGTCGTTACTTTATAAACCATTTGAGACTACTCACTAGGGTTAAAATAAACATACGTAATCTATCTTTAACCATTAAAAGACAATTACATATGGTGAAGAAGTTCACTGCTTCACTATGAATGGGGAACAAAACTGTGATACACTATTTGCTGCATTATTTTCATGTTTCTGAGATGATGAACAGGGACAAAATCCTTCGGTAAGTTTACATTCCAGACGTTCAATGTTAAAAGTACGATGGGTTGCAGGATTCCGCCAAAACTGCAACAGAGTTGGCGATTTATTTTGTCTGAATTGTTAACCATTTATTATTTAAAGAAGCCTCGTCTGTCTTGAGTATTGGCTACATTTCCCTTGTTGACTGGTTTAATTGTGTCTCTATTGGCAAATCACAGTATAAATTCACAAACTCGCCTTGCAATAGCTGTTGTTCAAATGGCTCTGAGCACTATGGGACTCAACTGCTGAGGTCATTAGTCCCCTAGAACTTAGAACTAGTTAAACCTAACTAACCTAAGGACATCACAAACATCCATGCCCGAGGCAGGATTCGAACCTGCGACCGTAGCGGTCTTGCGGTTCCAGACTGCAGCGCCTTTAACCGCACGGCCACTTCGGCCGGCTAATAGCTGTTGTGACAGAATCTTGAAACAGTGTCGTATTAAACAAGCTAAAGGTGAACAGAGAGGTCAATACCTAAGGGAAAACCTCATGGTGTAAATCTGTTGTAATATAAGAGAAGAAATTTCACGTTTATTTTTATACTAGGGAATTCGCTTTTCACTAGCTATCAGTGAGTGAATAAAAAAACTGTACCTTTGGCTATACCGCCGTAGATAAGAAAATTCCATATGTTAACCACGTGGCAAAATATTTCCTCATTGTGTGACGCCATTTGCCAAAATCTCGTTTCGGTATCTTGGGCGGTTTAAGAAATATAGAGTATGTTATGAATATTTCATTCTCGGGCGTGTGTGGTCAGAAGTGAACGTGGTACATAAAGTACATTTTCTCGAGACTGGAGACAGATAGAAACCTCCTGCAAAATCTAAATTAAATTCGCAGCAACATATAATGTAGTATGTGGCAAACGCAATATCATAGCGACACATATTTTTACTGCAAACTTTTTCGAGTTCCACACAGCTTCCTATTTAATTGCGAATATCACAATAAATAACCATTAACAAGATGATAGACACTTCACCATGAAGATGACATGTAAAGCTATATGAAACGTAAAAATCCAATTTTTTATCGGATCGTTCCTTCAGAATAGTGTGACAAAGTATGCAGAGCTAATGGACTGCGCGTGACGTTCTACTCGTAATGACATTGAAGAACTCTGCTACACACCACTGAACCCAGGACACTACAGCATCGGATCGTGTTCTCACGTCATCGAACATTCTGCCTGTTCGCTGCCTCGCTGCACTCAGGCTGTGGTCTAAATCAAGATACAGAGAAGTTACGGTATGGAGCTGTTAGTAGGCATTGATTTACATCAATGGCAAACAATGAAAATTTGTACCTCACTGGGATTCGAACCCAGGTCTCCTGCTTACTAGCTAGGTGCTGTGACCACTGCTTTTTTTTTTTTTAGGGTTGACTTTTCCCTGGAATAAATGATGACTAACTGAAACCCTCAGCTACCGACAGGTGTTGTTGATATACCTCGATGTGGACAGCTGAAAATGTGTGCCCCGACCGGGACTCGAACCCGGGATCTCCTGCTTACATGGCAGACGCTCTATCCATCTTTTTTTTTTTTTTTTAAGATGCTACCCACTTTTTTTTTTCAATGTCAGGTTTACCACCTTTGCTGACATATATTTTGATGTACTACCGCATAAATAGTGTCTACAATGTCCATATGTTGACAAGTAGTGCCTAATTAGAAAATTAATGAATTAAGGACATGAATAAAACTGAAAATGCCCAAATGACAGACATGAGGACATTGCGGAAAGTACAAATGCAAAAGAAACATGCTCCTGTAGCAATGAAATGAAATTCGTGTCGGGGGCGACACCTGCTCACGACCCGACGTTCGATAGAGCAAGAGAGCCATCTATCAACTCGTTCTACAGACGTTGGTGTAAGACTGGGTCGTCTTCTCGAAATTAACTAAGGGTCCGTAAGTGTGATCGATGTCTATTTCGGCTTCTTCGTCTATCTCATCTCTCACCCGTCACACCCCATCTGGCCGGCGGGTCGGTAAATGTAAGTCGCAAGTAATTAGCGAAGTCTTGCCCATATTTCTTATGCTGTTGCAGCTTCGTGTGTCCATCCAGGTGAAAATGCCAAAAATCAATTTTGTCCTTTTCCGATTCGTTATACACGTAGCCCACCACCATTCCCCGTACCCATGTCACTGCATTGGTTTTTTGGACCGGAAAATAAGATTCCTGGGGGAAAAAAAGTGTGTGTGATGAAATTGTGTGAGGGGCGGAGCGTAACAGGAACGCCAATATCTGTTGCGCCAAGTTCCACACTGGAGCCGTCCCACTACATGCTAAACGATGTTCATCAGTGTCCACTGTTGCGCAGCCTAAACATAGTGGAGTGTCTGCCAAATGAATCGCGTGCCGCCGTGGATTCGTTGCGAACTTCCTATTTACCACCACATACCATGTTGAGCGTACCGACGTTGGGAGGTAAACGTTCGGTATAACGCGCCATATCTGTCACCAGTTCTTGTCTGGGTACTTCTTTTCCAGGGTATTCCTGGGACACCGGCGCAGTAAGTGTTGGTATACATCTCGCGTCGTCGGTAGTCGTGTTGTTGGGAAGGAATCTCTGACATAGCTAAACTCAAAAAAAAAAGACTTGAAATGTGACAGTTTCGGTGAAATATGGCCCACATTGACTGGGGGCAGCATTGAAGTGGGCGCTAGTACATCGGCCAACGCACCCGAGATATTGCGAAATTGACCGCGCCACTGTCGGAAAATCGTACTGACGAATAACGCCCGTGCCTTTGCATATACGTTCACTAGACCAAGTCCACCCTCTCCAGGTGGTAGCGTAAGCGTTGTGTATTGTATCTTAAACAGGTGTCCCACACTGACGTAGGTTCCGAAAGTTGCTTGTATCCGTGATGCCATTGTGCGCGTTAAAAGCAGGACATGCGCTACGTGAGTGAGTCTCGGTGCTAGGTATACGTTAACATAGGTGCACCCTCTGAATCATATTCAACGCTCTTAATTTCTGTAACAGCACCATTGTCCGCATTAGCTTCAATATGCGTCGGTAGTTATCCGCTGCTGTCCGCTGCACATCCGTGTGGAACGTAATACCTAGGCATTTTATGGTCTTAACTAACATGAGCGGGCCTTCCTCCCCCGGTTGTAATCCTCGACCGACATTCATGCAGCGTGATTTTTGTAGATTGAGCACGCTTCCTGCCACCATCCCGTATCGCTGTATCCATGCCAACGCCGTACGTACTTCTTCGCCTGTCCGTGCCACCAGCATCACATCGTCAGCATAAGCGCGGCAATGAAAGGTCACTTGTGGCAACGGCACTCCCTTCAACCGTCTTCGAAGACCATATAGACTGGGTTCCAAAGCCATTGCATACAAAAAAAATATCGAAAGGGGGCAACCTTGACGAACTGACCTTGAAATAACAATGTAGTCAGTGCCCTGCCCATTCACCGAGACCTTTGATCGCACGCCGTGTAACAGTCGCATGATCACTAGAATGAAGGCCTGTGGGATTCCCAATCTGCCCATCACCGCGTGCAAAAAGTTATGATCCACTCTGTCGAACGCATGATCGAAGTCAATAGCGACGAGTGCCTCACGCACTCGGCATGCCGCTGCTAACGCGATGATATCTCGGTAGTCACCGAGCACCGTATGTACGTTACTCTTACCGCCGAGGCAAGTTTGAACGATGAGGAGTCTATCAGAAATTGAAGACCGCAGGCGAGCCCCAAGGATGCGCGCGAAAATCTTATAATCGCAGTTCAAGAGAGTGAGTGGTCTATAATCTCCTGGCCTTTTGCCACCGCGTGGTTTGGGTATTGGGATGATGATACCCTCCGTGAATTCGGCAGGTATCTCAGCCTGCGGTAACTGGAGTTCGGTGTACATCTGAATCCAGATCCGTCCCACGAGGTATGCAAAGGCGCGGTAAAATTCAATTGGGAAGCCGTCCTGTGCTGGGGACTTGTGTGGAGCCCCCCTGGCAATTGAATCCGCCAGCTCGTCCTCTGTTATCGCTGTGATGAAAGTCTCTGCATCCAGTGGTGGTCCTCTATCTGGCATTTCCGAGATGACATCATGTAGTGTCTCGTGGTTCACATGTAGAGGTCCATATAACTGGCGGAAATAGTCAGTAAACACATGCGCAATATCACGCTGGTGCACAACTTGCTGGCCAGTTTCAGAGATTAGTCCCCTGATCAATGTCCTGCGTCGTCGTTGGCGTTCACGTACTACGTGGTGCATGGAGGGGGTTTCCGCAGCAACTGTGTCCGCCAATCTTGCCCGAACCAATATACCTTCCATTCTTAGTCGCGTCAGCTGTAATAACTTGGCTTTTATCCTGCGCATGGCCGTGTGCCTTTCCGGCGATGGTTGTTGGGTCATCAGCTCCCTCAGGGCTGTAAAATAAAAATCAGCCGTCGTGCGGTTCCACTGCGATTTGTCCCGCCCGTATCGTATCAACGTTCTCCGTAACGTTGGTTTTGCGCATTTAATCCACCACTGGAGAACCGAGATGTTTGCTCGTTGGCGGCGAACGCAGGTCTCCCAGGCCGCCTCTATCGTCCGGCGACATCCAGTGTCACGTGAAAGTGCACAATTCATTTTCCAGTGACCCTTACTCCGCCATATCTTCTGACGCGTTAGTGAAATCGTACAGACGTACGCCATATGATCCGTAAAACCCGCTGGCCAGATTTCGGCATCCACTATCGCTGCCCGTAGAGCTCGTGTCACATACACTCTATCAAGTCTACTGCCCGATTGTCCCGTTACAAACGTATAACCCGGTCTGTCGCCATGCTGCAGTTCCCAGGTATCCAGAAGCGCCATTTCGGTAATCAACGCACGCAGTTCCATGCATGGCACATAATGAGGTACTTGGTCCTTTTTGTCGACGACACAATTAAAGTCGCCGCCCACTATATAGTTATCATAGCGTCCAGCGAACAACGGTGCCATCTCTTCGGTGTAAAAGGTCGCCCTTTCTCTTCGTTTTGTGGAGACAGATGGCGCGTATAAATTGATGAAACGAACTCCGTCTACAGTGATCGCTATGCCACGTGCCGAAGGGAGATACATGACGTCCTCCAGTCCTATTCCTTTCCTGGTGAGAATCGCCACACCTCATCCACTTTCATCGTGCACTGAATAATGTGCCTCGTAGCCGTAGAACTCTGGCGGCGATGTGAAACGCACTTTTTGTAGGAATACGATATCCACGTCCGCAGCGCGTAACATATCTTTCAGCATTTGAATTTTAAGTGGTGTCCGAATGCCATTAATGTTTATCGTGGCAATGCGGTACGCCTGGTATGTGTTCATCAGTTGTAGGGCGGTGTCATTAAGCGTCTATCTGCACCCCCGGCGCTCCTCACCACACTAAGTTGTTCAACATTTCCCGATCCCTCCCGGCCTCTGGCCAGGACTATCCTCAATCGTCGCGTTGGTAATTTCATTCTGTTCCTGCTGGTCCATTTCTTGCGCCCAGTCCCCCAGCATATTTCCGGAACTGGTCGAAGGGTGGGAGGCAACGTCGTCACCGCTCTGATGTTGGACAGTTGTCATCTCTACTTCTGCCTTCCAGTCACCAGAAGGAGAGTTCAAGGTATCGTCGCTGTGTAATTCCTGCGTCGTCATCTCGGTATCTGTTGAATCCACTGGTCTCAGGTCGATACTGTCGTTGTCGTCCACTGTCCCCTCGGGACTATGGCTATCGTCAGCAGAAGTCAGCCGACGCTTCTTTCTTCTCTTCGGCGAACGCTGTTTCCGTTGCCTTGCTTCCGCATCGGCTGTTTGGGTTGCGTATCCTCCGTCTTGGTCCTGGCCTATCACGCTCTCGGTGGAAGCACTGGCAGCCACCATGGATGAGCCTGGAGCGGCCGTCAGCTGCATCTCTTGTGTGGTGTCCTGTGTCTGCTGTGGTGGAACCGGTGGTCGGAGTTCCAGTCCGCTGGTGTCCATGTTCTCTATAGGGGGCAGCTGCTGGTGCCCATCGGAAATCTCCCTCACATCGCCTCTCAGGGCTTCCACAAAGGTCAACGGTAAGACAGTCATCTGTTGTGGCGCCTGAACGTCATCCCGTGGAGTTTGCACTAAACGTCGCTGGAGGCATTCCGAGCGGACGTGACCTTCTTTTCCGCACCCTGAGCAAGTGCGAGGTTGCCCATCATAGATTATAATTGCTCGACAACCTCCTATGTACAAATAAGAGGCGACGTGCTTTCGCAATTCTATCCGTATTTGTCTCACCCCATTTAAAACGGGGTACGTGGTAAAACTCGTCCCTTTTTCGGCTACATGAGATAGAACTGTACCGTATGGTCGAAAGGCGTCGGTAACAAGTTCAGACGGGACCTCAAACGAAAGTTCGAAGACTCGTATATTGCGGATCCCCATTCTCGCGTGATCGACTGTAACTGCACCAACATTCCCGTCGGCATGACAGAAACGATACCCGTTCGGTGATCGTTGCAGAAGTCTTTCGCAAGCAGCCTCGTCAACAAGCTTGACATAGACGACGCTAGAAACGATCGATAAATTTATTCCCACGATTTCCTGTGGATCGATTTTTACCTCTTCTTTTAAGAAACGTTCAATCTCGTGTGCCTTTGGTCGTGTGTAGTCGTTCGCAAAACTGAACTTCAAAGTCGTTTTTCTGTACGAGTGTGCCATCTCGTTCTAGACTCACAACACCACACACGCGAAGCCGCTTCGGCGTAAACAAACAGCCACTCGCACCACAGCGCGGCCGGCAGGCAGCACGGTCCGCACTGTGTCACTGCCGAAGGCAGACTGACCACTGAACCAGCCAGACACAATGCTCATCGCTGCTGCACGGACTACCCTAGCACGCCTAAAAAAAAAATGGTTCAAATGGTTCTAAGCACTATGGGATTTAACATTTGAGGTCAGCAGTCCCCTATACTTGGAACTACTTAAACCTAACCAACTTAAGGACATCACACACATCCATGCCCGAGGCAGCATTCGAACCTGCGACCGTAGCGGCAACGCGGTTCCGGACTGAAGCGCCTAGAACTGCTCGGCCACAGTGGCGGGCCATACGTCTCCAGTCAGCGGTCTGAGCAGGAGATCCAGGTTCCTATCCTGGTTCCGTACGAATTACCAACTTCCCCCACTGATGTAAACCAGTGCCCTCTAACACCTACGTCTCGTAATTCCTCTGGGTCTTGATTGATAATGTCTGCAGGACCAAAATATGTAAGTAGCGCCTAGAGCTGCTCGGCCACAGTGGCGGGCCATACGTCTCCCGTCAGCGGTCTGAGCAGGAGATCCAGGTTCCTATCCTGGTTCCGTACGAATTACCAACTTCCCCCACTGATGTAAACCAGTGCCCTTTAACAGCTACGTCTCGTAATTCCTCTGGGTCTTGATTGATAATGTCTGCAGGACCAAAATATGTAAGTAGCGCCTAGAACTGCTCGGCCACAGTGGCCGGCCATACGTCTCCCGTCAGCGGTCAGAGCAGGAGATCCATGTTCCTATCCTGGTTCCGTACGAATTTGCCAACTTCCCCCACTGATGTAAACCAGTGCCCTCTAACAGCTACGTATCGTAATTCCTCTGGGTCTTGATTGATAATGACTGCAGGACCAAAATATGTGAGTAGCACTAACCATTTCCTATTTTAAAATAATGACGTTACTAAAATTCGTCTGCGAGCACTGACTTGGGTTACTTTTGCTTTCCGGTACGAGCCTGTAAAAGCGTAGAGACCGAGCCCTTTCAGACCACAAAAATGGCTGTTGACTAGGCGTTTCAAATCGAACTTGACTATCTATACACGGACATCTCAGTTTCAAAAACGATAACAAACTAGCAACATCAGACTCGCCCTCTGGGAATCCACGTCACATTGAGCAACTCGGCAAAATACTTGCCCGCCCGTCTATAGACCTATTCAACTTCAAGACTCACATAAAACATGTAGTACATAACACTAGACAATGACATTCCTTCTTAGAAGAAACGGACAGACGTTTCCGTGGGTGCTCCGACACCATAGCCATATGTATCAACAATATCTTTATTATAGCGATTATGGACTATGCTTCTGCACACCTACCCAAACTAAATCAACTGACCATCAAAAAACTATTTACGATAGAACTATGTCCACCTAGAAGCATTATCAGACTGGACATCGACTACGAACCAACAGGTATTACCCAATACAAACCACACCTGCACCTGATTGCCAACACGCCAAACAAGAAGAGCATACTAGCGGCAGTTCCAACAGTAAATGCAAAACCGCAATTAATCTGCCTCCATGTCCTTGTCAACAAACAAGAATACCCTAGACTTACACTCTGATATGAGGATTAGAGTAACTTTACAACTAAGTTGAAACATACCGACGCCGGCCGGAGTGGCAGTGCGGTTCTAGGCGCTGCAGTCTGGAACCGAGCGACCGCTACGGTCGCAGGTTCGAATCCTGCCTCGGGCATGGATGTGTGTGATGTCCTTAGGTTAGTTAGGTTTAATTAGTTCTAAGTTCTAGGCGACTGATGACCTCAGAAGTTAAGTCGCATAGTGCTTAGAGCCATTTGAACCAAACGTACCGACCCCTAACATCTGCTGCTGTTGCTCGAACCAGCAGACACCAACAATTACAGTAGTGACGAAAGACACAGGTAGGTAGAATAAAATAATTTTGGTTTACAAAACTGCAAAATTCCTCTCAGATGATATTTTCTTGAGAAGATGTCAGTCTATGCCATACTTGAGCTACACTGAGATAAAGGTTCGAAAACTTCACATAAGCCACCAGTTTCAAAAACGTTAAATCAGTCACCTTTAGCAAAGTTAAAAAATAAAATAAAATTAAAATAAAAATAAAAATAAATACATAAAATTAGGGCATGTAGTTATACTGGAATTGCTGTATTAAGAATTTCTCTTATTTTTCCAGGAGTTGGAATTGAAAGATGCTTCAGGCCAGCTACACGCCATAGAAGGCGATGTCAGCAGCGAGGAGAGCATTATTTCAGTGTTCAAGTGGATTAAAGAAAACCTGGGAGGCGTCGACATTCTCATTAACAACGCTGGCGTTACGGCAGAAGCAGCTCCGTCTTGTAAGCGGCATTTATACATCTACTGAAGAAACTGCATACTTCTTAATACACATCTCAAAAAAAGTTTTGCATCACCCCGGCTCTCGGAACTCCTGTAGATACACGTTGACTGTGCATATTATACGACAGAGGTGTCACTAAATCCGCCCAAATATGTAAACAACCATGCATGAGCAGCGCCTTATAGACGCAGGGAGTCCGACAGCCGATCAGTTCCAATCGTTCCACCAGGAAGGATGTACACGGCTCGTGTTGTCTGTAGTTCAATCATACCTAGACCGTCAATACCGCGGTTCCATCGCGCCCGCTCTGTTACTTTGTTCCAGGAAGCGCTCTCAACAAAGGAAGTGTCCAGGCGTATCGGAGTGAACCTATGCGATGTTGTTCGGACATGGAGGAGATACAGAGATACAGGAACAGTCGATGACATGCCTCACTCAGACCGCCTAAGGGCTACTACTGTGGTGGACGACCGCTACCTACGGATTACGGCTCCGAGGAACCCTGACAGCAACGCCACCATGTAGAATAATGCTTATCGTGCAGCCACAGGACGTCGTGTTACGACTCAAACTGTGCACAATAGGCTGCATGCTGCGCAACTTCACTACTGACGTCCATTCTGAGGTCTATCTTTGCAACCACGGCACTATGCAGCGCGGTGCAGATGGGCCCAACAACATGCCGAATGGACCACTCAGGATTGGCATCACGTTCTCCTCACCGATGAGTGTCGCGTATGCCTTCAACGAGACAATCGTCGTCGACGTGTTTGGTGGCAACCCGGTCAGGCGGGAAGCCTTACACACATTTTCCAGCATGGAGGAGATACAGAGACACAGGAACAGTCGATAACATGCCTCACTGAGACCGCCCAAGGGCTACTACTGTGGTGGACGACCGCTACCTATGGATTACGGCTCCGAGGAACCCTGACAGCAACGCCACCATGCAGAATAATGCTTTTCGTGCAGCCACAGGACGTCGTGTTACGACTCAAACTGTGCACAATAGGCTGCATGCTGCGCAACTTCACTACTGACGTCCATTCTGAGGTCTATCTTTGCAACCACGGCACTATGCAGCGCGGTGCAGATGGGCCCAACAACATGCCGAATGGACCACTCAGGATTGGCATCACGTTCTCCTCACCGATGAGTGTCGCGTATGCCTTCAACGAGACAATCGTCGTCGACGTGTTTGGTGGCAACCCGGTCAGGCCGGAAGCCTTACACACATTTTCCAGCGAATGCAGCAAGGTGGAAGGTCCCTGCTGTTTTGCGGTGGCATTATGTGGGGCCGACGTATGCCGCTGGTGCTCATGGAAGGCGCCGTAACGGCTATACTATACATGAATGTCGTCACTCAACTGTAGTGGCCAGCATGTTCTCTAGACATGGACCCTGCCGAACATGCCTGGGATAGATTGTAAAGGGTTGTTTATGGACGACGTGTCCCACCAACCACTCTGAGGCATCTACGCCGAATCGCCGTTGAGGAGCGTGAAAATCTAGACCAACAGTGCCTTGGTGAACTGGTGGACAGCATGCCACTAGGAATAAAGGCATGCATCAAAGCAAGGCGACGTGCTACTGGGTATTAGAGGTACCAGTGTGTACAACAATCTGGACCACCACCTATGAAGGTCTCGCTGTATGGTGGTACAATATGGAATGTGTGGGTTTCATGAGCAATAAAAAGGGCGGAAATGATGTTTATGTTAATCTCTATTCCAATTTTCTTACAGGTTTAGGAACTCTCGGAACTGATATGATGCAAACTTTTTTTGATGTGTGTAGTTTTATTACTGTCTGACATTTGTTATTTATGTGCTGAGCCTTTGACGGTATTGACCTTAGTTACAATTAATATTCTAAAATAAAATTAATACATAGATGTCTGCAGAATGTAACGAATCACAAATTACTAACATGCTTGGTAAATTTACTTTTAAGGCATACTTACGCATTGTTTAAAAAGGATGCAGATGAGAAGTTATCCTCTTTCTGTTTTGGAGTTGTTGTTTCTTTGTCGAGCCGATTTGACAACAATTTGGCAGGTTTCCAGATGAATTTCCTCTGCGGTATCGCTTGGTAGTCGTCGGATAGCCTGTTCCACAGCGTTCAAAATCTCGGCGGTTTTCTGGGGTGTAGGTATAGACATCGGCGCAAAGCTCTGGCTTGTGTCCAGTACTGCTGCCGCTTCGTCGTCCAGTTGTTGCTCCGTGATACTGATCGCACTGCGCCTGTTGCGTCTACATCTACGTGATTAGTCTGCAATTCACAATTAAGTGCCCGGCAGAGGGTTCATTGACCGACTTTTAAGTTACTGCTCTACCATTCCACTCTCGAACAGCGCGCAGGAAAGATGAACATTTAAATCTTTCCGTGCGAGATCTCATTTCTCTTATTTTATTTTGGTGATCATTTCTCCCTATGCAGGTGGGCGTCAACAAAATATTACCACACTATGAGG
The DNA here is from genome assembly GCF_021461385.2 of Schistocerca piceifrons. NCBI lineage: Eukaryota > Metazoa > Arthropoda > Insecta > Orthoptera > Acrididae > Schistocerca > Schistocerca piceifrons. The sequence goes on along the minus strand of NC_060138.1, from coordinate 132,523,186 downwards.
AGAATGCTGGCGATCTAAATTTCGTGAGAACGTCGTGCAGCAGCGAGCAACGCCTTTGTTTTAATGACAGCCATCCCAATTGCTGTAGCATACCCGTGGAACTCTCTCACTTATTTCGCGATAATATAAAGCAAGCTGCCCTTTTTTGAACTTTTTCGACGTCCTCCGTCAATCCTATATGATGCGGATCACGCACTGCACAGCAATATTCCAGAAGAGGGCGGACAAGCGTAGTGCATGCAGTCTCTTTAGTGAGCCTGTTACAAGTCTTCTGCCAATAAATTGCAATGTTTGGTTTCCTTTCATCCCAGCATTATCTATGTGATCGTTCCACTTTAGGTTATTCATCATTGTAATCCCTAAGTACACAGGGTGGTCCATTGATCGTAACCGGGCCAAATATCTCACGAAATAAGCGTCAAACGAAAAAACTACAAAGAACGAAACTTTTCTAGCTTGAAGGGGGAAACCAGATGGCGCTATGGCTGGCCCGCTAGATGGCACTGCCATAGGTCAAACGGATATCAACTGCGTTTTTTAAAATAGGAACCCCCATTTTTATTACATATTCGTGTAGTACGTAAAGAAATATGAATGTTTTAGTTGAACCACTTTCTTCGCTTCGTGATAGATGGCGCTGTAATACTCACAAACATATGGCTCACAGAGTTAGACGTGCAGTCTGTAACAGGTAGGTTTTTTACAATAAAATACAGAACGTAGGTACGTTTGAACACTTTATTTCGGTTGTTCCTATGTGATACATGTACCTTTGCGAACTTATCACTTCTGAGTACGCATGCTGTTACAGCGTGATTACCTGTAAATATCACATTAATGCAACAAATGCTCAAAATTATGCCCGTCAACCTCAATGCATTTGGCAATACGTGTAACGACATTCCTCTCAACAGCGAGTAGCTCGCCTACCGTAATGTTCGCACATGCATTGACAAGGCTCTCACGCATGTTGTCTGGCGTTGTCGGTGGATCACGATAGCAAATATCCTTCAACTTTCCCCACGGAAAGAAATCCGGGGACGTCAGATCCGGTGTACGTGCGGGCCATGGTATGGTGCTTCGACGACCAATTCACGTGCCATACTCTTCAATACCGCTTCAACCGCACGCGAGCTATGTGCCGCACATCCATCATATTGGAAGTATATCGTGTGAAAGCATTGCTAATTACGCACATAAAAATTTTTTTTCGTGATTTTCTTTAGGTTTCCATTCTTTTTCTTTTTTTCATATGGGCATTTATAATTGTGGTTATGTAACATTCTACTGTGGTTTTATGCGAATGAATTTTGCTGGTATTGGTTTTTTGGGTGGTGGAACTGTCGTCTACCACATTCTATCAAGCCGTGAAAGTGAAGACTTCAATTAACTGTGCAACATAAATGACTTTCAGTGACTTTGTCGAAGTTTGAAATGCGAGAACAGAGTGAACATTGTTTACGGTGTGCTTCACACACAAGAACAATTCTATGAACTGTGTATTTGTGGCTAAGGCTATATAAATGTGACGAACTGTGTGATTATGGACGATAGCGTCACGAACAGTGCATAAAGTGTAAAAACGAGCGATGTCTACGTAATGTACTTTGAAAGAGAGGACATGTCAACAACGGTCGTATACTGGCGTCTTGTGGTTTGTTAATCACCACGGGGTTAATAATACGGCTGTGCCGGAACTTTATTTGCGTTTCGCCGAAGATTAACCAGCGGAACTGCCTGTATCCTGCTCTCATCACCGTAAGTGCTACCCAACGCAACGCTTCGTTTTGCAACAAAAAGTTAAGAGATTTCGCCGAACGCTATCCCCTGACCTAGAAACTTTCTTTCTCTATTAAAAGTATAAGAATTACAGACTCTATTCAAATAAATGCTTTGTTTAGTTTTATGTTTGCTTTCTGCTAACGAAAATAAAATTACAATCAGTGAATTAAAAGTTACCTGGTAGTCATTGTTGAAACACCAGTAAATATAAACTCTTCCTCTCATTAGAACTAATTCTCCTTGCATGTCAAAATTATTGTAGTTATTTTATGTAGTTTTATGTATTGTTATGAGACTAGATATATGACAGTGACTAATAAGAGTATTTTGTCGCGAAATATGGCGTCGCGCGAAAATTACGGCGACCGCCATAATTGCTTGCGTTCTGACCAATAACGTAAAAGCTGCTATTCCCGTATTGGTGCATTTCCTGACGTAAGCGTGAATTATAAATGTCAACAGTCAAATCACGTAGGGACTGTTTACCCAGTAATAAAAGTTTTTGATATTGTATTGCTACGGGTCGTAGTACTAAGAGACTCTGGTTATACTCAAAAGTGGGTAGATGTATGGTGAACCCACCCAGTGTTCATGCAGTTATTAACATTATTGTGCCTCATTCACGAAATTTTGTCACTTTTTCTAATTCCTTTCAGAGATTGTCTTTGAAGTTTCAGATAATATATAAACAATTTTGTCGGTTCAGGTTAGTTTCAGAGCAGTTTCTCATGAATATTAGAGTTTTCAGTTCATAAACAAAGTGGGATCGTGACCATTTGAGAAGTATAACAAAGAGTGTGGTTTTCCAACTAGAATTTAGGATGACTTCACAGTTCAGATTTTGATAATTATTTTTTCTGTGGGTTGAGGTCATCACAATCGCCATTCTGTCGTGCAGTGAAACATCTTGTAGTAACATCGGTAGAACATTACGTAGGAAATCAGCATACATTGCACCATTTACATTGCCATCGTTAAATGGGGGCCAATTATCCTTCCTCCCACAATGCCGCACCATACATTAACCCGCCAAGGTCGCTGATGTTCCACTTGTCGCAGCCATCGTGGATTTTCCGTTGCCCGATAGTGCATATTATGCTGGTTTACGTTCCCGCTGTTGGTGAATGACGCTTCGTCACTAAATAGAACGCGTGCAAAAAATCTGTTATCGTCCCGTAATTTCTCTTGTGCCCAGTGGCTGAACTGTACACGACGTTTAAAGTCGTCACCATGCAGCTAAAATACCTATTTGGGCATCATGATTTGTTGCAGGTCGTGGTTGACGTTTCACTTGTGGCTGAACACTTCCTGTTTCCTTAAATAACGTAACTATCCGGCGAACGGTCCGGACACTTGGACGATGTCGCCCAGGGTACGGAGGAGCATACATAGCACACGCTCGTAGGGCATTTTGATCACAATAGCCATACATCAACACGATATCGACCTTTTCCGCAATTGGTAAACGGTCCATTTTAACACGCGTAATGTATCACGAAGCAAATACCGTCCGCAGTGGCGGAATGTTACGTGATACCACGTACCTATACGTTTCTGACTATCACAGCGCCATCTATTACAAAGCGAAGAAAGTGTTTCAATTAAAACATTCATATTTCTTTACGTACTACACAAATATGTAATAAAAAATGGGAGTTCCTATTAAAAAAAAAACACAGTTGATATCCGTTTGACCTATGGCAGCGCCATCTAGCGGGCCAACCACAGCGCCATCTGGTTTACCCCTCCAAGCTAGACAAATTTCGTTCTTTGTAGTTTTTTCGTTTGACGCTTATTTCGTGAGATATTTGGCCCGGTCACGATCAATGGCCTTTATATTTATGTGATTTATTGTGTAACTGAAATATAGCGGATTCTTTTTAATGCTCACATGAATGCCTTCACACTTTTCATGTTTTAGAGGCAATTGCCATTTATTGCCCTATACAGGATATCCTGCATAAATCATTTTGCAACCCATTCTTACCATCTGATGACATTACACGACGGTAAATGACATCATATGCAAACAATGTAAGACAGCTGCTCTGATCAGAGTGCGTATAACACTTGTTTGTGGGACGTCAGATATTATTTCTGTTTTACTCGATGACTTTTCGTGAGATATTATGAACTGTAACCTTTCTGACACGAAATCATGAATCCAGTCTCACAACTGAGACGATATTTTATAAGCACAACATTTAATTAGAAGTCGCTTGTAAGTAGCGGTATCTACATTGCTCCAGAGATCTAAAAATATGGAATCAGTTTGACATCCCCTGTTGATAGCACTCATTACTTCATGGCAATAAAGAGCTAGTTGCGTTTCACAAGAACGATATACTATGAACCCATGTTGGCTCTTTGTCAATAAATCGTTTACTTCGCGGTGATTCGCAAAGCTCGAGCAGCGTATATGTCCCAAAATCCTACAACGTATCGACGGTAGTCATATGGGTCTGTACTTCATGCGAGTGCTTAACTGGAAATCGAGAAATCTGGGCGATTATTCTCCCGGTTGATTTCTTGTGCGTCCAGAACGACTACACCCAGGTGACTGTATCGACCCATTCCCATGAGTCTGTAGATAGAGTAGAGGATGTAAGTAGATGGAGCGCTAAGAGCTTTCTGGCGTTAACGACGATCTGTCGTAGAGTTAATCCGATCCTTTCCCGGATTAAGGCTAAGTTCGCTCTTCGTTTGGTTCAGTTAAACTGCAGGAGTGGTGATGCGTTGCACCACATTGGCGGACGAGTGTATGATCTACATCTACATGGATACTCTGCAAATCACATTTAAGTGCCTGGCTGAGGGTTCATCGAACCACCTTCACAATTCTCTATTATTCCAATCTCGTATAACGTGCGGAAAGAAGCACACCTATATCTTTTCGTACGAGCTCTGATTTCCCTTTTTTTATCGTGGTGATCTTTCCTCCCTATGTAGGTTGGTGTCAACAAAATATTTCCGCATTCGGAGGAGAAAGTTGGTGATTGGAATTTCGTGAGAAGATTCCGTCGCAACGAAAACCGCCTTTCTTTTAATGATTTCTGTGGTGTCACCGCCAGACACCACACTTGCTAGGTGGTAGCCTTTAAATCGGCCGCGGTCCGTTAGTATACGTCGGACCCGCGTGTCGCCACTGTCAGTGATTGCAGACCGAGCGCCGCCACACGGCAGGTCTAGAGACAGATCCTAGCACTCGCCCCAGTTGTACAGCCGACTTTGCCAGAGATGGATGACGCACAAACAAGCTCTCATTAGCCGAGACGATAGTTAGCATAGGCTTCAGCTAAGTCATTTGCTACGACCTAGCAAGGCGCCATTATCCTTTGTTATTATTGCTATTATACTTCTGTATCATCAAGAGCCATGTTCTACAATTATGAATTAAAGTTAAGTATTCCAGAAGCTATGTACTATTTTTGGCTACTCTAATTCCTTGTAATGTTCCAGACCTCACGCCAGTCTGCGTGATCGTAAACGCGTGCATTTCGGCTTCCTCGCATAGTGACTTGGCTGTCTTTCCAAGTCACAACAGTTTCCAGCCCAAATTCTGTATCATTTCTGTGACACTCTCTCCCATATTTCCCGATAATACAAAACGTGCTGCCTTTCTTTGAACTTTTTCGATGTACTCCGTCAGTCCTATCTGGTAAGAATCCCACACTGCGCAGCAGTATTCTAAAAGAGGACGGACAGTGGTAGTGTAGGCAGTCTCCTTAGTAGGTCTGTTACATTTTCTAAGTGTTCTGCCAATAAAATGCAGTCTTTGGTTAGCCTTACACACAACATTTTCCATGTGTTCCTTCCAATTTAAGTTGTTCGTAATTGTAATTCCTAGGTATTAAGTTGAATTTACGGGCTTTAGATTTGACTGATTTATCGTGTAATCGAATTTTAACGAGTACCTTTTACCATTCATGTGAATGACCTCACACTTTTCGTTATTTAGGGTCAACTGGCACTTTTCGCACCATTCCGATATTTCTTCTAAATCGTTTTGCAGTTTGTTTTGATCTTCTGATGATTTTATTAGTCGATAAACGACAGCGTCATCTGCAAACAACCGAAGACGATTGCGAAGATTGCCTTTAAAATCGTTTATATAGATAAGGAACAGCAGAGAGCCTATGACACTACCTTGTGGAACGCCAGAAATCACTTCTGTTTTACTCGATGACTTTGCGTCAATTACTACGAACTGTGACCTCTCTGACAGGAAATCAGAAATCCAGTCACATAACTGAGACGATATTCCATAAGCACGCAATTTCAATACGATCCGCTTGTGTGGTACAGTGTCAAAAAGCCTTCCGGAAATCCAGAAACACGGAATCGATCTGAAATCTCTTGTCTATAGCACTCAGTCCTTCATGTGAATAAAGAGCTAGTTGTGTTTCACAGGAACGTTCTGAACCCATGCTGACTTTGTGTCAATAGACCGTTTTCTTCGAAGTAGCTCATAATGTTCGAACACAATATATGTTCTAAAATCCTGCTGCATATCAATGTTAACGATATGGGCCTGTAATTCAGTGGATTATTCCTACTACCTTTCTTGAATAGTGGTGTGACCAGCGCAACTTTCCAGTCTTTGGATACGGATCTTTCGTCAAGCGAATGGTTGTATATGATTGTTCACTATGGAACTAATCCATCAGCATACTCCGAAAAGAACCTAATTGGTATACAGTCTGGCCAGAAGACTTGCTTTTGTTAAGTGATTTAAGTTGCTTCACTACTCCGAGGATATTTACTTTTACGTTACTCATGTTGGCAGCTGTTCTCGAAACGAATTCTGGAATATTTACTTCGTCTTCTTTTGTGAAGGCATTTCGGAAGGCTGTGTTTAGTAACTCTGCTACTCTGCTTTGGCAGCACTGTCTTCGATAGTTTCTCCATTGCTATCGCGCAGAGAAGGTATTGATTGTTTCTTGCCGCTAACATACTTCACATACGACCAGAATCTTTTTGGATTTTCTGCCAGGTTTCGAGTGAAAGCTTCTGTAAATGATCGTCATGGGGAGGATATTGCGTCAGTTTAAATTTGGCAAGTTTGTGTCGTTGTTTCTGTAACAGTGTTCTAACCCGTTTTGTGTACCAATGAGGATCAGCTCCGTAGTTTGTTAATTTATTTGGTATAAATCTTTCAATTGCTGCCACTACTATTTCTTTGATTTAAGCCACATCGGGTCTACACTTATATTATTAATTTGGAGTGAGTGGAGATTGTCTCTAAGGAAAGCGTCAAGTGAAATTTTATCTGCTTTTTTGAATAGGTATATTTTTCGCTTAAGTTTCGAGGATTTGGGAATTTCAATATTCAGTCTCGCTACGACAACCCTGTGTTCACTAATCCCTACATCAGCTTTGATGCTCGTTATTAACTCAGGATTATCTTTTGCTAAGAGGTCAAGTGTGTTTTCACAACTGTTTACTATTCACGTTGGCTCATGAGCTAACTGCTTGAAATAATTTTCAGAGAATATGTTTTACCTTCATCCAGGCACGTTAGTAAAAATGCGAGGAAGCTTAGCAGATGGACTTTCTAGTTTTGAAGCTTATCCAGCTTTCTCACAACGTTGTATACCCTTCTGGTTGTGTGGCCTGCCAAAGATTCACAATGAAACCATGCGATCAATAGTGATCAATACTGGGGCACCAACATAACCCCTTCGTAAGCAGCTGTTGGATCCTCACTTCCGCGAGTGTAGACATCACATTCGGAACTCAGGTTATTTCACCCAGCCAAGGCTGGAAGAGTGCGAAATAACGGCCATGTCGAATGTTATCTCGCTTCTCACTCGAGTCATTTTGGGAGCCTCAACGAGAAGTTCAGCTCTGAGCTGACACAGGTTTTTAGACGTGTTCTGACATCGACTTTGTTTTCTGTTGTGTCAGCTGCAATTAACAGAAAATTTTACACTTCTGGCTATTAAAATTGCTACACCAAGAAGAAATGCAGAAGATAAACTAGTATTCCTCGGACGAATATATTATACTAGAACTGACATGTGATTACATTTTCATGCAATTTGGGTGCATAGATCCTGAGAAATCAGTACCGAGAACAACCACCTCTGCCGTAATAACAGCCTTGATACGCCTGGGCATTGAGTCAAACAGAGCTTGGATGGCGTGTACAGGTACAGCTGCCCATGCAGCTTCAACACGATACCACAGTTCATCACGAGTAGTGACAGGCTTATTGTGAGGAGCCAGTTGTTCGACCACCATTGACCAGACGTTTTCAGTTGGTGAGAAATCTGGAGAATGTGCTGGCCAGGGCAGCAGTCGAACTTTTCTGTATCCAGAAAGGCCGTACAGGACCTGCAACATGCGGTCGTGCATTATCCTGCTGAAATAAAGGGTTTCGCTGGGATCGAATGAAGGGTAGAGCCACGGGTCTTAACACACATTAAATGTAACGTCCACTGTTCAAAGTACCTTCAGTGCGAACAAGAGGTGGCCGAGACGTGTAACGAATGGCACCCCATACCATCACGCCAGGTGATACGCCAGTATGGCCATGAAGAATACACGATTCCGATGTGTGTTTACCGCGATGTCGCCATACACTGATGCGACCGTCATGGTGCTGTAAACAGAACCTAGATTCATCCGAAAAATGACGTTTTGCCGTTCGTGCACCCAGGTTCGTCGTTGAGTACTCCATCGCAGGCGCTCCTGTCTCTGATTTAGCATCAAGGGTAACCGCAGCCATGGTCTCCGAGCTGATAGTCAATGCTGCTGCAAACGTCTTCTAACTGTTCGTGCAGACGGTTGTTATCTTGCAAACGTCCCCATCTGTTGACTCATGGATCGAGACGTGGCTGCACGATCCGTTACAGCCATGCGGATAAGATGCCTATCATCTCGACTGCTAGTGATATGAGTTCGTTGGGATCCAGCACGGCGTTCCGTATTACCCTCCTGAACCCCCCACCGATTCCATATTCTGCTAACAGTCATTGGATCTCGACCAATGCGAACAGCAATGTCGCGATACGACAAACCGCAATCGCGATAGGCTACAATCCCACCTTTATCAAAGTCGGAAACGTGATGGTACGCATTTCTTCTCCTTACACGAGGCATCACAACAACGTTTCACCAGGCAACGCCGGTCAACTGCTGTTTGTGTTTGAGAAATCGGTTGGAAACATTCCTCATGTCAGCACGTTGTAGGTGTCGCCACCGGCGGCAACCTTGTGTGAATGCTCTGAAAAGCTAACCATTTGCATATCACAGCATCTTCTTCCTGTCGGTTAAATTTCGCGTCTGTAGCACGTCATCTTCGTGGTGTAGCAATTTTAATGACCAGTAGTGTATTTGCATTAAGGGAAAAAACAATACTTAACTTCCTGTGCTTCTTGTGCCTCCGGCGTGCAGTTACATTGGCAGTCTATTAATACTCGCAGAACACAGGTTAAGTATTGACTTCCTGTTCCTCAATGCTGGTTCTCTCGAATTCCGCGACCGAAGGGAGGCGGACCAGCAGCGGGCGTCTGGTTAAACCATCGCTAACAGGGGGCGCTGACTCTTCTTGGAAGTGTGGCGCTGCCCATACTTTCCATTCGCGTGTGGGCAGCGCCTTCCTAATGCCATTTAGTGGCGCCTGTATGCCTCTGTAGGAGAGCCCTAATCTCTCTTATCTTATCTTTTTGGTCTTTCCGCGAAATGTAAGTTGGCGGCAGTAAAACTGTACTGCAGTCAGCCTCAAATGCTGGTTCTCTATATTTCCTCAGTAGCAATTCACGAAAAGAACGCCTCCTTTCCTCTAGAGACTCCCACCCGAGTTCCTGAAGCATTCCGTAACACTCCAGTGATCATCAAACCTACCAGTAACAAATCTAGCAGTCCGCCTCTGAATTGCTTCTATTTCCTCCCTCAATCAGAGCTGATAGGGATCCCAAACGCTCGAGCAGTACTCAAGAATAGGTCGTATTAGTGTTTTATAAGCGGTCTCCTTTACAGATGAACCACATCTTCCCAAAATTCTACCAATGAGCCGAAGACGACTATCCGGATTCGCCACAACTGCCATTACATGCTTGTCCCACTTCATATCGCTCTGCAATATTTAATCGACCTGACTGTGTCAAGCGCTACACTACTAATGGAGTATTCAGACATTAGAGGACTCTTTTTCCTATTCATCTGCATTAACTTACGTTTATCTATATTTAGAGTTAGCTGCATTCTATAAACCAATGACAAATCCTGTCCAAGTCATCTTGTATCCTCCTACAGTCACTCAACGACGACACCTTCCGATACACCACAACATCATCAGCAAACAGCCGCACATTGCTATCCACCCTATCCAAAAGATCATTTATGTAGATAGAAAACAACAGCGGACCTACCACACTTTCTGGGGCACTCCAGATGATACCCTCACCTCCGATGAACACTCACCATCGAGGACAACGTACTGGGTTCTATTACTTAAGAAGTCTCCCGCCACGTGTACCAAATCTGATCATCGAGACAGAGCACTGTAGACCACTGAACCAAAACCTGTTTATTTCTTTCGGTATGAAGACGACACTTTCGTTATTTGACCTCATGCGCCAGAAAAACTACCAAATTTACTTAGAACATCTCAATTCCATCCATGAAAACACCCAATTTGCCATGAAAGTGGCAAAAGGTCGCAAACATCCTTCTCTTGACATCCTAATTCAGCATATAGCCAACGGCTCGCTTGCCGTCAATGTATACCGTAAGCCAACACGTACAGATTTCATGCCTCCAGCTGCCACCATCCATCGCAGGAGAACAGTGTGCTCAACACTCTGGTATTCAGTGTGACTGTATTACTTTCGTAAATAAGGAACTACCGCCTTCAGTCACAATCAGGATTTTACATCAATGCAAGATGGATTTCGAGACCTGGGGGCTCATATTCAGGTGCTTCGACAGGCTACATCGTTCATTTTTCCGGATTTAAGTTAATTCATGGTTATAATGGCTCTAAGCACTATGGGACTTAACATCTGAGGTCATCAGTCCCCTGGACTTAGAACTACTTAAACCTGACTAACCTAAGGACATCACACGCATTCATGCCCGAGGCAGGATTCGAACCTGCGACCGCAGCAGCAGCCCGGTTCCGGACTGAAGCGCCTAGAACCCCTCGGCCACAGCGGCCGGCTAATTCTGATATATTACAAAGCGGGGACATTTTGAATATAAGTTTACAAAATTAATACAAATCTAAAAATAAATTACTTTTTCCGTTGCCAGAGACATGATTTTTAAAAATATTATGAAGAAATATGTTTACGCACATATCTGCATCTTTCATTCTACAACATGTTTTTTAAACACAAGTCAAAACATATCAAAGTACTTCAAATATAAAGACGCTGATTTTCTACAAATATACGGGTGATATTATTTCAAAGGAGATACAAAGCCATTATGTTGTCAGATTCACATGCTGAGCCGGCCGGAGTGGCCGAGCGGTTAAAGGCGCTACAGTCTGGAGCCGCATGACTGCTACGGTCACAGGTTCGAATCCTGCCTCGGGCATGGATGTGTGTGATGTCCTTAGGTTAGTTAGGTTTAAGTAGTTCTAAGTTCTAGGGGACTTATGACCACAGCAGTTGAGTCCCATAGTGCTCAGAGCCATTTGAACCATTTGAACCATACACATGCTCTCATTTACAAAAAGAATATTTGTGAATATGTTAAATGTGCACGATGCTATCAAATGGCTGGCTGCACTTTGTTTAGGAAAAAGTAAACTTTTGAAACTACTAAAAAAATGCGGTTGCTAAACTCTATTAGTTCATCAACATTTTTTCAGGAGATTTTTCTTTGTACTGGATACATGTTGAATGAACTGAGTTTAGTGGTCACAGTTCTTTCAGTAATTTCAAAGGTTTACTTTTTCCTAAAAAAATTCTTAGTAGTCTAGCCATTTGATAATATAACTCACATTTGACATACGCACGAACATTCGTTTTGTGAATGATATTCTAGTTACTAATAACATAATGGCTTTGAATCTCCTTTGAAATAACAACAACTGCATATTTGCCAAAATGCATCCTCTTTACATCTGAAATTCTTTGACTTTTGCTTACAACATGTGCTGTAGAATGAAAAGTGTATATATGTACATAAACATTTTTACTCGTAGTGTTCTTCAAACCATGTATCAATCACTGGAAATAGTAAGCTATTTTTCGATTTGTATTAGTTTTGTAAACTTATATTCAAAATGTGCCCGCTTTGTGATTTGCATTTTAATCCCTCCAGAGCCAGAATTAACCTCTTACATGCAGATAACATCGAAAATTGCACGTCATGCTGCTGTTACATGAACGAGAAAGTCCCAGAATGTATTGCAAATTCTAAGATGAAAAAAAGAGAATAAAAGAATGCAGCAGGACGCGAACGAACTTCCTTCGACTCTCCACTTACACGTCTCTGACCGCAGCACCACAACTATCAGTTACAATTTCGAATATTATTATCGTTTGCCTTAGAATGCTAAGGACTTCTACAGCTGATATGTCCTTTTAATTATAACGGATTGTACCTAGAATGAATATGTGGTAAATCTTCATTGTGCCGGTGCCCTGAAACAACATATTTTAATAACAAGCTATAGGAAGAAAACAACGAAATACGATAAACTCTCCAACGAGTAACGGGAGAGCAATGTCATGTGACCGATTGTCAATTTCAGACGAACGCCAGTCGAAAGCGACGTGGCTTCTTCATTTTAGTCATTCGTCATTCTGTGGTTGCTTTAAATATGAAACAGTATGTGTGCGAACTTGGAAGGTATGGAGTTGCCCAATCTCTTTTCGAAATCATGACTGACATCTGCCCAGTGTATGATAATACGGATATCTCTCGTTTCATGTGAATACTCCTCAAATATATTATCTATTGGTGGTTGTATTTGTTTGTCTTATACCCCAGCAGTGTTTAACTTTACGTGAATATGTGAGTTTATTACCTCAGGCTACGTTTCGTAATTTCCTTGCTCACTATCGTGTACCATGCCCCTTTATTTTGACCTCCGAAAACATGGAGGAGGTTTGTCAAATTTGCTTCACTCTTGTCGTCGTGTTGACTCTCTATGGTATTCTGTTTCTATGGTGCTATCAGATAAGCAAAACGGCGTGAAATAACCGCAGAAATCAATGTGGGACGTACGAAGAATCTATTTGTTAGGACAGAGCGGCGATATTTGTCGTTAACGGGCTATGGCAGCAAACAACCGACACGAGTGCCTTTAGTAACAACACGACATCGCCTGCACCGCCTCTCCTGGGTTCGTGAGCATGCTGGTTGGATCCTAGACGGCTGGAAATCCGTGGTCTGGTCATATGAGGCCGATTCCACTCCGTAAGAGCTGGTGACCTCTTAGCCACAAACAATCCAGAGCCAATAGAGAGCAGCATGACTCATACAGAGATTAGTGATCACAAGGTCGTTGTAGCTAGGCTCAATACCGTTTCTTCCAAATCCACCAGAAACAAATGCAAAATAATTTTACTTAAAAAATCGGATAAAGTGTCACTAGAAGCCTTCCTAAGAGACAATCTCCATTCCTTCCGAACTGACTATGCAAATGTAGACGAGATGTGGCTCAAATTCAAAGCTATAGTAGCAACAGCAGTTGAGAGATTCATACCTCATAAACCGGTAAGAGATGGAACTGATCCCCCATGGTACACAAAACAGGTCCGAACGCTGTTGCAGAGGCAACGGAAAAAGCATGCGAAGTTCAGAAGAACGCGAAATCCCGAAGATTGGCTAAAATTTACAGACGCGCGAAATTTGGCACGGACTTCAATGCGAGATGCCTTTAATAGGTTCCACAACTAAACATTGTCTCGAAATTTGGTAGAAAATCCGAAGAAATTCTGGTCGTATGTAAAGTACACAAGCGGCAAGACGCAGTCAATACCTTCGCTGCGCAGTGCCGATGGTATTGTTACCGATGACTGTGCCGCTAAAGCGGAGTTATTGAACGCAGTTTTCCGAAATTCCTTCACCAGGGAAGACGAATTGAATATTCCAGAATTTGAAACACGAACAGCTGCTAGCATAAGTTTCTTAGAAGTAGATACCTTAGGGGTTGCGAAGCAACTTAAATCGCTTGATACGGGCAAGTCTTCAGGTCCAGATTGTATACCAATTAGGTTCCTTTCAGATTACGCTGATACAATAGCTCCCTACTTAGCATGGTTTCAGAAAACATCGTTCTTGTGCAACGCAGCTAGCTCTTTATTCGCACGAAGTAATGGTCGCTATCGACAGGGGATCTCAGGTTGATTCCGTATTGCTGGATTTCCGGAAAGCTTTTGACACCGTTCCTCACAAGCGACTTCTAATCAACCTGCGGGCCTATGGGGTATCGTCTCAGTTGTGCGACTGGATTCGTGATTTCCTGTCAGGAAGGTCGCAGTTCGTAGTAATACACGGCATATCATCGAGTAAAACTGAAGTGATATCAGGTGTTCCCCAGGGAAGCGTCCTGGGACCTCTGCTGTTCGTGATCTATATAAATGACCTGGGTGACAATCTGAGCAGTTCTCTTAAGTTGTTCGCAGATGATGCTGTAATTTACCGTCTAGTTAGGTCATCCGAAGACCAATATCAGTCGCAAAGCGATTTAGAAAAGATTGCTGTATGGTGTGGCAGGCAGCAGTTGACGCTAAATAACGAAAACTGTGAGGTGATCCACATGAGTTCCAAAAGAAATCCGTTGGAATTCGATTACTCGATAAATAGTACAATTCTCAAGGCTGTCAATTCAACTAAGTACCTGGGTGTTAAAATCACGTACAACTTCAGTTGGAAAGACCACATAGATAATATTGTGGGGAAGGCGAGCCAAAGGTTGCGTTTCATTGGCAGGACACTTAGAAGGTGCAACAAGTCCACTAAAGAGACAGCTTACACTACACTCGTTCGTCCTCTGTTAGAATATTGCTGCGCGGTGTGGGATCCTTACTAGGTGGATTGACGGAGGACATCGAAAGGGTGCAAAAAAGGGGAGCTCGTTTTGTATTAACACGTAATAGGGGAGAGAGTGTGGAAGATATGATACGCGAGTTGGGATGGAAGTCATTAAAGCAAAGACGTTTTTCGTCGCGGCGAGATCTATTTACGAAATTTCAGTCACCAACTTTCTCTTCCGAATGCGAAAATATTTTGTTGAGCCCAACCTACATAGGTAGGAATATCACCAAAATAAAATAAGAGAAATCAGAGCTCGAACAGAAAGGTTTAGGTGTTCGTTTTTCCCGCGCGCTGTTCGGGAATGGAATGGTAGAGAGAGTATGATTGTGGTTCGATGAACCCTCTGCCAAGCACTTAAATGTGAATTGCAGAGTAGTCATGTAGATGTAGATGTAGATGGTAGGCTTCGGCAAAGATGTGATGGAGGGTGGCCCTCAACTACGTACCCTCCGACTCGAAATATTATAAGTTTTGGCTGGTTTCGTTGTCTAGGTGATGGGATACGTAGTTGACGCATTACAAGCAACTACTGCTGAGTCTAGAGTCTACAATATGAATGGACACATGAATCGAATTGTCGAAGGTTCCTACCACTCGGCAATTGCAAATTTTGAACGTAACATGGACGATTATAAATTAAAATAAATAAAATCTGCATGTACTAACTTAACGATTTTAAATGATGAGTGCTATAGTAGAAGTACTTTTGAGAATGCGTTATATGTCTGGAAAACACTTATTGGTGTCGATGGTCCAGCAATTAAATAAAATATAAGTTGAATAACAGGTAAACGACAGATTCCTACTGCACGTAATTAGTTATGAACGACAACATAGCTCGCGACATTCGCTTCTAAACGTATACTACGTCTTCACTGTAGAAACCTCGGAAATTCCACTTGTTCACAAGTCGGCACTCCGAAGTATTTCTGTCTCTCGCGACCACGTGCAAACCACCCCATACTTTCCAAGTCTCCCCCGCGACGTTGCGTCTGCCGCGCCGTACTGTCCCGCCATCTTCGTGACCTGTGCGACCGTCGCTCTTGCCGCACTGTTCCGAACTGCCTCTCGTGTCCTCTGCCGTCCTCCCCAGTTCTCCCGCTTCTATCCAGTCTCCCCATTCACGAGCGCTCTGATTCGCTAGAGCGCTCGCACCCTGCACACAGACATAATGAAACACAATCGAATTACTGGATTTAAATTTAAAAAACTTGAAATTAAATAAATATACCTAGGGCTGGACCATAAACACGCTCTAACACACATTATTAGATACATAAACAAATTAAATAAACTTGTATCAAAGGAATAGAACAAAACGTAGGCCAGTAACCCAATCTCTCTGTGCTTTCTAAAACACAGTAAATATTTAACCAAGTTCTTCATGAATAACATTGCTGTTGTTGTGTTTGTTGTGGTTTTCAGTCCTGAGACTGGTTTGATGCAGCTCTCCATGCTACTCTATCCTGTGCAAGCTGCTTCATCTCCCAGTACGTATTGCAGCCTACATCCTTCGGAATCTGATTAGTGTATTCGCCTCTTGGTCTCCCTCTACGATTTTTACCCCCCACACTAACCTTCAATACTAAATTGGTGAGCCCTTGATGCCTCAGGACATGTCCTACCAACCGATTTCTTCTAGTCAAGTTGTGCCACAATCTCCTCTTCTCCCCAATTCTATTCAATACCTCCGCATTAGTTATGTGATCTACCCATCTAATCTTCAGCATTCTTCTGTAGCACCACATTTCTAAAGCTTCTATCTCTTCTTGTCAAGACTATTTATCGTCCATGTTTCACTTCCATACATGGCTACACTCCATACAAATACTTTCAGGAGCGTCTTCCTGACACTTAAATCTATACTCGATGTTAACAAAAATTTCTCTTCTTCAGAAATGCTTTCCTTGCCATTGCCAGTCTACATTTTATATCCTCTCTACTTCGACCATCATCAGTTATTTTGCTCCCCAAATAGCAAAACTTCTTTACTACTTTAAGTGTCTCATTTCCTAATCTAATTCCCTCAGCATCACCAGAGTTAACTCGACTACATTCCATTACCCTCATTTTGCTTTTGTTGATATTCATCTTATATCCTCCTTTCAAGACACTGTCCATTCCTTTCAGCTGCTCTTCCAGGTCCTGTGCTGTCTCTGACAGAATTACAATGTCATCGGCGAGCCTCAAAGTTTTTATTTCTTCTCCATGGATTTTACTTCCTACTCCGAATTTTTCTTTACTGCTTGCTCAATATACAGATTGAATAACATCGGGGATAGGCTACAACCCTATCTCACACCCTTCCCAACCACTGCTTCCCTTTCATGCCCCTCGACTCTTATAACTGCCATCTGGTTTCTGTACAAATTGTAAATAGCCTTTCGCTCCCTATATTTTACCCCTGTTACCTTCAGAATTTGAAAGAGAGTATTCCAGTCAAAATTGTCAAAAGCTTTCTCTAAGTCTACAAATGCTAGAAACGTAGGTGTTTGCCTTTTTTAAAATTTATTTTCTAAGATAAGTCGTAGGGTCAGTATTGCCTCACGTGTTCCAACATTTCTAATGAATCCAAACTGATCTTCCCCGAGGTTGGCTTCTACCAGTTTTTCCATTCGTCTGTAAAGAATTAGTGTTAGTAATTTCCAGCCGTGACTTATTAAACTGACAGTTCGGTAATTTTCACATCTGTCAACACCTGCTTTCTTTGGGATTGGAATTATTATATTCTTCTTGAATAACATATATCGAATATGAACAAAGACACAGGTGAATAAATATATAATCATGCTGCTACCGTTTTCTCTTCTAAGTGTAGAGTACTTAAGGCCTGATGCAATCGATAGCAATCGGCCACTTTGACCTCCAATAACTCATGTACTATTCAAGTTACGTGCCTGTAATTCATACCAATTTAGGTTTACACTCATAGCTTTGTAAAGACACGTCGATCGAAGAAATCGGATGAGCGGTTTAGATTTTGGAATTTTGTTGCTGGGGGTTACTTGTATAATTTACAGTCAGATACTAAACTTAAAACCAATAAAGGTATTGAAAATCTGATTACACCATCAGAATCGTCGTGCAAATAATGGCAATGTAGATGTTTCTTTTTAAGGTGTCATGATTCCTCTGACTGCTATTAATTTCTATACGAATTGTGGAATGTCTGCCATAATGGATCCAAAAACTCCGCCATCTTTGGCACTCTCAGCATACAAGTCTCTTTCATCGACACAGCGTCACCAAGGAATTCCCAGCCACGTGCTCGGCCTAGACCATGCGCTCGAACTACCCCTCTTGTCTGGCTAACATTCGGCACCACGTGTTTGCTGCCGGGCCCTGGTTTGCCGAGTGGCTTGCCGAGTGGTCCATGCAGCCACGCCAACTCCGAACTTAGAATATTGATAAGGTGTCACAACTTGCCCGTTACCTCACAAGTGTGACGCAGAGCCGAAGAAGCTACGGACCCAAATCGTCAACAAGGCACTGTGCAAGTTGGTTGTGGCTGTATAATGGTGTGGACAGTGATAACTGGAATGGACTGGGTCCTCTGGTTCAACTGAACCGATGATTGACTGGAAATAGTTTCGTTAGGATACTTGGAGGCGACGTGCTACCATTTATGGACTTCACGTTCCCAAACAACGATAGAATTTATGTGGATGACATTGCACCGTGTCACTGGGCCACAACTGTTCGCACTTGCTTTGAAGAACATGCTCGGCAGTTCGAGCGAATGAACAGACCACCCAAATCGCCCGACATGAATCCAATTGAACATTTATGGCACATAGTCGAGAGCTCAGTCCGAGAGAATGCCTAAGTGGGGTTGCCGCTCATCATATATCATATAACACAAGGTGTCATACCTTTAGGCAGAATTTTTCGTGTCTTCATTCTCAAAAATGGTTCAAATGGCTCTGAGCACTATGGGACTCAACTGCTGAGGTCATTAGTCCCCTAGAACTTAGAACTAGTTAAACCTAACTAACCTAAGGACATCACAAACATCCATGCCCGAGGCAGGATTCGAACCTGCGACCGTAGCGGTCTTGCGGTTCCAGACTGCAGCGCCTTTAACCACACGGCCACTTCGGCCGGCTTTCATTCTCACTGGAGTGATCCTTTACTGCTGTACCTTACAGGAAATAAATAAACTCTTTTACGGTTATAGCATTTAGTGGCCATTAAACATTCTTACAACTTAATTCTCAGGATCCTTGATCCTGGTGGGGGGGGGGGGGAGGGAATTAAGTTCAAAAGATAAATAACCGAAGAAAAAATAACTGTCACAATAACTTCCACAGGTTCAGCATATATCCCAAGATGCAAACAGTGACACATCATAACCACGTGAGCAAGTTATGAGCGGTACAAATATCGGAAGGAAATGTTGCAGTGTCTGTCACCTATCGTTGGGTGCTGTTGGCAGAGTCCAGTGGCACGGCTCGATGGCGAATGCGGCAGAGTCCAACGGCTGTGTCAGCGAGAATACCGTGGCGTAGTATAGCCAGCGAAGGAGTGCTTGAAACAACTCGATAAATGAAATTTGTCTTCACTCTTCTGCGGCCAGCTACATCGTCATTTTTGTCCATCGACTTGAGTACCTTATGTTCACGTGACAGGAGCTGGTAAACCTACGATGTCCAAGGTGTCACCGGCCGGAGTGGCTGTGCGGTTCTAGGCGCTACAGTCTGGAACCGAGCGACCGCTACGGTCGCAGGTTCGAATCCTGCCTCAGGCATGGATGTGTGTGATGTCCTTAGGTTAGTTAGGTTTAATTCGTTGTAAGTTCTAGGCGACTGGTGACCTCAGAAGTTAAGTCGCATAGTGCTCAGAGCCATTTGAAACATTTGAACCAAGGTGTCTGCCACCGACAAATCTTCCTCCATCGATGGCAGAAATATAAAATTTACCAATTTCACACGTCCTTGATTCGCACTTTCCTGTTTCACGTCTTCTGATCGCTACAGCTATAGTTTGTGTTGGACACCATGTCAAGCCGTGAACTCTTGCGTTATCAAATGTAAACAATATTTCTGATTCGTTGTTATTCCATGTTCTCTGACTCCCTGATACGTTCGCAGCTGGGAAGACGGAAGACTGGAAGCGTGTCCTGGACGTGAACGTGCTGGGTCTGAGCATCTGCACCAGGGAGGCCGTGCAGGACATGCTGAGCAGGGGCGTCGACGACGGCTTCATCATCCACATCAACAGGTTTGTTTTCGTCCCGGCGCACGTATCAACTCACAGTGCCTACTTCTAGACCATCTCATTGCGTATGTTATACGCACAGCGTTCTACAGAAAGTTGTTATTGCCACTAACTCATAAACAGTTTGAGATACCGAACAGGTTATTTATGTGTGTGTATGTGTGTATGTATGTGTGTGTGTGTGTGTGTGTGTGTGTGTGTGTGTGTCTGCGGGGGAGTACTTCCAGAATTAATGTTTCACTCTTCAGCAGGGTGTACGCTACCGCGAAACTTAAAAATGCATGCTGATGCTGGCCCTGAGTCTGGACACCTGGTGTTTCCAAAATGTTTTTACGTATTGTCAACGCTCACATCTTTTTTTTCCAACGTGGTATTGAAGAAACTACCATTTAAATAAAAAAGATGTGTGCTGTATTGCTTTTGGAGGGCAATCGATTCATCGTTTTGTCGGTTCTTCAGGTTTACGGGCAAGGTAGCCGAAAGAAATGCGGATGATATTCTGAAAGTGAGGGTGAAGGTTGCAGTATAATACAGTTTCACACTTTCACCCCTGTTACCGTCTACACATCCCATAACTGGACTTCACCGACTTGCGGCAGTGACGTTCTGTCTCATATTTACTACATATCCCGACACTGCTTACCAAAAATTTCACATACAAAAATTACTTTCTTCGCAAATAAAGACAGTACAATAATCTTCTCCTGGTTACATATTTCCTGCTCATAAATGTTTCAAACTACTTGTCTATCTACAAACGTTTATGGGCTTAGACTGAAGGGGAGAAGCAAATAAAAGAACTATCCATATACAAGGAAGAAAATAATTTATATTTACTAATTTTACCTTCCGGTTCGCTGGCCATGTACTATACTGTAGTTCCTGTCCTTTCCTCTTTGTAATAAAGGTTTGTATTTTGCAGAGAGTCCAGCCATAAAGATACACGGTAGATCTCAGGCCGGCGATCTAGCTGTTCTTTCCCTTGGATAAAGCTGTTGCTTGACGTAAGACTAATAGTAATTCTGTGGTGATTATACAGGGTGATTCAAAAAGAATACCACAACTTTAGGAATTTAAAACTCTGCAACGACAAAAGGCAGAGCTAAGCACTATCTGTTGGCGAATTAAGGGAGCTATAAAGTTTCATTTAGTTGTACATTTGTTCGCTTGAGGCGCTGTTGACTAGGCGTCAGCGTCAGTTGATGCTAAGATGGCGACCGCTCAACAGAAAGCTTTTTGTGTTCTTGAGTACGGCAGAAGTGAATCGACGGCAGTTGTTCAGCGTGGGGCACTGAGAATCCGCGGGAAACAACTCAGTATGAACGTGACTCGCCTAAGGTGAACGTTTTCTGTGCCATTTCAGCCAATAAAGTTTTTGGTCCCTTTTTCTTCGAAGGTGCTACTGTAACTGGACTACAGTATCTGGAGATGTTAGAGAATTAGCTGTTCCCTCAGCTCGAACAAGAAGCACAACAATTCATATTTCAGCAGGATGGAGCGCCACCACATTGGCACTTATCTGTCCGTAACTACCTGAACGTCAACTACCCGAGGCGATGGATCGGCCGCCAGGCAGCCCGTGACAGAGGACTTCATCACTGGCCTCCAAGAAGCCCTGATCTTACCCCCTGCGATTTTTTCTTATGGGGGTATGTTAAGGATATGGTGTTTCGGCCACCTCTCCCAGCCACCATTGATGATTTGAAACGAGAAATAACAGCAGCTATCCAAACTGTTGCGCCTGATATGCTACAGAGAGTGTGGAACGAGTTGGAGTATCGGGTTGATATTGCTCGAGTGCCTGGAGGGGACCATATTGAACATCTCTGAACTCGTTTTTGAGTGAAAAAAAAAACTATTTAAATACTCTTTGTAATGATGTATAACAGAAGGTTATATTATGTTTCTTTCATTAAATACACATTTTTAAAGTTGTGGTATTCTTTTTGAATCACCCTGTACATTAAGTGCCATGGATCGGTTCGCTGCTTTTTTTCCTCTATTTCACTGGCTGTTTAGCGTCTCATATTTGATAGTGCTATGAGCGCAAAGAAAAATAAGTATAGTGGGCAGTTGTAGGCCTCAACATCCTGTGGCAATCGCAACAGTCTCATTTAAACCGACGTCTGCGCGTTCAGAGTGACAAGATGTCTCCCATACCTGTGCTGCATATTCTCCAGCTGCAAAATAGAGTCCCACTTGTGATGTCCGAAGTACTTCAAGCAGTCTCCATGTCGAACCAGTCATTTTACGTATAATATTGTTCCTCGCACTTTTTTTTCCCCTTACAGACCTGTGCAGTGTTTTTTAAATACAGTGGACGGTCTTGGCTGACTTCCAAGTATTTTTATTTGATGCAGTGGTGTAGTCTAATCCCCCGCCATCCCATTCCAAATTATCTTCACGCTTGTCTGTTATGTAGATGGAATATATGTACTAGCATTTTTCCTGAGTTAGATAGCAGGTGATTTTCTTCATAGCGGTTACACAAGGTATCCAAAGCCCTGGCGAGGTTTCTTTCAATCACTTCCGCCTTGAGCAGTAATGGCAGTGTCGCCTGTGTATACGGATCCCTTTCTTTCTGGTTGGTGTGGGTGTTCATTAAAAACGATGCAGTAACCAAAAAAAGGCAGTCTCTTTCATAGTGAATATCTTCGAATATCTGTGACATAAACATCTGTTGTAGAGGGGCAGTACAAGTTTAAGAGCTTTTCAAGGTTACTTATGGGATAAAATCCGGTGATAAGGCATCCGAGGTATCAGGTGACATCTGAAGCAATTACCCGATATATATCTAAGGTCATCATCTTCCCTGGAGACCCACCTCTGTACTCACAAACCTGAGACAGTTGTATGTGGTACATTCAAGGTCACCCCAGCACCTCCCCCTATTTTGTCTGCACCAATAGGAGTCAAGCACTTTTCCTCTCCTCCTCTTTTTATTATTGGGGAAAACGTGTGGACATGTCATTCTTGTTCTGTGCACTGTTGTGAGAGGATCACCAGCAACAGAGCTGCACTTTTTAAAAAATGGTGATGGTTGTTATCATAATTTACTTTGACACTATAGAGTGTGGTTGAATTGCTGTAATTTTATGATGTGAAGGAATATTCTGCAAAATGACGGAATTTTTTAAAAAATGAGACTGGTAGGGGCAAGACTCCAACATACTCATTACAGAGCAAATCATTGTTTTTAAAGTTGGTTCTTGCGAGTTATTAGACGTTCTGCATTTCAGATTCTGTAAACTGACAGAAAATGTTAGTTCTCTAGGCGAACTGTGTGTGACTGTGGGGTATCCTGCTTCAAAACGGTAGCCAAGATTACCATAATTAGTGGTCCAAAATGGCCTCCTTCAAGATTTTTAGCTTAAGTAACAAAATTAGCAGCAAAGATTTGGACATTATCTGCAAGTACTCCGCCTCCCAGTACTACTTACAGCTTTATCCGATTTTTCCAGATATAAAAACGAGACGGAAAAGCTTCCACGGTGTAATAAATAGGCTATTGTCATGAGGAAACACGTCTCTGTATTACTAATGTGTTACATCATAGTTCGTTAAAATAAGGGCATAAGCAATACAAGTTACACTACTATTTACAACTTTGGGTAATGGTTTTAGCAAATACCCACTACCCACTGTAAGTACGAGACTGAGAAACAACCACAGTGCATCAAATACACTATTGCTACTAGAAACACATCCCTCCATTATTAATGTGTAAGAATTCCAGTGTTGCAAATTTCGCAGATGAACTTCTGTGAAGTTTGGAAGGTAGGAGACGGGATACTGGTGGAAGTAAATCTGTGAGGACGTGTTGTGATTGGGTAGTGCAGTCGGTAGAGCACTTGCTCGCAAGGGGCAAAGGTCCCGAGTTCGAGTCTCGTTCTAACGCACAGCTATAGTCTGCCTAGAAGTTTCATGTCAATGCACACACTGCTGCCGAGTGAAAATTTAGTTCTGTCACATAATAGCGACAAAAACAACGTATAAGCACTCAGCCACCCACTACTGTTTACAATTTGGTTATATATTTCTATTTTCTTAGACATCGCCTTTCCATTCTAAGGTGCATGTTAATTCGTGGTTATTAAAATTCAAACAATTTGCGCAGAGCATTATTTGAAACTGCACTCCTACTTGAACCTTCTGCCAGCACACCGATTAATGATCACGTCCCCACATTATTATTTACTGGTATCTAGGATGCCTGAGGAGAGACTGCCACAGTCTGAAACACCCTGCCAGATCCCTTCAGCCTCTGAGAATACTCCCCTCCCTCTTTCTCATTGGATCAAAACAATCAAGATTCCCTTCCTTTTGCCGGCCGTGGTGGCCGAGCGGTTCTAGGCACTACAGTCTGGAACCGCGTGACGGCTACGGTCGCAGATTCGAATCCTGCCTCGGGCATTGTTGTGTGTGATGTCCTCAGGTTAGTTAGCTTTAAGTAGTTCTAAGTTCTAGGGGACTGATGACCTCAGAAGTTAAGTCCCATAGTGCGCAGAGCCATTTGAACCAGTATAACCCTTTTATCACTGGAGCAGTTGCATGGGCCGCGATATTTGAGGTCTCATCAGCACAGTGAAAGAATCACTATGAAGTGCCCTGATACGCAGTTATGAGACGGTACCCTCACGCAGAATAAAGGTGGATTAGAAGGCAGATAAGTCCAATTAACTACCAGAATACTATACGAGGTGTGACTAGAAAAAAACCGGACTAGTACTGGTGAAACAATAAAACGAATGCAATAAGGCTGAAAGTCGCGTGGCCTGTCACGTCACTCTCGCTCCGCCTACTGCTCGAGTTTCATCTGCCTCCTGCACTCAGTCTGCCCGTGGCGTCTGTTTTAAGTAGTTGGCGTTTTGTCTGTGCGTCGGAAAATGTTGAGTGTACAGAAAGAACAGCGTGTAAACATCAAATTTTGTTTCAAACTAGGAAAATCTGCAAGTGAAACGTTTGTAATGTTACAACAAGTGTACGGCGATGATTGTTTATCGCGAACACAAGTTTTTGAGTGGTTTAAACGATTTAAAGATGGCCGCGAAGACACCAGTGATGACACTCGCACTGGCAGACCATTGTCAGCAAAAACTGATGCAAACATTGAAAAAATCGGTAAACTTGTTCGACAAGATCGCCGTTTAACAATCAGAGCAGTGTCTGAGTTAACAGGAATTGACAAGGAAAGTGTTAGGCAGATTCTTCATGAAAGTTTCAACATGAACAAAGTGTGTTCAAAAATAGTTCCGAAGTGTCTCACAATTGAACAGAAGGAACGCCGAAGAATGATTTGTTCTGACATCCTGGAAAACATTGAAAGTGATCCCACCTTCTTACAAAATGTTATTACTTGCGATGAATCGTGGTTTTTTACTTACTATCCCGAAACTAAACGCCAATCGATACATTGGAAAACTCCTGGTTCTCCACGACAAAAAAAAGCACGAATGTCAAAATCTAAATTCAAGGCAATGATGATTGTTTTTTTTTTTTGACATCAAAGGGATTGTGCACATTGATTGGGTACCAGAGGGACAAACAGTGAATCAGCATTACTACATTAGCGTCCTGGCTACCCTACGTGAGCGAGTACGGAGAAAACGGAACGATTTGTGGAGAAAAAAGTCATGGATCCTTCACCAAGACAATGCCCCAGCTCACAGTGCGTTGTCAGTGAAGACGTTTTTGGCAAAACACAACATTCCCATCTTAGATCATCCACCCTACTCACCTGATTTGGCCCCCTGTGACTTTTTTCTTCTCCCTAAAGTCAAGTCAGCTTTGAAAGGAATTAGATTTGAGACTGTTGAAGCAGTAAAAGAAAAAGCGACGGAAGTAATGTATGGACTTACCGAAAATGATCTGCAGCATTGCTATGAACAGTGGAAAATTCGTATGGAGCGGTGTAGAGACCGAGGAGGAGAGTACATTGAAGGAGATAACATGAAATTGTAAATAATTGTAAATAAATGTATTTTCCAGCATCAGTCCGGTTTTTTCCTAGCCGCACCTCGTATTTAAATAAATTAACTCTTTCTACATGCCAAAACCGTATCCCCCCCACATTTTTAGTGTCTATGAGACGTCACAGTGTGTGTTAAGATGGGTGCGTTATCCAATCGGCAGAGTTACTGTAATAAATAATATCATTGCGTTTCCCCTTAGTATTAGAAATCATTACCACTACTCAGTTTTTCCAAAACGCATACATAAATCAGAGACACTTAAATGTTTATAAATTCCGCAGTGCTTTATTTAATGTCAAATACATACTTGCTAACTACAAAGTCTACATTATGTCTGTATTACACTACTTACCATTAAAATTTCTACACCACGAAGATGACGTACTACAGACGCGAAATTTAACCGACAGTAAGGTGATGCTGTGATATTCAAATTATTAGCTTTTGAGAGCATTCACACAAGGTTGGCGCCGGTGGCGACACCTACAACGTGCTGTTATGACGAAAGTTTCCAACCGACTTCTCATACACAAACAGCAGTTGACAGGCGTTGCCTAGTGAAACGTTGTTGTGATGTCTCGTGTAAGGAGGAGGAACGCGTACCATCACGTTTCCGACTTTGATAAAGGTCGGATTGTAGCCTATCGTGATTGCGGTTTATGGTATCGCGACATTGCTGCTCGCGTTGGTCGAGATCCAATGGCTGTTAGCACAATATGGAATCGGTGGATTCAGGAGGGTAATACGGAACGCCGTGCTGGATCCCAACGGCCTCGTATCACTAGCAGCCGATATGATAGGCATCTTATCCGCATGGCTGTAACGGATCATGCAGCCACGTCTCGATCCCTGAGTCAGCAGATGGGGACGTTTGCAAGACAACAACCATCTGCACGAACAGTTCGGCGACGTTTGCAGCAGCATGGACTATCAGCTCGGAGACCATGGCTGCGCTTACCCTTGACGCTGCATTACAGATAGGAGCGCCTGCGATGGTGTACCCAACGAAGAACCTGGATGCACGAATGGCAAAACGTCATTTTTTCGGATAAATCCTGGTTCTGTTTACAGCATCATGCTGGTCGCATCCGTGTTTGGCGTCATCGCGGTGAACGCACATTGGAAGCGTGTATTCGTCATCGCCATACTGGCGTATCACCCGGCGTGATGGTATTGGGTGCCACTGGGTACACGTCTCGGTCACCTCTTGTTCGCCTTGACGGCACTTTGAACAGTGGACGTTACATTTCAGATGTGTTACGACCCGTGGCTCTACCCTTCATTCGATCCCTGCGAAACCCTACATTTCAGCAGGATAATGCACGACCGTGTGTTGCAGATCCTGCACGGGCCTTTCTGGATACAGAAAATGTTCGACTGCTGTCCTGGCCAACACATTCTCCAAATCTCTCACCAATTGAAAACGTCTGGTCAATGGTGGCCTAGCAACTGACTCTTCACAATACGCAAGTCACTACTCTTGAGGAACTGTGGTATCGTGTTGAAGCTGCAGGGGCAGCTGTACCTGTACACGCCATCCAATCTCTGATTGACTCATTGCCCAGGCGTACCAAGGCTGTTATTACGGCCAGATGTGGTTGTTCTGGGTACTGATTTCTCAAGATCTATGCACCCAACTTGCGTGAAAATGTAATCACATGTCAGTTCTAGTATAATATATTTGTCCAATGAATACCCGTTTATCATCTGCATTTCTTCTTAGTGTAGCAATTTTTATGGCCAGTACTGTATTTACTGGTATCTAGGCTGACTGAGGAGAGACTGCCACAGCCTGAAACCCCCTGCCAGATCCCTGCTGCCTCTGAGAATCCTCCCCTGCTTCTTTCTCTCTGGATCAAAACATTGAAGTTCCTCTTTTCCCTTTTATTACTGGAGCAGTTATGTGGGTTGTGATATTTGAGGTCTCATCAGCATAATTAAGAATCACCATAAAGTGCCCTGATAAGCTATTATGAGACGGCACCCTCCGGCAGAGTAAAGCGGGATTACAAGACACTTAAGTACAATTAACCACCAGAATACCATATTTGAATAAATTAACTCTTTCTACATGCCAAATCTGTACCACCCCTAAATTTTTACTGTCTGTGGGAAGTCATAGTGTATGTTAAGATGAGTGCGTTATCCTATCGACAGAGTTACTGTAATTTAATGATGCCATTGCGTTTCCCCTAAGTATTAGAGAGCATGACCGCTACCCAGTATTCCAAAACACAAACATAAATCCGAGACACTTAAATGTTCACAAATTGCACACTACACAGTGCTTTACTTAATGACAAATACGTACTTGCTAACTACAAAGTCTACATTATGTCTGTATTATTTACATGTGAGATCACTATAAATATTCCTTAGAGCTGTCTACACGTAAATAACTATGAAAAAACCAGAATGTGTGTACCCACAACACACTGCTCAATTCTCGCTGTAAGCAATAACCGCTACAGTCATAGGATGGGATTAGGATAGAAAAAAAAGCACTCCGTCTTCAGGCCACGAGTGGCCTACCGGGACCATCCGACCGCCGTGTCATCCTCGGTTGAGGATGCGGATAGGCATATAGGAGGGACGTGGGGCAGTACACCGTTCTCCCGGTCGTAAGGTGGTATTCTTGAACGAAGCCGCCACTATTCGGTCGAGTAGCTCCTCAATTGGCATCACGAGGCTGAGCGCACCCCGAAAAATGGCAACAGTGCATGGCGGCCTGGATGGTCACCCATCCAAGTGCCGACCACGCCCGACAGTCCTTAACTTCGGTGATCTCACGGGAACCGGTGTACCCACTGCGGAAAGGCCGTTGCCAGGATTAGGATAGAGAAAAAAGAAATTATTTGTAATCGTCGCTGGTGTGACGTAACTGATAGCTGGCGGAGGCCACACTGTTTGCGCTAGTCGTTGCACACTGGTAACCGCCTCACCATAGCAAGAAGAACTACAGCGGTCACACGCCCTACTGCACATACATCGCATAGGCAACAGTCAAGGGAGAAGTAGTAGTTACACGACCGTTGAAAACTAGAGAACAACTGGAGAAGAAGCAGAATATGCACGTGCTGGCAGCACCTGTGATCAAATATCAGATGCTAACCGCCGGAGGCAGGTGTGTGATAAAACAGGCAGGATGCCACCAGTCGAAGTTCCGAGGAGAGGAGAGAGCAGTCTGTATTTACTGCTCCCATAATGGATAAAACGCTATGTCTGTCTAATTTCCAAGTATTTAAATAATGGTGTAGCAATAATCTACAGATACGGCACTGATAAATTTACAAACATTTTACCACAACCATAGCCTGACGCAAGGTGTAGTCCCACATGCAACCATATCTGCGCTATTTCTTTTGTTTGGTGTATGGATGTGTCACTGTTTATCAATCCCTCATTTGCCACACATATTGAGTGGATGGTCCATGTCGTTACACACGATCTTCGGAGGGTATGGAGGTGGAATACCAGAAGCGCTTTGATGTTCATGTGTAGTAATATCATGGTTTCTTCAAATTACTGCAGCTACTCGCCTTGTGCTTTGTTCTTCAGTTTCTATTGTCCCGTTACCGGATTCAAACCGCCTAGTGATTCACCATCTGATGGTGTATATTCATTGATTGTCTGCAGCAGTGTGGGAGTCGTGTAGCTGTGGCAAGATGTATAAACGGAAGATCTGGCACCGAGTGTGGAGAGAATTATCCACATAATGAGATAGATTTTGTTACGTTACTTACAGTTATTAGTGTCCGTTCTTTGGTTGCTGGTGCACACAACATTCTGGGAAATATAATGAATGTTTTCCAGGGACGTTAATTTCACTGCACTTCACACAATTAGTTATAGGTAACACGTTCCACATGCTTTACAAAACATATCTACAACTACATCTACATCCATACTCCGCAATCCACCTGACGGGTTGGGGCGGAGGGTACCTTGAGTACCTCTGTCGGTTCTCACTTCTGTATCAGTCTCGTATTGTTCGTGGAAAGAAAGATTTTCGGCATGCCTCTGTGTGTGCTCTAATCTCTCTGATTTTATCAAATGGTTCAAATGGCTCTGAGCACTATGGGACTTAACTTCTGTGGTCATCAGTCCCCTAAAACTTAGAACTACTTAAACCTAACTAACCTAAGGACATCACACACATCCATGCCCGAGGCAGGATTCGAACCTGCGACCGTAGCAGTCGCGCGGTTCCGGACTGAGCGCCTTAACCGCGAGACCACCGCGGCCGGCTCTGATTTTATCCTCATGGTCTCTTCGCGAGATATACGTAGGAGTGAGCAATGTACTGCTTGGCTCCTCGGTGAAGGTATGTTCTCGAAACTTCAACAAAAGCCCGTACCGAGCTACTGAGCGTCTCTCTTGCAGAGTAACCAAGGATTAAATTATGTCAAAGAGTTTGTGTTAGGGCAGAGAATCACTTTGTTCAGCTCTTGTAATACACACTGGCGACAGTAAGAATGTATCTATTTCTCTATTGCAAAAATAACATGTAGTTATTTGCTGATATTGACATGTGCTATTCATAAAATCAAATAAACAATGACTTTGGAAGTTGTTACAGCAAGCTGTTGTTTCGTCTTTAGGTAGTTCAACGCTCACATTTTTTTTAGTTGCAGTATTTGTACTCGTATGTGTGGCCAGAGGTGTGATTTTTTTAAAAGCATGCATTAATATCGTCTGCTGGTGTTGAACTGGGGATAACTGGAAGTGTTTGTCGGAAATCTCCTGATAGTATGAGTATAGCTCCTCCTATCACTTCGGTTTCCCCGTAAGTCTTTTAATGTTGTGTCCATGGCTTCGAGTAATTTTGCATGCCATCGTGCATTTGTCCCAGAAGGTAATTTTAGCTTTCTTTACAAGTTCACTCCGTCCTGATGCTCTTGAAATTTTACACACAGCTAATTGATCTTCCTCTACAGTTAGCAGTAGTTGTAGTATGGAATGGGCAGTTCGTCCTCCTTTCATAGCCGGCCGGTGTGGCCGTGCGGTTCTAAGCGCGTCAGTTTGGAACCGCGTGACCACTACGGTCGCAGGTTCGAATCCTGCCTCGGGCATGGATGTGTGTGATGTCCTTAGGTTAGTTAGGTTTAAGTAGTTCTAAGTTCTAGGGGACTGATGACCTCAGCAGTTAAGTCCCATAGTGCTCAGAGCCATTTGAACCATTTGAACCTCCTTTCATATGTATGGCTGCAATGCCGGTTGATGCCAGTGCAGGAGCGATGTGTTGTTTAGCACGTATTTCCACCAGCATTAGATTTGTTAGAAACGTTTCTGTAGTGCCGCCTGTTGTATCCAAGTAAATCATTCCGTCAGTGTTGTTGTCGATCCGGTCCATGATAATGTTGTAAATTTGCATTTGGTTGTATCTAAGGAATGGTTTGTCCTGAGCGATGGGTTAAAGTAGTTCGTTGATGTTGTAGCTTTTTTCCTTTGTAATTTCGAAGTTTAGCATACTTTTAGCATCCGTTGTGCTTGCATTCCAAGTTGTACTAAGGTCTGACTGTTTATTGCGAAACATTTATCTTCTAGCCGAATGAGTGCCTCACTGAAGATGTTGGCGCTGAATTCGATGGTCAGTTCGTGATGAACTTATCGGATATGATACAGTATGTAATCATTCATACTCTCTTTAAAGGAGTCCCATAGCTGTGTTGGATTCGATGGGTTAACCGTTGTTAATTTATGTCAAGTAAGTCTCTCATTTGTTCAGCTGACGCTGTGAGTTAGGCTTCTTGTAGTGTTAATTTTCAGTAGTTTTCGTTTTCCAGCAGTCCTAAACGTTGGCACCCTTCTCTGTACGCCTGTCATAAGTAACCGTCAACAGTGCTGAAATCTATGAAACTTGTTGGTCCCCTTTTTCGTGTAGAAACATCCAGAGATAGAAAGATTCGATGTTGTTCGGATTTACAGCGTTTACTCGGCGTATTACGCCAATTTTCATGATTTCTGGTTGACTTTCTACTGTAATTCCTTGTTTTCTTCTTTGAAGGATATTTCTTGTTGCGTTCCACGTGTAATAGGTAGCGACGCCGGCATATAGTAATGTTTTCGCGAATAGATCTGTTTGAAACAGTTGGTAAAAAGCTGATAATGTTGTGTTCTGAGGGTGCTTGCCTGCAGTTTTCTTGGTGGTGTCACTTGTGAAGAAAACTCTCTGTCCCTTCTCCAAATGTACTGCTAGATGCTTCACAGTTGCTTCGCCCTCATGTATGAGAAAATCGAAAATACGCCACTTGCATCGTTACTGTTGATGTCCTTTCCTGTTTGGTACCTGAGAAAATCGTCGTTTCTGTTTTGTTGTTCGCTGTCTTCGGCTATTTGAAATAGTGCCATGTTACTGCCTTTGCTCACATACTTACAGACATATTTGATGACTTCGCTGAACTGCAGTATTCTGCGTATATATGTGCTTGCAACATTTTGGTAAGTAGTATGTTATATGGTACTACCCACTGACTATCTATTTCCAGTTCGTCGCTGCCACATATTTGTATTTTAGCTGTGAAGCCACCGTTTTCGGGCGATCGTCTTCTGTATTTGGGATAACCATCAACTCCAGTTTGGGCGTCGTCCAGATGGCGAATTGGTGTTTAATGTCCCGCATGGTCAGTGACTCACGTTTTTCACTATTATTTCGCAGAGTTCCGGATCTTCTTGTGTACTGGTAAATTCTGCTAGGATGACTTTGTTGACATCCGAGGGATGAATTCCGTCACGTGGACATATTAAATTGTGTGAGTAATCCAGTCCTCGTTCTTGCCATTCGACTGTGTACATCCAGCATCTGACGGTTCCAAATATGTGGTATTTTGTGATGAGTTCAATAAATCTCACTTGCTTTTGTCGGAAACTTCTGTCTGTGTCTTAGTTGTTCTTTGCTTTCTGGCCACGACGAATTGTATGTGAATGTTAAAATGTTAGAGGTCAGGTCGTCTATATTTTCTTATGTAGGTCATTGCATCTCGAGTGTATTCGTGCATGTGTCTCGGGCTGCATGTGTATGATGAGGGTAAGATTACTTTTGTTCCAGTGTCGCTAATGTTTCCGTCATTTAGGACTGTGCCTTGAAAGTGGATGTATTCTTCCGTGATTTGTTTGTTCTGACTCAGTCTTATGTAAATATCCATTCCGCTTCTATTTTTGCATACATGTCTACCAAGAACTGTTGGAATAAACGGAGAGTGTTGAGAATGTGATTGCAGGTTTCGTTGTCTCTGACCATTAAACGGTAAGCATAAAACCCTTTGGAAGTGACTCCTTCGTTCGTTTCTACGCCTGTTTCAGTTTGGATATGTTTCACATTAAAATGATATCCGTCCTCTCCGTGCATTAATGGCTGTTGGGGGGCATCATACGAACGGCGTGTCTCTGCATGCGTTATAGTCTTACTCCTTTTCGTTGTGCAGTTATGTCATGGTTTGTCTTTTCATTGTCAACAATTTCGTCTATCTGAGGTTCATTAAACAGTTCGTGTTCTCCAGGAGGTCTTTTGTCGGCTCGAATAATAACTTTATAGTCATCAGAAATCATTCGGCCTAATGCTCCTTTGAGTATGTGTAGCAGTTGATTGTATTTGTGTAACAGCATCTGTACGTCTTGGACTAATTTTCGTCTCAGCCCACTGATATTTGCGCATCGTTGATCAGTTTCTGTTTCTTCATTTCTGATGAAATATACGTACAAAAATCTGTAGTCTTTGTTAGGTAGTGGAAGTAATGATCACATGTTGTGACATATTTGTCCTTGAACGGAAAATCAATGGATTTCATCTCTTTTTGTGTTGATCGACGTGACACCGAAGGAAGTCATTTGGAAGCAGGTGTTGTTCGCTTTTATATTTTGAAGAACGTCTTTTGATTCTGGGGATTACACGGTCACTTACGGTAAAACTTCCTGGAGAACTGCTTCCAGAGGTGGTAATAGAGTTTTTCTAAAGATGGAATAATCAACGAATGGATAACGTTCTACGAGCCGGGGCGTGGAATGTCAGAAGCTTGAATGTGATAGGGAAACTAGAAAATCTGAAAAGAGAAATGAAAAGACTCAATCTAGATATAGTAGGAGTCAGTGAAATGAAATGGAAAGAAGATAAAGATTTCTGGTCAGATGAGAATAGGGTAATATCAACAGCAGCGGAAAATGGTGTGACCGAAGTAGAGTTCGTTATGAATAGGAAGGTAGGGCAGAAAGTGTGTTACTGTGGAAAGTTAAGTGACAAGGTTGTTATTATCCGAATCGACAGCAAATCAACACCGACAACGAAAATTCAGTATACGTACCGACATCGCAAGCTGAAGATGAACAGATAGAGAAAGTGTATGAGGATATTGAAAGGGTAATGCAGTATGTAAAGGGGGATGAAAATCTAATAGTCGTGAGGGACTGGAATGCAGTTGTAGGTGAATGAGTAGAAGGAAAGGTTACGGGAGAATAAGGGCTTGGGACAAGGAATGAGAGAGGAGAAAGACTAACTGAGTCCTGTAACAAGTTTCAGCTAGTAATAGGGAATACTCTGTTCAAGAACCACAAGTGAAGGAAGTAGGAAAAGGCCAGGAGATAAGGGAAGATTTCAGTCAGATTACATCAGGGCCAAACAGAGATTCCGAAATCAGATTCTGGATTGTAAGGTGTACCCACCAGCAGATATAGACTCAGATTCCAATATAGTAGTGACGAAGAGTAGGCCGAAGATTAAGACATTAGTTAGGAAGAATCAATATGCAAAGAAGTGGGATACGGAAGTACTAAGCAGTGACGAAATAGGTTAAAGTCCTCTAAGGCTATAGATACAGCAATAAGGAATAGCTCATTAGGCAGTACAGTTGAATTGGAATGGACATTTTTAAAAGGACCATCACAGAAGCTGGGAAGGAAAAGATAGGTACAAAGAAGGTAACTGCGAAAAAACCATTGGTAACAGAAGAAATGATCGATGAAAGGAGGAAATACAAAAAATTTCTAGGAAACTCAGGAACAGAGAAAAACAAGTCGCTGAGGAATGAAATAAATAAGAAGTGCAGGGAAGCTGAGAGGAAATGGCTGCAGGAAAAATGTGAAGACATCGAAAAAGAAATGATTGTATGAAGGACAGACCCAGTATACAGGAAAGTCAAAACAACCTTCGGTGACATTAAAAGCAAGGGTGATAACATTAAGAGTGCAGCGGGAATTCCACTGTTAACTGCAGATGAGAGAACGGATAGGTTGAAAGAATACATTGAAAGCGTCTATGAGGGGGAACGTTTGTCTGATGTGAAACAGGAGTCGATTTAGAAGAAATAGCGGATCCAGTATTAGAATCAGAATTTAAAAGAGCTTTGGAGGACTTAAGATCAAAGAATACAGAAGGGATAGATAACATTCCATCAGAATTTCTAAAATCATTGGGGGAAGTGGCAAAAGAAACGACTACTCACATTGATGTGTAGAATGCATGAGTCTGGCGACATACCATATGACTTTTAAAAAAGCATCATCCATCCAATTCCGAAGACTGCAAGAGCTGACAAGTGCGAAAATTATCGCACAATCAGCTTAAAAGCTCATGCATCCAAATTTCGTACAAGAATAATATACAGAAGAATGCAAAAGAAAATTGAGGATGCGCTAGATGACGATCAGTTTGGCTTTAGGAAAGGTAAAGGCAGGGAGAGGCCATTCTGACGTTGCGGTTAATAATGGATACAAGACTAAAGATAAATCAAGACACGTTCATAGGATTTGTCAGCTTGGAAAAAGCGTTCGACAATGTAAAATGGTGCAAGATGTTCGAAATTCTGGAAAAATTTGGGTTAAGCTATAGGGAGAGACGGGTTATACAGGGTGTTACAAAAATATACGGCCAAATTTTCAGGAATCATTCCTCACACACAAAGAAAGAAAATATGTTATGTGGACATGTGTCCGGAAACGCTTACTTTCCATGTTAGAGCTCATTTTATTACTTCTCTTCAAATCACATTAATCATGGAATGGAAACACACAGCAACAGAACGTACCAGCGTGACTTCAAACACTTTGTTACAGGAAATGTTCAAAATGTCCTCCGTTAGCGAGGATACATGCATCCACCCTCCGTCGCATGGATCCCTGATGAGCTGATGGAGCCCTGGAGAATGGCGTATTGTGTCACAGCCGTTCACAATACGAGCACGAAGAGTCTCTACATTTGTTACCGGGGTTGCGTAGACAAGAGCTTTCAAATACCCCCATAAATGAAAGTCAAGAGGGTTGAGGTCAGGAGAGCGTGGAGGCCCTGGAATTGGTCCGCCTCCACCAATCCATCGGTCACCGAATCTGTTGTTGAGAATCGTACGAACACTTCGACTGAAATGTGCAGGAGCTACGTCATGCATAAACCACATGTTGTGTCGTACTTGTAAAGGCACATGTTCTAGCAGCACAGGTAGAGTATACCGTATGAAATCATGATAACGTGCTCCATTGAGCGTAGGTGGAAGAACATACTGACGAAACTAAAATGAGCTCTAACATGGAAATTTAGCGTTTCCGGACACATGTCGACATAACATCTTTTCTTTATTTGTGTGTGAGGAATGTTTCCTGAAAGTTTGGCCGTACCTTTTTGTAACACCCTGTATACAATACGTACAACAGTCAAGAGGGAGTAATAAGAGTGAACGACCAACAACGAAGTGCTCGTATTTAAGAGGGCAAGACAAGAATGTGACATTTCGCCCCTACTGTTCAATCTGTACATCGAGGAAGCAATGATGGAAAGAAAAGAAAGGTTCAGGAGTGGAAGTAAAATTCAAGGTGAAAGGATATAAATGATACGATTCGCTGATAAGTCATTGCTATCTTGAGTGAAAGTGAAGAAGAATAACATGATGTGCTGAGCGGAATCAAAAGTCTAATGAGTACAGAGTATGTACTGAGAGTAAATCGAAGAAAGACGAAGGTAATGAGAAGTAGTAGAAATGAGAACAACGAGAAACTTAACATCATGATTTATGGTCATGAAGTAGATGAAATGATGGAATTCTGCTACCTAGGTGGTAAAATAACTTATGTCGGACGGAGGAAGGAGGACATCAAAAGCAGACTAACATTCCTGGTCAATAGAAATCTACTAATATCTAATATTGTCCTTAATTTGAGGAAGAAATTTCTGAGCATGTACGTCTGGAGCACAGCATTGTGTGGTAGTGAAACGTAGACTGTGGGAAAACCAGAACAGAAGAGAATCGAAGCATTTGAGATGTCGTGCTACAGACGAATGTTGAAAGTTAGAAGGATTTATAAGGTAAGGAAGGAGGAGGTTCTGCGCAGAGTCGGAGAGAAAAGGAGCATGTGGAAAACACTGATCAAGACAAGGGACAGGATGATACAACATCTGTTAAGACACGAAGGAATGACTTCCATGGTACTAGAGGAAGCTGTAGAGGGCAAAAACTGTAGAGGAAGCTAGAGATTGCAATACATCCAGCAAATAATTGAGGACGTAGGTTGCAAGTGCTACTCTGAGATGAAGAGGTTAGCACAGGAGAGGAATTCGTGGCGGGCCGTATCAAACCAGTCAGAAGACTGATGACCACAAAAAAAAACCTGTCATTATAGCAGCAGTAACTGATTTAACAACAGCGAAAGACATTTGTTGTCTTATGTAGGCGCTGCCGGCCGCACCGCCGTGCCCTGCCTGTTTACATATTTGAATACGCATGCTTATACCAATTTCTTTGGCGCTTCAGTGTAACTCAGGCCCACACTGTAATGTCTGTGTGCCTTACCTCCTAAATTATGGTAATATATGCCACAATTTTTGATGTCATATGACTCTGCTGCTGTCGATGATCCTCTCACCACAGTGAATAGGCTTTGAGTGATGTGGCCAAGACGGTTGCTCTAGTAAGAAAATGAAGAGGGGTAAGTGAGAAAGGGGGAGGAGTAGGAGCTGGACCGTTACCGACCTTGAAGGGATGGAGAGGGTTGGGAGGTGAGAAGAGGAAAGTATCCTCTTGTGGGGAGAGGGATGACTTTGAATGCACCTCACACAATTGCTTCAGGTGTTTCTTATCACGGAAGTATTACCTTATACATGGATCGAACCAGTTTTAACCCTCGCAACGTCAGCTTAGTAGGGGGTACTTGTTGTTCACGTTCTGATATTAATGTAATCTAGTCGTTTCTCTCTATTTTAAATTTTAGAAAGAAATATTTATTTTTTTAATGAATTATTCTACCAGATTCCACACTGTTTTTAAATTTTTCAATTAAAATTAATCCAAAAATTTAAGGTTCCGTGGTAGGATTCACTTTTCCTAGGGAAGGTTGCAATCAGTATCTTTCTGTTCAGAGCCTTACGTACAAATCAGTGTCTCTTTAAAAAAAAGTACTTTGAGAGTAAAAATGAACACAAGAACGAAATTTGCATTTTTTTAATATTCTTTTGTGGAGATCGTAAAGTCTGTAGTACACGTTATTGATAATATGTTGATATTGCTAAGAATGTGTTAAAGGTATTTTCAGGTTTTGGGACCTGATTACACATCAATATCTCTTTAAAAAGCAATTTCTTAAGATAATTCAACAGCACTTAATGAATTTTATCAAAATTGTTTTTAGGTTAGGCACAATATACCCCCCCCCCCCCCTCCAGCCACACTTCTCATCAATATTGAATTGGTCCATAAGATGCACGTATCTTGCTTAGCATACAGCCTTGTCCTATTCTTCGAGGACAGCCCTCTTAATCTTATCCATCGTGTGACGAGGGTTCCTGCGATACCGCAGTGCAAACCTGAACTAGAGCAGGCTACTCCATTTGGTGTTCACGAACTGACTGCGGTGACCTGGAAGTAGCCTCTTGAAAAACGAAGCCATAACTGAAATGTTGGTTGCAGGCCTCTACAATAGATGGAAGGATCCTGTTCCGGTATTACACAAACCTCAAATCAAAAATAATTAGTTTCCAGTAAAATAAAAGTAATACAATGACCACCTTTCGCTTATTCATTTCCTGCTCAAAGAATTTTCACACAATCTGCATATCTACGCACATACGCGTACCTAGACTGAAGAAAACAAGCAAAAAAAATTATTCGTGAGATTAGATCAAGACCAGCGTCTTGTTCGCCTAAGTTAAAATTTTCAGTGTTCTGGTGCATACCCGGCAACCTCTTACTAGTAACATTTGCAGGCCACATTCAGTGTTTGAATTAATATTGATTTAAGCGTAAGAGAATTTTAATATGCTTTTTCTTATACGTAGTTTCATTAAAAATCAGCTTTAAATTAAACGGGAATAGTAATCGAATTAATGAAACGAATTGGTTTGTTTTGTAGCAAAGTTTTAAAGAAAAAATTAATAAATATGTATATGGGTTTTCGAAGCTAAACATTCATGTGTAAGCCAGTTAAACAGTTCAGAAAACAACGCAGCTTACAGAACCTGTGTAGCAACTTTGTACATTTTCTACAGTAGATGGCTTTGTTGTCGACTTATTATGAAGGTTGTGTTCCACATAGCGGTTACCTAAGGACATAGAAGCCAAAAAAGCTCAAGTCTGAGCGAAAACGTTAAACAATATAGATACTTTTAAAATTTTGTTAAAAAAGTAAAAAAAGTAGCGAATGAATACTATTTGCGTTGATAAAAAGAGAATTCTTGAACATGGTGCAAAATCCGTGCGTAACGGACAACTATAATTAAAGCTATTTCTGTGTGGTAGTTTTAATATCAAATGTGAGCATCAGTCTCTTCAAGAAAACCCTGAAGTAGTCGATGAATTCACGAGAAACTCTTAGCAACAACGCCACATTAGCAATCACTACACCCGTAGGAAAATAATCTGATTAAAAGTATCTGGGCACCTATTAGTGGACATTGATGTGGGTGTCTCCACTCTTCGCCTTTATGACGGCTTCTCAGCTCTGCTGGATATACATTCAGTGACGTGTCTGTGTGGTGGGGGAATAGCAGCCTACACTACCTCAATAGCTGAAGCCGGAGAAGGAAACTGTGATGTGCGCACGCTGAGGTCTGGGGCGAAGTCTACATCCTAGCTCATCCCAAAGGTATTCCACAGGGCTGAGGCTGGGATTCTGGACAGGCTGGTCCATTTCAGGAATGTTACTGTCCTCAAATCGTTGCCTCAAAGATGCTTCTTTAGACAGGATGCATTGTCATGCTGACATAATCAGTTATCGGCACTTAAACGTTCCTATCCTATACACGCAACACTATGCTCTAAAATGTGTCTATGTCCTCCCACATTTAGCGTTTTCTTAAGGGGGTAGGACTTCAAAGGGGGCGACTTGGATTAGGAGAGGCACCACAGGACATTTTAATTTCCAGTGTCTATAATTTTACAAATAAATTCATAAAACTTTGTCAGCAACGCCAGGAAGGATTCAGGATTCACACTCATTGCAGTGGAAGTTCGAAAACATAACAAAGTAAATTTTTTTTTACATGCGAAATTTGATCATTTTTTCACTTACTAATGGCTGCATTTGTTGCTATAGGTACACTTTTCTTCATAAGTTAAAGAGATTCTTCGACGAATTTTGCACAGCATACATACCATACTCACAGGTGTATGAAACTCTAGAATTTATTTAATTTATGAAAAAACGAATGAGCTGTTATATTTTAAACTTCATGCTTAGAAAAAAAAATTATAGTTAATTACCTCAATTTTTACCACAGTTTTTAATAGATTTGGAAAATTCTAGAGTTTCATACACCTTAAAGTATGGTTTGTATGCTGTGCAAAACTAATCGAAGAATCTCCCTTACTTATGAAGAAAAGTGTACCTATAGCAACAAATACTGCCATTAGTAAGTGAAAAAATGAAGAAATTTCACATGTAAAAAAAATCATTTCGTTATGTTTTGAACTTCCACTCCTGCGAGTGTGAATTCTGAATCCTTCCTGGTCATGCTGACAAAGTTTTATGAAATTATTTGTAAAAGTATAGACAGTGGAAATTAAAATGTCCTGTGGTGCCTCTCCTGCTCCAAGTCGGCCCGTTTTACGTCCTACCCCCTTAAGTGTAGTAATGGGATCACATCCTAACCATGAAAGATACCGCAACACTGCAACACCACCACCTCCGTTCTCCACTAATGGTACTACTCATGTTTGCAGGCAACGTTCTCCGGGCATTCGCCAAAGCCAAATTCTTTCATCTGATTGCCTATGCGTTTGGTGTTATTCATCACTTCAAATCACTACTGACCAGTGATGTTTGTCCTTATCAGATCAAGAGTCGCTTGGCATTGCCCACAGAAAAATGTGGTGTATGAAGAGCTGCTCGACGACTCTATGCATTTTTTTTAACTCCGTATGCACAGTCATCGTGCTAGCTGGACCCCTGGTAGCACTTTGTAGCTCACGGGCGACTCCTCCTGCTCGTTCTTGCGATTTTTTACAGTCTCTCCCTCGCAATGCTCGATGGTCATTGCCCGTCCGTACGTGAGGTATGCCCGGTTTTGGGCTGTTCCTTCGCAGTTGCGCTTCACAATCGAATCACCATCATCAAAAATCGACCTGGCAGCTTTAGAATGATTGGAATCTCCCTGGCCGATCTGTTATTCAGTGACATCCAATCACTAGTCTACGTTCGAGGCAACTGAGCTCTCATGAGCAACTCATTCTGATGTTAGTGGTTCTCTAGTGAAAACACAACACTCCCCGTCTCTTTTAATACTCCCGGAACCATCTCGCACGGCATTTAGTGGTCAACTCCACTTAGGCCTCTCAACATATATTTGATCATATAGTTTCGATGCAGAAAAAAAGTCTTGCTTGCACAAGATAAGTTTATTTAATGGTTCACATGGCTCTGAGCACTATGGGACTCAACTGCTAAGGTCATTAGTCCCCTAGAACTTAGAACTAGTTAAACCTAACTAACCTAAGGACATCACAAACATCCATGCCCGAGGCAGGATTCGAATCTGCGACCGT
This sequence comes from Schistocerca piceifrons, assembly GCF_021461385.2. Classification (NCBI taxonomy): domain Eukaryota; kingdom Metazoa; phylum Arthropoda; class Insecta; order Orthoptera; family Acrididae; genus Schistocerca; species Schistocerca piceifrons. Next base: position 132,481,260 of record NC_060138.1, on the reverse strand, counting down.
AGCGGTCTTGCGGTTCCAGACTGCAGCGCCTTTAACCGCACGGCCACTTGGGCCGGCGTTTATTTAATATTCATATATGACGCTTTTCGCTGTTCTAGGAATCATCAGACAACCGATTGCTAATAATGACCGAGGCGTCGAACGTAATTAAAAGTCGCATAGAACCGGGAGGTAATAGCCAGATATCCACAGCGTATGCTTCATTACATCATCGATAACTACTAGTGTCCGGGCGTCAAACATAATGAAGAGTCCCAAAGAACTGAGAGGAAACAGTCTACGGGACGTTTGATGACTGTGGCTATCTGGCTGTTACCTCCCAGTTCTATGGAACTTCTAATTACATTCGACGCCACGGTCACGCGAAACGCGCCACACGTGAAGATTAAATAAACTTACGTTGCTGTATCAATGCTACCGCGGCAGTGATAGTGTGGAATGATTGTAATTCCATCATGTAGCGTAGTTCGGCAGGTCGCGTGAGTATCTTGTTGGTAGCTGTTCACTTCACTTTAGTGAGCGTACCCACACTGGAAGATGGTGACGCAAGGCAACTTGCAGTACGGAGCATCTGATTAGATATCATTATCACTAACAGTTGGAAAATACATGCGCGAACAGCTATCCTGAGCTTGTTCACCTGGCAGTTCCACACCCACAGCATTCCTGGCTGTAGGCGAAAATCGCATCTGCTGCTTTGTGTCGGCCTGCCTACTCGACTGAAAACTGAAAGTTTACTAAGAAAGTTTCATTATGAACCAATGTTTATCATAAAACGCTCGTCATTGGTCTTAAATTACGGCAGAAATTCTACAAACGACTGAAAAATGGTTCTTTTCATGGCCGTAACTCTAGTTCTGAATCACTGAAGTCCATTTCTCGGTGATGATAGCCGAAGTGACATAGCTCATCAGCCCTGCTTATAAACAAAGCCAATTTTTTTCCCACTCTACTACGCTTCTGCAGCGCGGATTTTACTCTCGCAAAGTAGAATAACTTTCTAAATGAATATTAAAATCAAAGACGCAGTGTAAAACTCGCCGCTCTTCCGTAGACTCGCCACTTACACCTCCTAAATGTTTGTAAAATGCAGCCGTACTTTCCTTCTCCAAAACAGGCTGCTTACAAGTTCGTGAAGACAAGCTATTGAAGACCATCAAGTGAAGCTAGGAGCTTTTTGATCGCGAATAGTGTACACACATCATGCTGAAACAAACTTTTCTTTCCAGATATCACGGTATAAGTGTATATGTATGTGTGTGTGGCAACTTTATCGCGGAATAATTGTACATTTTTGTTTTTATAGTTATATTTTTTATGATTTTGGTTGGGGTGGCTTTAAATATTGTGGGCTAGCATGAGATTTTTAATTAACGTATACTGCGATAACACTCGTACGGACATCGGCTGCCCGGAAGTACGTACGATATAATATTTTTTAAACACAACGCGCGACTTACCGCCTTCTAGTAAATAGTTTGCGTGAGCGCTGTTATTTAGAAAAGAAAACATGCGTATTCTTACGCAAACTGTAATTATTAATATGGGTCTCAGAGGCTACTGGTTGTTTATGTACCAAACTACATAAAGATTAACTGAGATACTGCGAAATGTAATGTTTTTCAATATTTCTTGTTCATTATTTGCAATGCAAAACTGGAGAGAATCTCATCTGCCGTTAGACGGCCAACATTGAAACATGCTGAACTCATTTAGTGCTGTAGATTTTAGTAAATGAAATTTATCACTACTCTCTTTAACTTTGAAATTAATGAAAGATCAAAACTGAGAAGTCTCTCACAATTACATTTAATATTATGATATGAAATTTTAATTAAATAATACAGTCAGCGTAATGGCCGACTAAATTCTGCTAGGGGAGATAAGCTCCCTGCAGTGCGAAGACCTGTAAAAACGTCGTTAATTATAATTAATGGTTGCGATCATGGGAGGTGACAACTAAGTCAATAATACACACTTTCTAATAACAATTTCTATTATATTTTTCAAAAATACAGATAAAATTATCAGACAGCACTACAATGGCGGCCTACCGCTAGACGAAACGAAACAGAAGAGCTTTCAATAAAGCAATAGTCTCTGGTCATGTTCATTTTCATTACACAGATAAAAAGAGTGTTCTTTTATTTTTATATCACATCGCTGTTTGTAATTTTTGGTGGTGTTATTTAACTTTTTTAATCTTTCTTATACATCGGGCACACGTACACAGTCTTGAAATAATTTATAATTCACAAGTCGCACAACAAAAGTTTCTTTTCCCTTTCTCCAAATGTCCATTTATGTGACATACCGTCGCACAGAGGTTTTAAACTTTTCGTGTGAACCGCCTCTCATAGACTCTAACGACGAACGCCAACAAAAGCACTCCCACTCTTCGTGCTTAATGAGCAACAACTGGTTAAGCAGGCCAGTCCTACTGACTTGAATGAGCTATATTCTCCATATCTAAATATCGTTGGTTTCCTAAAGTAAACCATGAATTGAATCCATATTTATAAATCTAGCAACCCATAGTACGCCCTAACACAAACGACACACTACGAAGCAATTACCTGAATGGGACGGACGTCGGTTCAGCTTGGCAACGATTGATAGAGTTGTTAGACGTCCCCCTGAGAAATATCGTGCCAAAATCTGTCCAATTGGCGCATTAGATCGTTAAAATCCCGAGCTGGTTGGAGGTCCATGCTCACAATGTTCGGGATATTCTGAATTGTGGAGAGATCTGGTGACTTGGCTGACCTAGACAGGGTTTGGAACGTACGGTGACAATCAGTAGAAACTCTGGACTTGTACGGGCGGGTATTATCTTGTTGTAATGCAAGTGCATGATGATTTGCCACGAAGGGCAACAATACTGGGCGTAGATTATCGTCGACATACCGATGTGCTGTGTTATTGCAACGGATGAAAACCAAAAGGGTCCTTCTATGAAATGAAATGCTACTCTAGACATGACTCTGGTTGTCAGGTAGTATGGCGCACGAGAGTCAGATTGGTATCCCTCCGCTGTCCGGTGCGTCCAGACACGTCTTCAGCCTGGAATCTCATTGACTGGAGTAGAATTGTCTTCAGTGGTAAGTCTCGCTTTGAAATGAGCCAGCGTAGACCTGTCTGGAAACCCCTCGGATAGTAATGGGATACCAACCAGACTGTCACTCGCCATGCGGCCTGACAACCTAGACTGATGGTCTGCGGTCCCATTTGATTTAGTACGAGGACCCGTTGTGTTGCCATCCGTCGCAACCTTACATCACAGTGATACGTCGACGATACTCTACACTCAGTATTGTTGCCCTTCATGGCAAGCCATTCTGAGCTTACATTTCAGCAAGATAATGCCCGCCCGAACACAGCGGTAGGTTCTACGGCTTGTCTTTGTAAGTGCCAAACACTACCTAGATCAGGAAAGTCGCCAGATCTCTCCACAATTGAGAACACTTGGAACATTATGGGAAGGACGCTCCATCTCGGGATTTTGACGATCTAATGCACCAATTGGACAGAATTTACGACGATATCCCTCAGGAGTACATTCAGTGCACAATAGCTGCTTGTATAAGAGACAGAGGTAGACCAACGCGTTATTGGCCTGCTTAATAACTGAAGCTCTTCCTCTCGTACAAGTCATCAACTTTTTTAATGAAATTATAATCATTCCGGTGCCTGTACATGTAGATCATATCTACTGATTTCCATCCTATTCGGATAATTCCTTTGTGGTGCATCGTCTTTTTGTCTCAGAGTGTATGTATAGTACAGACAAAACGTATAGTTAGCATGTGGCAAGATAGGAAACGTGCATTTTAATATAACCAACGTAGTAGTTTTGCACGTGTCCGTTTTTATAAACAAACAGTGTAATTTTTCGAGCCAGATACAGTTGACAACTACCACCGGAGGAGGCTAGGTAGCAAATCATGAAGACGAACACTTTTTGTGTGATGCAACAGCTGGCTTCTAAGCGTGTAGTAATCACAATGTAACCCCCGTCTATCATTCTTCACGTTGAGAAACACGTCTCATATGAGGATATCTTCTGTGTAAATTGCTATACGTGGCGAAATGTCCAAAGATACGTGCATGCGTGCATGGTCTTCCTCTACGATTTTACCCCTCCCCCCCTACCCCCCCCCCCCCACACTCCCCGCGTCCCCGCACATACACACAAATTCACACACGCATACACACACACACACACACACACACACACACACACACACACACAGGTTGTTTGACACAAACTTCTTTTCTCTCCATTTATCTTCAGTACCTCCTTATTAGCTAAGTGATCTACCCATCTAACCTTCAGCATTCTTTTGAAGCACCACATTTCAGAAGCTTCGATTCTCTTCTTGTCTAAACTGTTTGTCGTCCATGATTCACTTCCTTGCATGTTACATACTTCCAGAAAAGACTTCCAAACAAATCTATATTATATGTTAACAAATTTCTTTTCTTCAGAAATGCTTTTCTTGCTGTTGCGAGCCTACACTTTATATCTTCTCTCTTTCAGCCATCGTCAGCTATTTTGCTGCCGAAACAGCAAAACTCATCTAGTTCCCTAATCTCATTCCCTCGGTATCACCTGATTTGAATCTACTACGTTCCATTACCCTAATTTTGCATTTGTTGATGTTCATCCTATATCCTCATTTCAAGACTCTCTCCATTATGTTCAGATGCTCTTCCAAGTCCTTTGCTGCCTCTGACAGAATTACAATGTCATCGGCAAACCTCAAGGTTTTATTTCTTCTCCCTAAACTTTAACTGATTCTCCTAATTTTTATTCGGTTTCTTTTAATGTTTGCTCAACGTATAGATTGAATAACATCTGTGATAGGCTACAACCCTGTCTCAATCCCTTCTCAACCTGACTGCTTCCCTCTGACTGCACTCGACTCATAACTGCTGTCTGGTTTCTGTACAAGTTGTAAATAGCCTTTCACTTCCTGTATTTTACCCCCTGCTACGTTCAGAATTTCAAAGAGACTGTGCCGGTCAAAAGGTTTCTGTAAGCCTGTAAATGCTATAAACGTAGGTTTGCCTTATCTTAAAGCTACCGTCTAAGATAAGTTGTAAGGTCAGTATTGTCTCACATGTTCCCCCATTTCACTTCACTGACGTCGGCTTCTTACAGTTTCTTCATTCGTTTGTCGAGAATTCCTGTTAGCGTTTTGCAACGATTGCTTATTAAAATGATAATTCAGTAATATTCACACCTGTCAGTAACTGCATTCTTTGGAACTGGAGTTATTACAGTCCTCTTGAAGTCTGTGGGTATTTCACCCGTCTCACACATCTTGCACTCCAGATGATAGAGTTTTGCCATGGCTGTCTCTCCCAAGGTTGTCAGTAGCTCTGACAGAACGTCGTCTCCTCCCAGGGTTTTGTTTCGACTAAGGTCTTTCAGTGGTCTGTCAAATTCTTCTCGCACTATCACGTCTTCCATCTCCTCTTCAGCTACGTCCTCTAACATTTCTATAATATTTCCTTTAGTCATTTGTCCTTTGTATAGGCCGCCTATATACTCATTCCACCTTTCACTTCCTTTCTTTTCTTAGGACTGGTTTTCCATCTGAGCTCTTGACATTCTATAAGCCCCAAATATCCTGTTGAACTTCCGTCTGTTACACACGATAGTCGTCTTCCATACGATACCCAGCTCATATATTACGTCATGATCTGACATATAGTTAAAATTATTAACATTTTCTGATGTGGTATGTAATTAAAATTATTAACATTTTCTACGGTCGTGACGGGCCAGTATATTGACCCTGGAGCAGCGTGTATGGAGAACCAAGACGAATAGCACGATAAAAGAGCGGTTCTCAATACAGGAATAAGGAAAGGCGAATAACAATGAAATTTGCATGTAATTTTATATTCTCTAACTCAACTTCTCGCTTGTTAGTATTACGCTCCTCACACATGTAAATACGAGGGGCGTTTGAAAAGTCCGTGCAAAGTCCAAGAGTTGGCATTACCGGCGCGTATCGAGGTCATGTTAAGTTAGTAGCATCTTTGGAAAGAGCGCACACCAAGTTTCAGCCATATTGGTCTATTTCTTTGTGTTTGGCATTCGTGTGAATCAAGGAAGTCGAGTGATGGTAAAAAAAATGGACGAAAAAGAGTTTCGTGTGGTGCTTAAACATTACTTTATGAAAGGCAGCACGCCCGAGGAGACTAATGAGAAGCTTGATAAACATTACGGTGACTCTGCACCTCCGACTATAACAGTTTATAAGGGACTTCAAAATTTTCGGAGTGACCATATGGGCACAAGTGATGCTGAACGTTCTGGACGCCCTGTGGAGGTTACGACTCCAGATCATTGATATAATCAATGATATGGTGATGAATGGCAGAAGAGTTAAGTGCGTGAGATTGCTAGTGCTATGGGCATCTCGAATGAATGGGTACGTAATATTTTGCATAAACATTTGGACATAAGAAAGCTATCCGCAAGATGGGTTTCGCGATTGCTCACGCTTGACGGAAAACGGAATCGTGTGAAGTGATGCAAGGATGGTTTTCAGCTGTTCAGGAAGAATCGGCAGGACTCTGAGCGTCGTTTCGTCACTGTGGATGAAACATGGATACATTACTATACTCCTGAGAGCAAACAACAATCTAAACAATGGGTTACCAAGAGAAAATCTGCACCAAAAAGGGCGAAGACCATTCCTTCGGCCGGAAAGGTATTGGCTACTGTCTTTTGGAATTCGCAAGGGATAATCCTCACCGACTATCTGTAAAAGGGTAAAACTATTAGAGGTGCATAATATTCATCGTTATTGGACCGTTTGAAAACCGAGCTGCAAGAAAAAAGCCGGCGATTGCACCGCAGAAAATTCTTTTTTCATCACTACAATGCACCAGCACACACATCAGCAGTTGTGATCGCAAAATTAGTGGAAATACGATTCTAACTCGTTTCGCATCCCCCCTGTTCTCCAGATTTGGCTCCCTCGGACTACTATTTGTTCCCCAATTTGAAGAAATGGCTGACGGGACAAAGACTTTATTCAAACGAGAAGGTGATTGGAGGAACTAATAGCGATTTTGCAGACTTGGACAATTCCTATTATTCGGAAGGGATCAACAGATTAGAACAGCGTTGGACGAAGTGTATAAATCTAAAAGTAGGCTATGTCGAAAAAAAAAAGGTTTACCCCAAACACGTAGGTAGTTTTTATTTTTGCACGGACTTTTCAAAGGCCCCTCGTACGAGACCAAATAAAAAATCAAATCACGTAACTACAGAAGTACCTTTAAAATCAGTCCCAATCATTACTTCTGTGCAGTGTGCTGGGCCACGTTCCCGCAATCGACGACGTGGTCGTCATATACTGCGCCAGCAAACACGCCGTCAGGGTGCTGCTCGAGGGGCTGCGGCTGGACCTGGTCGCCAAGAAGAGCCGCATCCGTGTCGGGGTGAGTTCTGGCCTGTTGTATACTGCAGCTCTTGCGGTGACGTCATTGCTTTCATCGTAACTGTATTTTGCATTACAGTACGTACCGCCATCTCTGAGTGTTACAGGAATTTTCTGTGTTTTATGTGAAGTTTCAGACTGGCCCTTCAGACATGCTTAGCATAAAACTGTTTCCATTTCCAGCGTTGTTGTTGTTGTTGTTGTGGACTTCAGTCCTGAGACTGGTTTGATGCAGCTCTCCATGCTACTCTATTCTGTGCAAGCTTCTTCATCTTCCAGTACCTACTGTAACCTACATCCTTCTGAATCTGCTTAGTGTCTTCATCTCTTCATCTCCCCCTACGATTTTTACCTCCACGCTGCCCTCCAATACTAAATTGGTGATCCCTTGATGCCTCAGAACATGTCCTACCCACCGATCCCTTCTTCTGGTCAAGTTGTGCCACAAACTTCTCTTCTCCCCAATCCTATTCAATACTTCCTCATTAGTTATGTGGTCTACCCATCTAATCTTCAGCATTCTTCTGTAGCACCACATTTCGAAAGCTTCTATTCTCTTCTTGTCCAAACTATTTACCGTCCATGTTTCACTTCCATACATGGCGTACTGTGTGTAAACAGTTTGACGGATTTGCCCCACGGTTCCTCACTTCTGTCGAAATGCAAGGTGCTACCCAAAATTTTCCGCGAGAAAACTCAGAGAACATACCCTTAAATTAGTGCCGGCCGCGGTAGCCGAGCGGTTCTAGGCGCTCAGTCCGGAACCGCGCGACTGCTACGGTCGCAGGTTCGAATCCTGCCTCGCGCATGGATGTGTGTGATGTCCTTAGGTTAGTTAGGTTTAAGTAGTTCTAAGTTCTAGGGGACTGATGACCTCTGCAGTTAAGTCCCATAGTGCTCAGAGCCATTTGAACCATTTTTGAACCTTAAATTAGTTTCCTCGTGCTTGAGTGAAACGCTTCCAGCCTGTTGGCTAAAACGTGTTCAATATTAATTGTGATTTCGATTGAACCTCTTTATGGAGTCAAAACACCACTCGCTTAAGTTTAGTTTCATTTTGTGCGGGAGCAGTTATTCGCGAGGAACTGGTTCAGGTAAGCAGGGCAGGTGGGGGACAGTTGTCATGTTTTTTTGCTAGTAATTCCCTTACAGTGGGAGAAATGTGCACAGTTGCATTGTCATGATGCAGGGACCAGTCCTTGTTCTCCCATTTTCCATGTACTTTGCGTCTAACACCTTTCCCCAGTCTTCTCAAAACATAGCAGTACAGCTCCCCAGTGACGGTGTGACTATGGTACATGGAAGAAATTATGGGCATTTCAGTGAATGTAAAAAAAAATTCATTAAAGCTGACTTGATGTTGGTGCACACTTGGAGCGCTTTTTGGAACGCGAGGGGATGATGTCTTCCACTGCGAAGACTGTTGTTCTATTTCAGGGTTATATACGTAAAATGCAGTAACGTAGAGGAGTAGGCTCAAGTTTAAGGGATTAGTCAGAAAGAATCATGGCACAAAGAAGGGGAATACGTAAATACCAAACAATCAAGAGATACGTTTCTAGTTCCCTGAGACTGTAGATACTGCAATAATAAATAGCTCAGGAGGCAGTTTAGCTGAAGAACGATGGACGTCTCTAAAATGCGCAATCACGTAAGCTGGAAACAAAAAACGCAGGTCCAAGGAAGGCGACTGCTATGAAACCCTGGGAAATGGAAGAAATCTTTCAGTTGATACACGGAAGAAGGAAGTACAAAAATGTACACGCATATTCAGGTATACAGAAATACAAATTACTGAGGAATGAAATAAATGGGAAGTACAAGGAATTCAAGCCAAAATGTCTGCATGAAAAGTGTGACAAAATCGAAAAAGATACAATTGTCATAATAACTAGAAAAGTGAAAACAACATTCAGTGAAATTAAAAACAAGGATGGTAGCATAAGGAGTGCAATGGAAATTCCACATTTAAATGTAGAGGAGAGAGCGTATAGCTGTAAAGAGTACATTGAAGGCTTCTAAGAAGGGGAGGACATACCTGACGACGTGATAGTAAAAGAAACACGAGTCGAAAGGGAACAGATAGGGGATCCAGTATTAGGATCAGTATTTACAAAAACGTGGAACGACTTTGTATCAAATAAGGCGGAAGGAATATTTCAGGTTGAGTAACAAATGCTCTGCTTGTGTTGAACTGATTTTTGTCTATTTCTAACTAGTTTCCGGCTTATTATGCCGTCTTTAAAAAACAACTTCTATTCGAAAGTACCGGAAAAATCCATAATTAAGCAGGAGGAATCGATCAGATGCCATCGAGATTTCTAAAATCAATGGCAACAATACGACTATTCACATTGATGTGGAGAATGTATAAGACTGGTCATATTACATCAGACTTTCAGAAAAATATCATTCACATTATTCCAAAGCTAGCAAGAGCCGATCAATGCGACAATTACCGCACAATCAGCTGAACAGCTTATGCATCCAAGTTGCTGACAAGAGTAATATATATAAGGACGGAAAAGAAAAATGAAGATCTGTTAGACGAGGATCAGTTTGGCTTTAGGAAAGGTAAAGGCACCAGAGAGGGGGTTTTGATTTGCGATTGACAATGGAACCAAGACCGACGAAAAATTAAGACACTTCCATAGGATTTCTCAGCCTGGAAAAAAGTCTGTCGGTACCGGTTTGAATTACCGCGATCGATGGTTTAACATCTGCGTGTGCTTGTAGGCTGAATAGGAGAAGTAGGCTTGTCTCAGCTTGATGGAATAATTTATTAGCGATACCCTGCGGTTGAAACAGACAATAATACACTGCAACAAATAACTCGTGCGAAGGCATGAGAAAAGTTCAGTACGGTAAAGTATTCCGTATCTAATGCACTTGGTTTCCTGCTTTCGTCACGGTGTACAACGTGGAACTGAAATCATCAATCAAAGAATAAAACACAGAACGTCTCTGTGTATAGCGTCTCTGGCGTCCAGCATGGAAGTTTCGCAGCACTGTACTTCCAAACACCCGAGCATGTCACGGCGCTGGACGATGACAGGAGACGCCACATCAGCCCCATGGTAGAAGCGGAGGGTCATTCCAAATAGCGTGCTGGAAAATTGACATGTCGCCCGTATCTTGAGGTGCGTGGTGGTGGGTCAACGGCGGCCCCCAGCTGCGTCTGTGTCGGCGACAACGTTGACGGAGTGATTGCTGAGTGAGGCGGAAGTTGTGGTGGGTCAGGCGTCGTTGTTTCCGGAAAGACGTACGCCGGTTTCACGCGGTCAATGGAGACTGTAGTCGGTTTCCCATTGATCAAGATGTCCAAGGTCTTCCTTCCTCTGGTTACGACACGATGTGGACCGGATGTTCGACAACGTAAAACGGTACAATGTGTTCGATATCCTGAAAAACATAAGGGTGAGCTATATTGACAGACGGGTAATATACAATATGTACAAGGATCAAGAAGGAACAATAAGAGTGGAAGACCAAGAACGAGGTGCTCAGCTTAAAAAGAATGTAAGACAAGGATGTTTTCTTTCGCCCCTACTTTTCAAGCTATCCGTCGAAGAAACGATGACGGAAATAAAGCTTCAAGAGTGGGACTAAAATTCGGGATGAAAGAATATCAATGATAATATTCACTGATGACATTGCTATCCTCAGTGAAAGTGAAGAAGAATTACAGGATATAATAAGTACAGAATATGGATGGAGAGCAAATTGAAGAAAGACGAAAGTAATGGGAAGCAACAGAAATGAGGACAGCGGGAAAAGCGTCAGAATTGGTGATCACAAAGTAGACGAAATTAAGGAATTCTGCTACCTACGCAGCAACTTAACCCAGGGTGGAAGTAGCAACGAGGACATAAAAAGCAGACAAGCGAAAGAGGCAAAAGGGTATTCCAGTCCAAGAGAAGTCCACTAGTTTCAAACATAGGCCTTAACTTGAGCAAAAAATTTCTGTGGACGAACGCTGTGAGCATAGCATTATGTGGTAATGAAACATGGACTGTGGGAAAACCGGAAGAGAAGAGAATCGATCGTTTGAGACGTGATGCTGCAGAAGAATTAGATGGACTGCGTAATGAGGTGGTTCTTTGCAGAATCGGTAAGAAAAGGAATACATGGAAAACACTGGCAACAAGAAGAGACAGGATGAGAGGAAACCCGTTAAGACATTAGGGAACAACTGCCATGGTACGAGTACTAGTGGGCGCTGTAGAGGGTACAAACTGTAGAGGAAGAGGAAGACAGAGCCTGGAAGACAGCCAACAACTAATTGAGGATGGAGGTTGGAAGTGTTAACCTGAGATGAAAATGTTGGCACGGGAAAGAAATTCGTGGTGGACTGCATCAAAGTGTTCAGAAGACTAATAACGCCCCTCCCTCCCCCACTCCCCCGCCCCTTCCACACACACACACACACACACACACACACACACACAAAAGAATAAAAAGGGAATCCAGCCGATGTGGCCGTTCTCCCATTGTTCGTCGGCAGTTAAGAAGCTGGACGGAGAATATGGTTCATCTTCAAGCGTTCTTTGCAGCTCAGTGCATTCAAATGACAAGGAAAGCACTCTGCTGTAATTCGTCCCGTGTTAAATTCGTCGGCTAGAATGTGTTGGCATGTCCCATGCGAAATTCCAGGGATTTCACAAATAACACTGTCTGCCTTCTGTCCTTGCAGCCGTATCCTGAGTTGTGCATGATGACTGGTGGACCGCGTGTTTGTCATCCTCCTGAGACTCTCCTCTATTTTTAAATCGCTTCAATCACTCAAACGTTCTTGCTTGGGTCAAAACATGCTCATCAAAATCCTCGCTTAGCATGTTCTGGCTTTCAGCTGCAGTTGTGCGGAGCTTGAAACAAAACGTAATGCAGATCCTTCGAAACGGCTCACGTGATAGATCAAAGTTCGTAGACACAGTAGAACACAGTGTAAAGAAATCAGCAATAGTGTTCATACCGACGTACTGGCAAAGAATTCCATATAGCAGACAGTTGACACAGCTAGAGGAGTCTCATCCAATGGCTACAGTTCAGTTCTGGCTGACCAACCCTCCTCATACGCCACGTTCATTAAAATTGGGCATTTAAGTTTTGGTCTGCCACTTTGTAGATACAAGTTTTTGGTAAAGATAATTCACTGTCCAACGTGGCAGACTGTTTGGTGCTTCCATCCGTTAGAGCTTGCAAATTTTACATGAAAAACTGAGGTTCTCTTTTAGTATCCCTGCTGTTGACAAACATGGCAGTTTGAGTGTGTACTGTTTATTAGTAAATTAGCTGACAGACGCGGAATTGCCTGGGTAGTCATTTTTGTAATTTTAGATTAGAAACGAAATTAAAAAATGAACTGTGTGTGTAGTGTAATACCTAAACAATTTCGTTTACATATATTCGTGCAAACACCTTTGAAATTAAGGAGACTAATGACCTCAGCAGTTGAGTCCCATAGTGTTCAGAGCCATTATTTTGAAATTAAGGAGTAGACTCGATGTGTGATAATCCCAGACAGTTTCTGTACGGTGGTCGCAGCTGTTTCACGTGTCTACAACTCTATTTTGTAAATGTCTCTGTGGGAACGCCTCTTCATTGCTCTGCAGACGGCTACTGCTCTCCGCAGATGAAAGACGTCTAAAGCTCTGCCAGGTGTCAACGACTTCCTTGAGCCGACTGTAGGAGTATCTTAGTAGCAACGAGTAAAAATATTAAAACTATATACATGATGTGGTATATCATTTGAATTATGGGTCGTACAATGATGTTGTCTATTTGTGCCTGCGGCATATGTTGATACTGTCTGTAAAATATATTGCAAATGGAATTAGCAACAAAGAAGTAATAAATTTAAACGTCACGCACAATGCGGAAGTTTTTCACGCATTTGAGTGTTTATGGCGTCATTCCTCCTGCACTATGTGTGGTACCATGACACAATTTTGTAGGTGCATTTAGCTGTGTGCGAAACTTATTATGAATGGACTTAGTAGCACAGCAGCAATAAATTTAAACGTCATGGATGATGACACTATTTTTCAAGCATCTCATCATTTATGACATCTTGGACTAGGGTAGGTAGGTGCTTTGAACGATCACTGTGATTGTTGCCCCTAAGTAAGGGATATGTGTACGACATTTAGGCGAAATCAGTTGGGTGGTTTTGGAGGAGATGTGAATCATACATACGTACATACATCCATTTTTGTAATATGTATGAATAACGTCTTACAAACAATTCATTATCCAGTATTAATGCGTGAAATATAGTTTTCAGTGTGATTGAGATATATCAATTAATTAACTAACATCGATTAATACAATCATCCACTACTTGTCTTTGAGAGACGTATATGTCCATTTAAATAGACTCTAGAAATTAGTGCCAATAAAACATATCGTCACATTAATTCGCATCGCATCAAGTGTGAGAAATATTGTATTGTAAAGCACTGCAGGTCTTGCTCTACGCTTAGATAAGAGACGTATTTCGTTTTGTCAAATAAACGGATGGTAGAATTCCTAAGAATGGAGAATTTTTTGAGCTGAAGAGGTTTAGCGATGACGATGAAGATGTTCCTACAGAATATAAATGGTAATCATCGGCAGCAAACAGTTGTAGATGAGAAACATCGAGAACGACAACATGCAGATGATTCATCAAGAGATAACAAATATGACGATGATACTACAGCGTAGCTGATCAGATTCTTGATGAAAACACAGGCAATGCTAGGTGGAAATTATGGGAAAAAATGTGAGAGATATATTCTACAGAGTGTCTCAATACAACTTCAACTCTGGAGGCATGCGCCACATTAACTGAATGACCACAGAATCAATGTCGACCAAAAAAGTCGACTGTAAAAACTATTTTTCACTTTCTTGATTTAGAAGTTACAAACAGTTGGAAGCAATGTAAGGCGGAAAAGGTTAAATGAAATGCGTCCAGCAACAATGTCTGAAGTTCATGGCTTTCAAGATAGCTTTGGAAGAGGTAACTTTCGAAAAAGGGGGTTACACTTCCAGCGACACAGATAAGAAAGACGAGGATGGAAGGAAACAGGCGGCCACGATCGCCGAGTGGTTCTAGGCGCGGAACCGCGCTACTGCAACGGTCGCAGGTTCGAATCCTGTTCCGGGCATGGATGTGTGTGATGTCCTTAGGTTTAAGTAGTTCTAAGTTCTAGGGGACTGATGACCTCAGATGTTAAGTCCCATAGTGCCTAGAGTCATTTGAGCCATTTTGGAAGGAGACAGAAGGGCAGTAATGACAGTTGTACACCAAACAGAACGAAAAAGTCATTGTGAATTTACTTGTATGAACTGTAGGAAGAGTGGTTGCACAAAAAAGATAACGATGTGTTCAGCATGTGTTTAGCATGTTTTTGCTTTACTGTGTAGAACAACCGCTTATCAAAGGTGCATGAAAAATTATATTGGGAAAAAGCTAATGCTCTTTAGTGCAGTGTTCAGCAACATGTTTGTAATACTTGGTTGTTAAAAGTACTTTGTAAATGTGACATTTACTTAACATTTTGGTACTAACGCATTTCATACCTCGCAGGAGGCAACTTATATTTACAAAAGAAAACAAAAATGTGAGAATATAAATATCTTCATAAAATATACAGTCATTTCAGTTTATATGATACATATGCAAGTTAACTGTAATAAATATTGTTGATAAAAAGTAAAAATATGCTTTTATGGCAAGGAGGAATTTTTCTCAATCTAGGAATCTTATGTATCAATTCATAACCAATGTCCACTTAAATGACCACTCCATATTTCAGTCCTTTTTAAAAAGTTCCTTTAAAAACCCTCAATAATGTGTTTGTACTGGTATAACACAGTTCAGAAAAGTTCGTTATTGGCATGCTGCTAAAACAGCTCTGGATCTAAACAAAAATTCTAAGTTATATCGCTCATTTATGCTCCATCTGATGTTCTTTCCAATGTTCGCAGAGAATGATGACCTATTTCAAACTTATGAGAGGTCTCACAGACTGTAGCTAAAAACACTGATAAACTGCAACTTTAAGATTTCCCATGTAAATACCACAACCCAGCACATTTTATTGCAAAGAGAAGGCCCAGTTACTAGACAAAATAGATTAAGGTGTTAATGTTCAATCTCTTTTCTGACTTAATTGTTCATGGTAATTGTAGGTCCAATTCTTTTTAACGCAAGGGAGAAGAGACTGTAAGAACAGTGCACAGAGGGCGACAGTCATTGACTTCTTTCACATATGCTGCCGATAGTGGCATTAAAAGTCTTCCTCCGATCGACACAAACTGGTTGCATGAATACCTTTTCAAAATCCGCAACAGTAATGGAAGTTTATCTTCAAATAGAGATACTATCAGGTCCAATCAAAATGTTCCCAAAGCCCTCCTCTAATTAAGAAGCATGCAAAACTGTGGATAAATGACACCTCAGAATATTCCTGCGTAATATTTTACTTCACAGAAAATGAAACTGCCAACTTCCTATGGACTTTAGCGTACATTAAAATCGACTTCACTCAAGAACATTTCAACCAGATTACATCAGACAAGATACAACCATTTCTTTAATAGCAAAATCACACAACACCGTTTTTTTTTGTTTTTTTTACAATTCTCTGAAAGTCCTCGGACAAGACGTGGGCACTTCTCCTAGGAACAATGGCTGCCTAGCGCATACGCTGCTAGCGGCCAGGTACTCGAAGTGGCTCTGACCTCGGAGGCGGCACGAACTCTTCCGATACTCGCCAGTAACATGTAAAGCAACAGAAGAACCTCTTTTGCACATACAAAAGGATAATACTCCTACTTTGAAACATGACAAGTAATGATAAAATTCTTGGCACACACTTTGGGTCGGCGGCTGTGGAGAAACGACTGTCGCAAATGTTTTATTGACACTATAAGGTGTACATCCCCCCCATGAACCATGGACCTTGCCGTTGGTGGGCAGGCTTGCGTGCCTCAACGATACAGATAGACGTACCGTAGGTGCAACCACAACTGAGGGGTATCTGTTGAGTGGCCAGACAAACGTGTAGTTCCTGAAGAGGGGCAGCAGCCTTTTCAGTAGTTGCAGGGGCAACAGTCTGGATGATTGACTGATATGGCCTTGTAACACTAACCAAAATGGCCTTGCTGTTCTGGTACTGCGAACGGCTGAAAGCAAGGGGAAACTACAGCCGTAATTTTTCCCGACGGCATGCAGCTTTACTGTGTGGTTAAATGATGATGACGTCCTCTTGGGTAAAATATTCCGAAGGTAAAATAGTCCCCCATTCGGATCTCCGGGCGGTGACTACTCAAGAGGACGTCGTTATCAGGAGAAAGAAAACTGGCGTTCTACGGATCGGAGCCTGGAATGTCAGATCCCTTGATCGGGCAGGTAGGTTAGAAAATTTAAAAAGGGAAATGGATAGGTGAAAGTTAGATATAGTGGGAATTAGTGAAGTTCGGTAGCAGGAGGAACAAGATTTTTGGTCTGGTGAATACAGGGTTATAAATACAAAATCAAATAGGAGTAATACAGGTGTAGGTTTAATAATGAATAAAAAAATTGGAGTAGAGGTAAGCTACTAAAAACAGCACAGTGAACGCATTATTGTGGCCAAGATAGACACGAAGCCCAAACCTATTACAGTAGTACACGTTTATACACCAACTAGCTCTGCAGATGACGAAGAAATTGATGAAATGTATGATGAGATAAAAGAAATTATTCAGCTAGTGAAGGGAGACGAAAATTTAATAGTCATGGGTGACTGCAATTCGTCAGTAGGAAAAGGGAGAGAAGGAAACATAGTAGGCGAATATAAATTGGTGCTAAGAAATGAAAAAGGAAGCCGCCTGGTAGAATTTTGCGCAAAGCATAACTTAATCATAGCTAACACTTGGCTCAAGAATCATGAAAGAAGGTTGTATACATGGAAGAACCCTGGAGATACTAAAAGGTATCAGATAGATTATATAATGGTAACACAGAGATTTAGGAACCAGGTTTTAAATTGTAAGACATTTCCAGGGGCAGATGTGGACTCTGACCACAATCTATTGGTTATGAACTGTAGATTAGAACTGAAGAAACTGAAAAAAGATGGGAATTTAAGGAGATGAGACCTGGATAAACTGAAAGAACCAGAGGTTGTACAGAGTTTCAGGGAGAGCATAAGGAAACAATTGACAGTAATGGGGGGGAAGAAATACAGTAGAAGAAGAATGGGTAGCTTTGAGGGATGAAATAGCGAAGGCAGCAGAGTATCAAATAGGTAAAAAGACGAGGGCTAGTAGAAACCCTTGGGTAACAGAAGAAATATTGAATTTAATTGATGAAAGGAGAAAATATAAAAATGCAGTAAATGAAACAGGCAAAAAGGAATACAAACGTCTCAAAAATGAGATCGACAGGAAGTGCAAAATGGCTGAGCAGGGATGGCTAGAGGACAAATGTAAGGATGTAGAGGCATATATCACTAGGGGTAAGATAGATACTGCTTACAGTAAAATTAAAGAGACCTTTGGAGAAAGGAGAACGACTTGCATGAATATCAAGAGCTTTGATGGAAACCCAGTTCTAAGCAAAGAAGGGAAAGCAGAATGGTGGAAGGAGTATATAGAGGGTCTGTACAAGGGCGATGTACTTGAGGACAATATTATGGAAATGGAAGAGGATGTAGATGATGATGAAATGGGAGATATGATACTGCGTGAAGAGTTTGACGGAGCACTGACAGACCTGAGTCGAAACAAGGCCCGCGGAGTAGACAACACGCCATTAGAACTACTGACAGCCTTTGGAGAGCCAGTCCTGACAAAACTCTACCATCTGGTGAGCAAGATGTATGAGACAGGCGAAATACCCTCAGATTTCAAGAAGAATATTATAATTCCAATCCCAAAGAAAGCAGGTGTTGACAGATGTGAAAATTACCGAACTATCAGTTTAATAAGTCACAGCTGCAAAAGACTAACGCGAATTCTTTACAGACGAATGGAAAAACTCATAGAAGCCGACCTCGGTGAAGATCAGTTTGGATTCCGTAGAAATGTTGGAATACGTGAGGCAATACTGACCCTACGACTTATCGCAGAAGAAAGATTAAGGAAAGACATACTTACGTTTCTAGCATCTGTAGACTTGGAAAAAGCTTTTGACAATGTTGATTGGAATACTCTCTTTCAAATTCTGAAGGTGGCAGGGCTAAAATATAGGGAGAGAATGGCTATTTACAAATTGTACAGAAAGCAGATGGCAGTTATAAGAGTCGAGGGGTATGAAAGGGAAGTAGTGGTTGGGAAGGGAGTGAGACATGGTTGTAGCCTATCCCCGATGTTATTCAATATGTATATTCAGCAAGCAATAAAAGAAACAAAAGAAAAGTTCGGAGTAGGTATTAAAATCCATGGAGAAGAAATAAAAACTTTGAGGTTCGCCGATGACATTGTAATTCTGTCGGGGACAGCAAAGGACTTGGAAGAGCAGCTGAACGGAATGGACAGAGCCTTGAAAGGAGGGTACAATATGAACATCAACAAAAGCAAAACGAAGATAATGGAATGTAGTCGAATTAAGTCAGGTGATGCCGAGGGAATTAGATTAGGTAATGAGACGCTTAAAGTAGTAAAGTAGTTTTGCTATTTGGGGAGCAAAATAACTGACAATGGTCGAAGTAGAGAGGATATAAAATGTAGACTGACAATGGCAAGGAAAGCGTTTCTGAAGAAGAGAAATTGTTAACATCGAGTATTGATTTAAGTGTCAGGAAGTCGTTTCTGAAAGTATTTGTATGGAGTGTAGCCATGAATGGAAGTGAAACGTGAACGATAAATAGTTTGTTCAAGAAGGGAATAGAAGCTTTCGAAATGTGGTGCTATAGAAGAATGCTGGAGATTAGATCACATAACTAATGAGGAGGTATTGAATAGAATTGGGGAGAAGAGGAGCATGTGGCACAACTTGAGTAGAAGAAGGGATCGATTGGTAGGACATGTTCTGAGACATCGAGGGATCACCAATTTAGTATTGGAGGGCAGCATGGAGGGTAAACATCGTAGAGGGAGACCAAGAGATGAATACACTAAGGAGATTCAGTAGGATGCAGGCTGCAGTAGGTACTGGGAGATGAATGAGCTTGCACAGGATAGAGTAGCATGGAGAGCTGCTTCAAACCAGTCTCAGGACTGAAGACTACAACAACAACAAAGGTGTACATAAAGTTTTTGACTGCGATAAATTTTATATATCTCCCTAATCCTAAATTTTATTTAAGGCCCACTGTTGACCAGTTCTTCGCACACTACTTGTCCCAGACTATTTCTCTACTTTTTCTGTGTTTATTTATTTTGTTGTGATTATCATTGTATTCCAAAGTTTTTATATATTCTGTTTTATTACACGTACATCTTTTCTGCAAAAAGTGTAATTCTTCGAACTTACAGTATAGGTTATGATGTCCTGTTACAGTTCTAATTGAGATGATTTACACAGAATCAGTTTTCACTCTGCCCTGATATGAAACTTCCTGGCAGCCTAAAACGGTATGCCAAACCAGGACTCAAACATGGGACCTTTGCCTTTCACAGACAAGTGTTTTAAGGCAGTGCCTTCTAAGCAGGACAGATGAACACCCGCCCCCTACCTCCTATAGTATTTCTTACACCAGAACGTCGACTCCCGCCCTCAGAACCCACGACAACTTGTTTGAGGTTTGGAAATTAAGAGAAGAGGTATCTTTTTTCTCTTATTTATTTATTTATCAGGTTTCTCGAGACAATGCAAGCCAATACTACTTGCTCAAGGAACACTTTAGCACGTAGTTTACCAAATGCTGATCAGAAAATTTGTAAACAAAGAATTAAGGAACAAAACAAGAAAAAACACAAAATAACACACCAGAGGAGCACAAAATGCGCGAATATGTTTCTGTTTATTTATAAGACTGACTGAAAAGTGGTGTACCAGCTGCCTCATTCTACCTTCCTCAGCGACTTAAAAAAATTTCCCACAAATTTTGGCATGCGAACAAATTCGCGATTTTTTTAACATGCAACTCACCGCAAACTACCATGAGCTCCCGCAACTGTTACCCACTCAAAACCCACTAGTCCATCGCTGTAAGTTTTCTCATACCCATTTCAGTTGCCCTACCTCACTCAATCATTCAACCCAAATCGTTGTCACTACCTCTTCGCGTCTGTCATTCTATATCACACCAACCGTCCCCTTCATTCTGTCCTACTACTACAATCTCCACTCACTGTCTCTGTCACTATTTTGCTCTCTCTTACTGCTAACATCTCATCCATTTCTTCCCATTTCTGCTATATCTTCTTACTGTCACTATCTCTCTCTCCATCACTGTCGTTGTCATATACTCTGTCTCTCATTATCAGTGGCTCTCACACACTTCCACTTTCTCTTTCTTTAATCCTCCCCTCTTCATTCCTAGCACTGTTCTGTCCTTGTCAACTATGTTCCACTGCCACTGTGTCACTATCTTTCTCTCACCTTCTCTCTCTCTCTCTCTCTCTCTCTCTCTCTCTCTCTCTCTGACATTGTTTCTCTTGCTCTTTCCATGACAAACACTTTCTACTACTTCCCCGTATTTATTACTTTTATTTCTCATTACCACTGCTGTCGTTTCCTCGCACTCCAAAGGCTACATAGTTCTGCACTTTAATATGCTGTAATGTTCTAGCCATGTGGTTCCAGAAATATTAGTCATGTGGAGTGCAATGCTCTTAATTCTCTAATGCAATATGAATACGCTATGTGATCACAAGTATCCGGACACCTGGCTGAAAGTGACTTACAGGTTCGAGACGCCCTCCATCGGTAGTGCTGGATTTCAATATGGTGTTGGCCCACCCTTAGCCTTGATTACAGCTTCCACTCTCGCAGGTATACGTTCAGTCAGGTTCTGGAAGGTTTCTTGGGGAATGTCAGCCCATTCTTCACGGAATGCTGCACCGAGGAGAGGTATCGATGTAAGTCGGTGAGGCCTGGTACGAAGTCGGCGTTCCAAAACATCCCAAAGGTATTTTATAGGATTCAGGTCAGGACTCTGTGCCGGCCAATCCATTGCAGGGATGTTATTGTCATGTAACCACTTCGCCACAGGCCGTGCATTATGAAGGGGTGATCGTGTTGAAAGATGCAATCACCATCTCCGAATTGCTCTTCAACAGTGGGAAGCAAGAAGTTGCTTAAAACATCAGTGTAGGCCTGTGCTGTGATAGTGCCACGCAAAACAACAAGGGGTGCAAGCCCCCTCCATGAAAAACACGACCACACCACACACACACACACACACACACACACACACACACACACACACACACATACACACACCACAAGCAACCATACAGTTAACACCACCACCTCAGAATTTTACTGTTGGCACTACACACGCTGGCAGATAACGTTCACCGGGGATTCGCCATACCCACACCCTACAATCGGATCGCCACATTGTGTACCGTAATTCGTCACTCCACACAACGTTTTTTCATTGTACAATCGTCCAATGTTTATACTCCTTACACCAAGCGAGGCGTCGTTTGGCATTTACCAGTGTGATGTGTGGCACATGAGCAGCCGCTCGACCATGAAATCCGAGTTTTCTCAACTCCCGCCTAACTGTCATAGTACTTGCAGTGGATCCTGATGCAATTTGGAATTCCTGTGTGATGATCTGGACAGATGTCTGCCTATTACATATTACGAAACTCTTCAATGTAGGTGGTCTCTGTCAGTCAACAGACGAGGTCGGCCATTACGCTTTGTGCTGTAGGTGTCATTTCACGTTTCCACTCCACTATCACATCGGAAACAGTGGACCCAGAGATGTTTAGGAGTGTGGAAATCTCGCGTACAGACGTATGACACAAGTAACACCCAGTCACCTGACCATATTCGAAGATCGTGAGTTCCGTGGAGTGCCCCATTCTGTTCTCTCACGATTTCTAATATCTACTGAGGTCGCAGTAAGTGGTAACACAATGCACCTAATATGAAAAACGTATGTTTTTAGGGGTGTTCGGATACTTTTGATCACATAGTGTATGTACGTAGACAGGACGACTCTTTTGATGGCTCAAATGACTCTGAGCACTATGGGACTTAACATCTGTGGTCATCCGTCCCCTAGAACTTAGAACTACTTAAACCTAACTAACCTAAGGACATCACACACATCCATGCCCGAGGCAGGATTCGAACCCGAGACCGTAGCGGACTCTTTTGAATATCTTACTGTAAGCTTCTTCTCACTCAACGTACAAAAGCACGAGTACTATCGCAGACCTAAATGCTTTTGAAAATTGCTGAGGGAGGTAGAATGAGGGAACTGCTACCTCACTTTTCCGTCAGAGCCTTTTCAGTAAAGAGGAACACGGACATAAATGTTTTCTGGGTCTGGTATCGCATCATATTGTCGCCCCGGTTGTAGCGACCATCTTCTGGGTCTACTGCTGACCAGACGAAGGCCGAAACGTTGGTTTTTTTTTTTCCTTCCAGCAGTGGTTTTATACAATATGACGCGGTACCATACCCATATGTCGACTGACTCTGACCGCGGAAGCCTACGCAATTATAAAAGAGAAACATATTCGCATTTTTTGTCCTCCGATAGATCCATTTTCCTGCTGGAAAAGATAGAGGGATGTAACTCATTTGAAAATAAATGTATTGTTGAGAAAAAAGTAGAGAATTCACTTACGTATAACTGAGATAATGCAAAATTATTTTTATACTTACAAATTTTATACAATCAAAAGAATTTTTCATGTACCCAGCACACAACATAGAATCTCCAGATGATATCAGAGACACTTTACAGCGTATTTCTCCGTGGCATGTCACTTTAGAAACTACGTATGCGCCTCACTCCGGCCTTGTAAGTGCGCATTTTATGTGTACAAATAGGATAATTCTGAATCTCTGTAACTTATAATCGGATAAGGGTATCAAGAAAATTATCAAAGTGGTTCGAGATGCGAATGTTACGAATATATTGTAAGAAATTTTTCCGTTTTCTGCGTTTAATGTCTTAGGATCCTCTCCTGGGTTTTGGTCCGCTGCTGACGGTGAAAATGTAGTAAAAATCCATTTTTGCTGGGATCTGCGAGGAAACGCCTATTAACTAATGGTGCCTCCATAAGTCCCATCAAGCCTTCCGTGGACCACGTCAAATGCAAAAAGAACCAACCGAGTTATTCCATTAGTCAAAGCAGGAAGAAATGAGTAATATTTGTACTTTGACTCTGTACTGTACGACAGTGGCTCTAAGATGACGCTTCTGTTGGGTATACAAGCGGTACCTGGCCCAAGGGCATATACATAACGCTTGAATTTACTTTTCTATCACTCAACAGAATCCGAGGTATGTGCCCAGGAGGAAGCATTCTATAAAAGAATCCGTTAGTTGGCGCATGCTGTCGTATGCGTAAAGGATGCTTCACATACATCAGTGGTGCGACAGTGCTGTGACCGATCCGTGGTTGCACCGGCCGTGATTCCGCACTGACGCCTGTTCACAGTGGTCAGTGTCTCTTCCGGCGGGTGGCATGACGACCGGGATGGCAAAGTTCTCGGACGACGATCTCATGCTGATGGCTGTGATTTGGGATGAAGAAGAGGAAAAATAAGTGGAAAAACGGAATTGGGTTCATCAGACGAGGAGAACAGAGAAACAGAAGGGGAATTTGGCACTCTGTGCAGTGAACTTAAGTACAATGGTACAAATTTCTGTGCATATTTCAGAATGTCAGAAAAATTCATTCAATTTATTGTCGATCAGTTGGAGGTTCTTCTTATAAAATGAAAGGCCACCTGGAGGACAGTAATCACGTCAAGAGAACGGCTCGCCGTTTGCTTGTTGTTGGTTGGTATACAGATTGCCGCACTTGTCGCATGCGAGTCCTCATCCAGATTCAAACAAAATTTTATGTAGCAAAATCAGATCGGGTGCGTTTTGAAAACCCGTGTATGAAAACGAGAAGCTGGCAACTCACATCTGCAGCACATCGGAATGTACAGAGGAATGTGCATCACCTCCCACTACTGTACCAGCCGTCGTAGCCCATTGAGTGAGCTGCTGGAGTATCAAACCCTCATCCACCATGGAGCAACCGCTCGAATCATTGTCAGGTTCCTTTTTCATTTCGTAGAAGTCCATTCCCTGTTTCTCGCCGGTTATAAGCGAGACATCATTTTGGCAGCTGACAATAGCCTACCACAAGACATGGGATCTATTAGACTGCATGGATGTGTCAACTAACCGCGCAGCGTACCACCGTAACTGGTCCTCTCAACTTCATGTAGGTCGGCTCCCCGACGGAGTATACAAAGATGAATATGCCGATATGTTTCTGGTGCTGAATGTATCCGACAACCAAGCTGCTGTTGGTCGTGCGTATGCTGCATGGTACCTTCAAAGGGGCCACTCCGATGAGGAAGTTTTCATCGTCTGGAGCAACGCTTTCGGGAAGCCGGTAATCTTCGTCCACAATTAGTGGCCAAAGGTCGTCCAATGACTTGATGCACTCCACAAACAGAGGACACTATTCTTGAAACCGTTCACTTGTCACCTTGGTGAATTATTATTTTTATAAATAACGTTAGTATTTTCAACCTTCACAACCGCCATTATGGTCGGAATACAACACACACGTCGTCCGTGAACGTGGTTTTTGCCAAATAACTTCAGTGCGCCTCTGTAGCTTACTTCTCTTTCAAATACTTCGCCTGATCCATTAGAAAACGTTCCACATGGCGTTCGGCGACAGCTATGCTTTTAGCATGATGGTACGACTCCACATTTTGGAACGAACTTGTGCAACTATTTAGATGAAGCGTTTCCAAGAAAATGGATTGGTCGTGGAGGTCCAATATTCTGCCCTCCCGGACCTTAATCCACTAGATTTTTACTGTTCGGGACACTTAAGGAATCAAGTTTATGGTACCCAAGGTATCGATGTACGCGACCTAAAAGCTCGCGTACATGACGCTTCGGCAATGGTGGATGCAGGTGTTATGCGTAGGGCCCAGCAAAGTATGTTTCACCGAGGGTGAAGTGTTTGCAAATGCAACGTGGTCTCTTTGAACATCTTCTTTAAAAAGAACGTTTCTCAAACGTGGTCGTACCGACTGTGTGAAAATAAACCTGGACATCCAACATATAGAATGGAATTTTTGTGCGTAGCATAATGTGCAACGTAGTGTAGCCTATCTTTTGAGTTTGTTGTACCTAATTGGATACAGGCGATTTTACTATGTCGACATTTATTTTCTGTTGGCTGTATTTGTGTCTTGGGTGGTCACTTAAGTCTGTAATAAATCCATGTTATACCTTAATTTTTAAATAAAGGTAACAGAAATAGAAGGAAATACACAAGATACCGTAATGTGGAGGAGTAAATTGGATGTAATCGGATACTTTAAATGAAAAAAATTGTATAGCAGGCGCGACTCGAACGTCGGTGATCCGCATATCCTTTTCCCACGGCACTGCTGCGTGTCACTGAGCTAATGGGACACATGCGGTACAGTGCAGAGTTCATTGCCACTTCTTATTGGGCACGCTGCAAACAGTTGCAGCAATTCTATTAAACCTACTGATGAGACTAGGTTTTGCTAGATACACTTTTGTATTGAACCGCGTGCCGACTGCAAAGTGTGGCATTTTTTCTTCACCCTGTACAAAAGAAGCACTTTGATAGTTTATTGTTAAGTAAATAAATGAAATGAACATTCATCATTATTCGCTTCTGTTGTATAGTGTTGGGTGTTTTCTTCTGTTTCGCGTGATACTGATTCATTACCTCTAATACTACCTACGAAATCTTCGTTCGTTATGACCCTACCGTCTACCCTTTTCACATATTTGGCCAGTGGAGATGCGCTAAACACGGTTTCCTTTACGTATTGTGTGGGGCACAGTACGGTTCAGAAGATTATACGAGAAACCTGCAAGGTTGTAACAGACATCCGGTGGACAGATTGATGCCCAGTCTGATACAACAAATGTAGTAGAAGATCGGTAAGGGTGGTATTTTTCCGAACTTCGTAGTAGCTTTGGATGAGAAACAATTTTCTGTTCAGACTCCTTAGAACACTGGAACACAATTCTTTAATTACACAAAGACTGTCTCCATAACTTGCCTCTTGTAGAGAGTGACAATTGATGTCAGGGCATATGGAAAGAAGATGTTACAACTATAGCAAACAGTCTGAACGAATAAAATTTTACCTAACCGGTTGTATTTATTCAAGTAAAATCAGAAATAGACGCGTAAGTTCAAAATGGTTCAAATGGCTCTGAGCACTATAGGACTTAACATCTGAGGCCATCAGTCCCCTAGACTTAGAACTACTTAAACCTAACTAACCTAAGGACATCACACACATCCATGCCCGAGGCAGGATTCGAACCTGCGACTGTAGCAGCAGCGTGGTACTGGACTGAAGCGCCTAGAACCGCTCGGCCACAGCGGCAGGCGACGCGTAAGTACTTAGCTGTTTTTATTTCTGATTCTATTTTTTCCAGAGTGCATTGTTGAGCTGTTTGTCCATGTATTTGGGATTGGAGATATCATACAAAACATGATAGTGGCACACAAATTCAATAACTTTTTCGTCATTCTTCTTTCTGATGATAAACTACAGTACTACGAAATAACAACCTGATCGTGCAGTGGCCATGAAGTGAGAAAATATCGGCTACAAGAAATATGACGACCATGGTAAAGCATAGACAGGGACCACCGTCTGCACTGCTAAGGTCACGCCACGGGCGAGGTTTTTTCCTTTATTGTATTTCAATTCCCCATCGGAGCAGGCTGGCAGCAGCATATGCATTGCAGTTCAGCGGACAGACATAGAACAAACAATAGAAGACATTTTAAAATAACAAAGGAGAATACATGGTGAACATAGATATAAAAAATGGGTGAACATCATGGAAGACAATAGACAAAATAGGGGCGACTGTAAAATGGAGATAAAAAAACCATAAAAAAGTAACGCACACAAAAAACCATACACTGGGACAACTAAAGAACACAAGGCACAGTATGACCGGAGCATAAACGTATCGACGAATGGCATAGCACATAATATAAACTGACAGTAACACTAGGTACAAGGCGAGCACAGAATTAAAATCACACCTTTCAATGCATAGGAGAAACAGCATGAAACACAGCACTGATGTGGCACACTGACAATGATCAAAATGAAGGATCTGCCAGGCGCAAGGAGATGAGGGAGAATGGAAGAAGGGAGGGAGGGGAAAAGAGTGGGTAGATGGGTGGGGGGGGGGCGTGCCGAAGGAGGTCAGGTAGGGAGGTATGTGGGAGGGAACAAGGCAAGGATGGGGTGCAGGGTCTCAGGAGGGAAGGAGGAAAATCTGCTCTAGGAGAAGGAGGGGAGAGGAAAAAGGGGGCCCTGGCGAGGGGGAGAACAAGGCCAGGTTATAGTTGGAAAGAAGGGTATATGTCAAGACGAAGTTCATCATCCAATCATCCAGGAAGGGGAGGCGCTGGAAATTGCCCTGATGAAGGAGATGGAGGGTGTGGAGGTGGTGGGAGGGAGGGATACAGCGATAGAGGCACAGCAGCAGGTGGGGGGTGGAGAGGAAGGAGGAAACCAGAGGGTGGGGGTGATCAAGCCTGTGGACAATGTAAAGGATGCAGAGATGTTGGAGGAACAGGAGGATGTGGGGGAAGGGGATGAGTTCATACAGGACCCGTGTGGGGGAAGGAAGGCGGATACGGAAGGCAAGGTGGAGCACATGGCGTTCAAGGATTTGGAGGGCTGTGTAAAAGCGGGTGAGTGTGGAGATTCAGGCAACGCTGGCATAACAGAGGATAAGGTGGATGAGGGATTTGTAAGTGTGGAGGATGGTGGAAGGATTCAATCCCCATGTCCAGCCAGACAGGAGTTTCAGAAGGTGGAGGTGGGAATGGGCTTTCTGCTGGATGGTCAGGAGGTGAGGGGTCCAGGTGAGGTGATGGTCGAGGGTGAGGCCAAGGCATCTCAGGGTGCCATGGGCGAGTGTGAACACCGCCCTTTATATTCCCAGAGCAGTACTTTCACTTACCTCGGTGGTATGATGGGCCGGTCACGACACGAGCGACTCATGTGTATGAAGTGGAATTTAGTGAAAATTAACATTGCACTTGTGTGACTGCACACAGCGTCGCCACTGATTTGATAGGAGGGCTGCAGAAGTATCGTTACAACTTTGTGAAACAGACTGAGGCTGCTCCTTGTGACGTCACAGGGCAGACAGAGTGGGTGCACGCCTGCTCGCTGTTCAGCTTGGAGACTGGCTTTACAGACCCAGGGATTTCATTGGACCTGGGGATTTCACTGTGCGACAGAACCAGAAACACGTATCTAAAAACAAACGTACCAAAAGTTAATTACGTAACTTCATTTTTTGGGGTGATGGTAACAACTTTATTTGTTCAGTATCGCCATTTAATGGATTTCCATACTTGATACCGTTTCTCCCAAAGGCGTCTTCTCCTGCATGTAAAGTGGTCTTTGGATGTTTAACATTCTTAATGTTGACCTCTACGCTGTCATCAGTTCGAGAGCGGGTGACAACCAAGCAGTGGGTGGCTGTAATTATTTGTGAATATATAAGGTTCCCTGTGCAACAGATTTAAAGCGCGGGGAATCATTGGACGTGCCTCATACTATACCATTTAAGGCCCTCTGGAAATTCTTATGTTTTTCAGCAAATATCTCCGGGAGCAGTAATGACGGAAATTTGGGACTATCAGACGAAATTTTCGAAAGAAGTAGCCATGGCGATGCCGCACATGCAACCAGAGGACGTGGCAGCGGCCGTGGTGTACATGCTGTCCCAGCACCCACGTGTTCAGGTGAGTTAGCAACCAACGAGTTGTAGTAGTCTTCGTACATTCATATTTAAACTGGATGAAGGTGGGACACAAATGGGATAATTTTTATTAAAAATTAAATTGTGTGTGACTCAGTCCAGGAGTCCGCGGTGAGACCAACACGTGCTCCACATGGATAGCGGGCAGTAACTAGTGCACATGTGTTGGTCACACCGCGGACTTCTAGACTGAGCTACGATCAAGTGATTTCATCAGAGTGTACGGGCCTGAAAATGGCGTTGACGCAACGTCGAAACTAGTGGCGAAGTAAATATAAATCTTAAGTACAGCTGGAGGAATTTCATTTTTAATAAAAATTTGTAGTAGTTGTTGTTGTTTTTTTCTCAGCGTTTTTCAGCCCTCTTCGTCTTTGGATAGCTCCTGACGATCCCTTGGTGCCTCAGGAAGTATATCAACTGACCTCTTCCTTTAATCCAATTGTGCCATAAAATTCTTTTTTTCACTGAAAAGTAGCAGTACTTTCTCGTTTGTAATCCGATCTACCGAGTAAATCTTCAGCATTCTCCTGTGTCGCAACTTTTCAAAACATTTTTGAACTCCAGCCAGCCAGATTGACAGAAATTCATGGAAGGACTAGGCCTCAGATTATGAAATGATTCATTATTTGCCAAAAGTTTCACATTTATTAAACATTTAAGAAAACCAACCGTAGTAAAACACAATTGAATAATCTTTCAGAAATCAGTAGTTCTTAAATCAACAGCGCAATGCTTCAAATTCAAAGGTGCACAATGGCTTAACCAATTTAAAGACAATAGCAATATGTTTGAACAAATATGACTTCTTAGATATCCCAAGCTAACACAATGGTTTTAAATTACAGACCCGAGATTTAACACGGTCCTTTGTGAGAGCTGAGAAATGTAAGCAAATACAAGGGGCAGCAAACGGTCCGGCTGACATAGAAAAACTTGATACAGAGAGGAAACGTCATCACAAGGGATTCAAGCCCAAAGACAAAAAATACGCGAACTCTCAAATGATTTAGGTACACGCAAACCAGTGAAGACAAGACTTGACTTAAGTAGCAGTCGCCGTGCCGTAGAGCAGCTTTACAAAAGGTAACGGCAAGAGCGAATGCCAAATGCTTCACAAAAGGTGACGGCAAGAGCGAATGCCAAATGCTTCACAAAAGGTAACGGCAAGAGCGAATGCTAAATGCCGGCCCGTGAGCTCATAGGCAGGGCCAGTTGTATTCATAGACTGCAGCAACAGTAGCTGAACCATCATGCAACAGCGTGGCGCTCCTAAAGTAACCTTTATGCGTCAAGAAGATGGCTAGAAACACTAACCGGTCAATTATTACGAAAACACACATTCAGCAAATAACTGCCTGAACAAGCAATCCACAATAATTTACAACAACAGCTGGCTAACGGCAATTAACAGAATAAATTAAGAATTTCTGCAACAGTACAATTTAAATACTGACGAGGGCCAACGATAAGTATATCAATATAACCAGGCTACAAAAATAGTTCAAGTAGATCTTAAATAAAAACTTCGTCCTTCCCTAGTGGGTTGAAATTCTGGTCCATTAATAATATTACGGTCAGATACTAGTACAAGATGGCCAGCATATCCAATCAACCGCCAAGAACCAGGTAAGAAATCTCGCCTTACAGCAAGCAATGGAGCCAACATAGAAAATTTCACAACCTTCCGGTAGCACGCCCAGTATACTAATAGATCTGGCCAGATCAGAATCTAAAACATAATTTAAAAACCACGCCAATCATTTATGTTCATGACAGCACCAGTAGCATCCGCGACCACCGTCACATTCCCCCGCTTGCACAGACGGTAGGAGTGATAATGTTAAGGAACATTTGGCAAGGAGAAGCACTATAAATGGTAAACGTTCGCCATGACGAAACACAATCGACACACCCGGGGATCACAACTAAGTTACTTTTCAGAAAAACAACACAGGGCGCTCACCGAACACCGAGGTGGACAGGCTCAAACAGTTTCTATAAGCGAGAGAGACCACACTATCAGCGGAATCAAGTTTCCATGAAAACCAAAATTCACAAATCAGGGAAGAAACACATACGACAGGGCAGTAACAACAGAGACTGCTAACGTCGCCAAACTTGATCACACAACACGGCTCGACAACACTAAAGAGGTGCCCTTTCAGCGCTCCGGAATCAGCTAATGATATTCAAAATCGTTCCCACTTCTACGGTTCCCTCAGAGCGAATCGGTCAAGACAGAGACCACCGTCGCGTGACAACACACGTTTTCTCCAGCCGACTTCCGTCCTCCTCGCTCCTGGTGACTGTCCGTTCCGCACTCCCTTGCCTCGCAAATCTTTTAAACTGGAAGAGGCAGCGCAAGAGCGCCGCCCCGCGACCAGAGGGAAAATGAACCAGAGATTGGATGTTGAGACCTTAATCGATACGATCCGACACTCTCAACTAAACTCAGAAATCCCTCTCCCTTTTTATTCCAATAACATGGCGCGTAAGGGAGGACAAGGAGCCCTACCTCGCTTGCTTGATCTGGCTGACGTGCACCCTCAAGGTTTTATCTGTGGCAAGACTGTAGATCAAAACGTTAACTGAACTCAGGATCCTAAGAATTCGACAAGGCCACACAAAATGCCGAGTGTGCTTCCTAGATATACCCGTATCCCTGTCGCAACCGGCTCTGAAGTTAGGGACAAAAACTCTGTCCCCAGCTTTAGCACGAAACGGCTGCCTCCCTTTGGCAGCGGTGAGCAAGTTCTATATTTCTCCTAGCCTTATTTTAATTCCGTGTATGCTCTCGGAAGCTACATTCTGAGGCAAAAGATAACAAGAGCACAACATCCACAAGTTGCCTAGAGGGAAATACAGGGGGTAGGCAAACATTAAGGGGACGGCGGTTGCCTTCAGCGCTTCGTGCTATGACTTTAAAGCGGAATTAATCCAAGGGAGAGAGCCGTCCCACTTGGTCAGAGACCTGGCATGCTAGTTGATGAGAGTGGCCTTGAGGTTTCTGTTCACCCTTTCGGCGAAAAATGGCTGAGGGTAATAGGGGGTAGTAGTGAAATGCTTCATGGCGTAACTAAAGCAAAAACGTTTAAAACCTTCGACACAGAGGTCGCTGCCTTGTTACTCACCAGGTAGTTTTGCGGCCCGAATATGGGAAAGATCTCTTAGATGGTGGATCATAACGTGCACAGTAACCCCACTACTAGCGACAAACCAAACGAAACGGGACAAGCCGAACAAAACGGAAAAAAGGCACCTACTACAACCAGTTCATAACGATTCCCACTGAGGAAGAGGCCCCGCGTAATCCATAAACAATTTATCCACAGGTTGTTGCTCTTGATTGGACTGCAAAAGTTCCTTGCGTGAGTTGCGTTTGCGTTTTCCCATCTTACACAGCTCGCACTGCCCCACTAGTCGGAGGATATTCTTATATAATGACTCCCATCTACATGTTGCCGCACCTTAACGATGGTCTTGTCAAGCTCCAAATGTCCCCCAAGCAAGGAAACATGAAAGTGACAAAAAATGGAAGGAACAAGCTCCATAGTCAAACAAATTCTAACATCAATGGATCTCCTGACCTCCAAACTTACTATGCCCTGTTTCAACAGATAACCGAGTACCTGTTCCCCGAAAACAGGCATTCTCTTATGAGTCCCAAAAGCAGATTTTGGCCTTGTTTAGACTTAAAGTAGGTGAAAAACTCCGTTACCTCGGCCAAGACACCAAATCAGGAGTCACGGACGAGGAGTGGCACCGTCCTACTCCCTCAGCGCCATCCTCAGACATTTGACGGAACAGCCTTTGGTTCGCTACTGTCACCAGCCATAGCTAACTTCTTCATGGAGGATTTCGAAGAACGAGCGTTGAACAGTCCTCCCTTACGTCCATCCTGTTTCTTCAGGTATGTTGACGATACATTTTTAATCTGGCCACGCGGCACTGAGGCACTGCAGCAGTTTGTTTATCATTTGAATGGTATACACCAGAACATAAGATTTACAGTGGAGGTGGAGATGGATGGAAAGTTACTCTTCTTAGATGTGCTGGTGGAGCGAAAATCAGATGGACGTCTTGGAAATTCTGTGTACAGAAAACCGACGCGTACAGATTTATATCTACACGCAAACCCACATAGTTTTCACCACCAAGCTCAGAAGAGAGCTATGCTGAATACCTTGGTACACAGAGCAAGGGCTATTTCGGACGACGGTATTAAAAAAAAATGGATACTCTGATCATGATATCAGATCTACTCTGGCGAAGAAACCAAGGAATGATGCTGTTTGAACAGATGAAGAGGACCAACAGATAGCGCGGCTACCATTCTACGGTGCAATGACCAGCAAGATCGGCAGAGTCGCCGATCGGAGTGGCCGAGCGGTTCTAGGCGCTACAGTCTGGAACCGCGAGACCGCTACTGTCGCAGGTTCGAATCCTGCCTCGGGCATGGCTGTGTGTGATGTCCTTAGGTTGGTTAGGTTTAAGTAGTTCTAAGTTCTCGGGGACTTGTGACCTCAGCAGTTGAGTCCCATAGTGCTCAGAGCCATTTGAAACATTTTTTTCTGTAGAGTCCGGAGCCGGCAGGGAATCAGCCCAGTCTTCCGGCCACCCAGGAGGTTTAAGGAAATGTTGCGACCTGGCCTGAGAGTACCAGGAAGTTACAGAATTCCTTGCGAGTGTGGGAAAAATTATGTGGGCCAGTCTATAAGAATTGTTGCCGATCGCTGTGTGGAACATCAGAGTCACCTGAAATACATGTATATTGAAAAATCAGCGGAGGCAGAGCACAGTTTGTTAAATAAACACAAGATTTTATTCGATGAAATAAGAATACTTCCTCATGCTTCGAAGTATTGGAACTTTGCCATCAGGAAAGCAGTTGAAATTAGACTTTGTGAAAATAATTTCAACAGAGACTCCGCTTGTGCAATCAACAATGCATGGAAGCGCGCAGTTGATAAAGAGCACAGAGAGCGACTTCATGCATTCCTCACAGTTCTCCGCCTCTTGCGATGGATGGCGCTGCAAGCAACGCTGGATAAAGCGCGCATACAAAATCTATGGACATAGAGGCCGCCAACTCCGCACGTGCTGTTTTCATCCAGCCAATGATAAGCCGTCCATTGCTTATAAAAGCGGAAGCCTCACCAGTCCACAACTCAACTTTCATCCTCCCCCGCCACTTCCTGTGTCCTTTCCTTTAGGCACCCTCCCTCCCTTCCTTTTCCTTTTCCCCCGTCCCCTCCCTCCCACCTCTTCCCCGGGCTTCCCCTCCCCCTTCCTCCCTTCCCCCTGTCTCCTCTGCGCAAGGCATCTGCTCTCCCCTCTCCCTCTCCCACCCCCCCCCCTCCTCCTCTTTTGGCAGGTCCCCGGACTCATACACGGTTAGTGAACATTCGCGCGCTGGAGATCAACACCTCGTGTTCTGTGTGTGCCGTCGTTTAGTGCTTAAGTGGTTCAGTGTTATTCGTTTTGTGCACCTACGTTCATGTGTGGCAATTTTCGTTTCTGTCTGTGTCCAAGTGTCTGAACAATTTTATCTTGGACTCTACGCCCGTGAACGGCACCTTGTATTTTAAAAAGTGTTTGTCTCCGTTTACATGTCCACCATCTTTTTTCTCTAATTGTCTTCATTGTATATTTGTGTTTCTCTGCGGCCAAAGAGCGGCGTAGTATGGTGCTGCAGGCCTGCCTATATACAGGCTTCAAAATGACAATAAAGAAGAAAAAAAAAAAAAAACGGGCCACGACAGTCAGTTTTGCCCCTGACGAAGATGACAGAGGTACTCATCGAAAGCTCGGGATTTTATCCAAATTTGACGCGGCAAGTAAACCGAGAACTTTTTATGCATATGACTAAGTGCGTCAGCCACCTGATTGTCAGACCCCTTAATCAAAAATGGTTCAAATGGCTCTGAGCACTATGGGACTTAACATCTTAGGTCATCAATCCCCTAGAACTTAGAACTACTTAAACCCAACTCACCTAAGGACATCACACACATCCATGCCCGTGGCAGGATTCGAACCTGCGTCCGTAGCAGTCCCGCGGTTCCGGACTGAAGCGCCTAGAACCGCACGGCCACCGCGGCCGGCAGACCCCTTAATCCGCCGAACTCTGAAGCGGAATGACGATATCAGTACCGTCCATCTGACGATCCTACCGGTCTTTCTAGGTCGCGCTAAGGCCCAGTTGTCCCCCTCCAAACCAAACTCCCTGTTCTCAAGATAAAATTTAAATGTCTCGGGGGAGAAGAGAACGGCAAAGGCCTCACACTGGCAAACGGAATACTTTAACTTAGAGGCAGTTAGACTCGAGGAGTAAGCGATGGGACGCCTTTCCCCGAAACATTCCTGCAAGAGCGCGCCTGTGATGCCATCTTTAGACGTGTCAGTCTGAACAACGAAGCCTTTCTCAAAGTCTGGTGTGATCAAGATTGCAGGACTAATGAAGGTAGTTTTAACAGCCTCAAAAGCAGCTTGTTGGCTCTCCCCCAAACAAAAGAGTTTCCCTTTTTACGAAAATTATTAAGAGAGGCAGAGAGCTGAGCAAAATTAGGAACGAAGTTCCTAAAATAACTGTCCATGCCGATAAATCTAGTTACCCTTTTCTTATTCGTTGGGGTGAAGAAAGCGTCGTAGGGGCGAGGTACAATCCTTATCAATTCTAAACCGATCGCTCGACACGAGATCACCCAAGAAAGAACTTTGTCGCCTAGCCAGTGTAACCTTAGATGTCGTAAAGAAATCCGGCTGCCCAAAGCTGTAACAACTCTGCTTCGAGATGACATAAATGTTTGTCAAATGAACGGCTATACACAAGATCACAATTAAGGTAGGCCTAGCTATAGACGCAGCTGAACTTAAGGTCGCCCAGAACATGGTCAAACAACCGAGGCAGCTCAGCGGCCCTGATAGAGAAGCCAAATGGAACCCGACTGAACTCGTTCAGATTCCAATCGATGCAAAATGCAGTAACATGCTTAGAATCCTCGGTCAACGGTATCTGGTAATACGCTTGGTTAAGAACAAGTACCGTGAATTAACAAGCTCCAGAAAAATTGTGCAAGTCGAGAAGCGGCACAGATTCCAGAATCAACTTTTCATTAACTGCACTGCAATCGACTACTGGCCTGTAACCCTTTCCTTGCCCCTTAGGGACCAGAAACGTATAGTGACGAGGACGGCCTTCTGTAAGCAGCTGATTGACCTCTTGTGACAATATCCTCTTTCGGGAGAGGGGGACAATTGAAAAGGAGCTTCTCAATGGAAACCACTTTGTATCCACAACATATGTGGCCTGTAATTGAGAAAGTATGACGATGATCTCTCCAGTAGGAAAAGATTCCGAAATAGTCACCCATTAAGATCTCTGGGAGCGAATGCCAAGGTGGAGGTGACCGTGAGGAAAAGGCTGAATAACCAACGAAAGGATAGCGTCCTACGAGACAAAGCTTGGAATATCAGAAGAGTGAACTTGGTAAGCAAGCTAGAAATTCTCAAAAGAGAAATGCTAAGGCTCAATCTAGATATAATGGGGATCAGTGAAGTGAAATGGAAGGAAGACAAGGATTTCCCGTCAGACGAGTATTAGCTAACAACAACACATGCGGAAAATAATATAACGGAAGTACAATACGTTATGAATAGGAAGGTAGTGCAGAGAGTGGGTTACTGTGAATAGCTCAATGACAGGGTTGTTCTCATCAGAGTCGACAGCAAACCAACACAGATAACAATAGTTCAGGTATACATGTCAACGTCACAAGTCGAAGATGAAGACACAGAGAAATTATATGAGAATATTAAGCGGGTATCTAGGGAGATTAAAATCTAATAGTCATGCGGGACTGGAATGCTGCTGTAGGGGTAGGATTCCGGGAGAATAAGGGCTTGCTAGTGGAGCCGAGAGAGCAGAACGACTAACCGAGTTCTCCAGTTAATACCAGCTAGTAATAGCGAATGTATCACAAGAGGAGGAGGTATACTTGGAAACGGCCGGGAGATAATGGAACGTCTAAATTAGACTACGTTATGGTCAGGCAGAGATTCTGAAATCAGATATTCGATTGTAAGGCGCACCCAGGAGTAGATAGTGACTCAGGTCACAATTTAATTATGATAAAGATTAGGCTGAAGCTTAAGAGATTAGTCAGGCAAAATCAGTAAGCAAGGAAGTATGATAACGAAATTACTAAGAAATGAAGAGATACGTTTGAAGTTCTGAAGGGTATAGGCACTGCGATAAAGAATAACACAGTAGGCAGTACAACTGAAGCGGAATGGCCATCTCTAAAGAGGGCAAGAACAGAAGCTGGAAGGAAAACCGTAGGTACGAGGACAGACTCAGCATATAGGAAAGTCAAAATAACGTTCTGTGAAATTAAAAGCAAGGGTGGTAACATTTAGAGTTCTTAGGTAATTCCTAAATGTATAGGACGCAGCGGGTAGGTGGAAAGTGTACACTGAAGGCCTCTACGAGGGGAAATACTTGTCTGATGATGTGAGAGGAAGAAACAGTCGACAGGGAAGAAATAGGGCACCAAGTATTAGAATCAGAATTTAAAAGAACTTGGAAAGACTTAAGATCAAATCAGGTAGGAGGCATAGATAACATTCCGTCGGAGTTTCTAAAATCACTGGGGGAAGTGGTAACAAAACAACTACTCACGTTGGTGTGTAGAATATATGAGACTGGCGACATACCATCAGACTGACGTAATAACTTTATCCACAGAATTCCGAAGATAGCAAGAACTGAGAAGTGCAAGAATTACACACAATCAGCTTAACAGCCCATGCATCCATGTCGGTGACAAGAGTAATTTGCAGGAGAAGGAAAAGAAAATTGATGTGTTAGACGACTATCAGTATGGCTTTAGGAAAGGTAAACGCATCACATAGGCAGTTCTGTCGTTGCAGTTGATGGAAACAACACTCAAGAAAAAGCAAGACACGCTCATAGGATTTTCCAAACTCAAAAAAGCGTTCGTCAATGTAAAATGGTGCAGTATGTTCGAAATTCAAAGAAAAATGGGGATAAACTGCAGGGAAACTCGGGTGGAGTACAATATGTACGAGCCCCAAGAAAGAACAATAAGATTGGAAGACCAAGAACGAAAAGCTCGGATTAAAAAAGGTGTAAGAATCTATCTGCGCCTTTCATTCTTACTGTTGAATCTATACATCGAAGAAGCAATGAGGATAAAAAAAGAAAAGTTAAAAAGTGGGATTAAAATTCAGCGTGAAACATCAGTGATAAGATTCCCCGATGAAATTGCTATCCTCAGTGAAACTGAAGGATTGCAGGGTGTGTTGAACTGAATGAACTGTATAATATGTACAGAATGTGGATTGAGAGTAAATCGAAGAAAGTCGAAAGTAATAATAAATAGCGGAAATGAGAAGTACGAGAAATGTAACGTTAATACTGGGGATCACTAAGTGGAGGAAATTAAGGATTTCTGCTACGTAGGCAGCAAAATAACCTATGGCGGACGAAGCAAGGAGGACGTAAAAAGCAGACTAGCTCTGGTGAAAATGTCATGCCGGCCAAGAGGAGTCTGCTGGTATCAAACATAGGCCTCAACTTGAGGAAGAAATTTATGAGAATGTACGTTTGGAGCACAGTATTTGGTAGTGAGACATGGGCTGTTGGTAAACCACAACAGATGAGATTCGAAGTCTTTGAGGTATGGTGCTACAGAACAATGTTGAAAATTACGTGGACTTATAAGGCAATAAATAAGAAGGTTCTCCGCAGAATCGGTGAGGAAAGGACCTTATGTAAGATACTGACAGAAAGGGACAGAATGATAGAACATCTGGTAAGGAAACAGGGTATGACTTCCATGGTACGAGTTGGCCCAGCTGTAGAGAGTAAAAACTGTAGAGGAAAACAGAGATTGGGGTACATCCATTGCTGCTCTGAGATGAAAATGTAGGACCAACAGAGGCATTTGTTGAAGGTCACATCAAACTAGGCAGAAGATTGATGGCAAAAGAAAAGAAAATTTGTGGCACCGATGGGTATTAAGGGCTTAGTCATACATTATCTCTGTAACTACAGGACTGCTCTACAATTGACAGAAATTCATGGAACCGCTTGCAGACTATCTCTCGACGGCTCCAGTCTCGAGTGGGAAATGGGAAAAATGAGCAACTACATCTTTCCATGCAAGTTCAGATAACTCTTTCCTTTTAACGACCGTCGTTTCCCCATACGTAGATGCTAGCCTACAGTTTTTTTAAGTCTGGATGAAAAACTTGATGACTGAATGTACATAAAAAGATACTTCCGCAACGCGTCGGTGAAGTCATGACTTCACGAAAATAAGGAGTTACTTGTGTTGCACACTAGCGATATTTTCTGAACCAGCCTTCTTACTTGTCAATAAATCGTTTTCTTCAAGCTATTCCATAGTATTCGAATACAGTATACGTTCCAGATTCCTATTGCTAATTATTGTCAGATATATGGGTCTGTATTTCAGGAGGTTACTGCTGTTTCCTTTCTTGAACATTGATGTGACCCGTACAACTTTTCAGTCTTTAGGTACGGGCTTTCATTCGGCGAGCGATTGTATAAGGATTGCTAAGAAGGACTGTATTTCATCAGCTGACTCCGACAGGAGCCTAACTGGTGTACAGTCTCGACAGAAAGACTTTATTAAGTGATTTAGGTTTCTTCGCAACATCGAAACGCTTTCAGTAATTTCCTCGTCCAATTATCAGTTTGTCACATTGTTGCTAATTGGAAAAATCATGAACATAACTGTGTTACCATTTCCCAGCAGCTGAATTCCTTAACATTTGCCACTATTATTAGGATATTGTAGTCGTAAGTAGCGGGCGCCACTGCCCATTCTATGCTCCTCTACTTTCTTTAGGAGTACTGGTAGGTCGGTTCTTACAGAACAGGATTCGGGCCTGATCTAATCTTTTCGTTCCATTTACCAAAATAAATTTTCTCTGAGGGTTTCATTTTGTTTATTGCCTTTAACCATTGCCATCTTTCATATTATTCGTAACGTTGTTGGATCCCCATTGTGAATTCCAGCATGCAGATTATGTTAGCACTGCATCCAGCATTGTAACTAGGCGATGCTCGCTCACTACGTGAAAACAGACGCAGCCTAGCGAGTGTACCATTATGCTCGTCAACTCGTAATGAAATATAGTTAGAAATGTCACAATGGTAAGGTGTTTGGTGGGCGGGATCTAGATTTACGAGGAGCAACCGAAAACGTCTCGTCTGCAATACTTGCAGGGCCAGGAATCGTCCTGTGCCTTATTTAACTACCAAATCTGGACTCATACGATTGCGATACCATCTTGATGTGCCACTCTTTTTCTGCCAAAATACAGTGTTTATATTGCCTTTGTCACTTAGGAGCTGAATTTGTTACACATTTTCTTGTGTTGCAGGTTTACGACATCATATTACGGCCTCCTGCATCTGTGTTTTAGCTCACGATGTCACACTTTGGCTGGTTTTTCAGAAGATGGTCATAAGCAGAAGTTATTAAGCCTCTATAAGCAACAAGTAAGACTAGTTTTTTGTCTAGACGAGATATGAAAAGAATATTCTCTGTTATATGTAACTCGAAGAAGAAATAAAAGACGGAGAGCCAAGGACGTTACAACGAATCACTCCTTACCACTGGTGACTGTATGCTTTGTAAATTACTGAAGGCGTGACGTGTCAGTTACAGCTTTCTACTGTGAGATCTGTGGACGACTCGACGGGCTTCGTAATTGTTACTGGAACAGTTCCAAGATTCGAAAAAAGGACAAAACTGTGGAAGGATAATAAGTTTGGATATGAAACTAATCTATTGTTGAATTAGCATTGTTTACGCTCCAAGCAGGTGTAAAGGTATTAACAGCATCAAATAGCAATAATTGAAGAAGTCAAGAGTAATAAACTAGAAGCAATATGACACTCGTCTTTCACTCTGTAAGATGTTCAATTTTCCTACATTTTTCTGCTTCAGTGACAGTAGTAATTTATGTCGACTTGAATTACTTTTTGTCAAGAAACTAAGTGTCAAATATGCGTCAAAATAGTGCTGTGTGGTGGTGTACTGTCATACATCAATGGATACACAAAATCTTTCCTTTCTTTGTTAGCGCTAGTTTATTTGGATAAAGAAATACGTTACTGTTCTGATAAAACTCCCATACATATATATAATATAGTGACTGCTTGTCTATACTAATAATATCATTTTTACAGGTAATGAAATGGTTTGGTTGAAATTCCTCCGAAGATTCCAGGGTTACAGTCAGTCAGGGTAACTTTTTACTTTAGGGTATCTTTGTACCACTTACCACTTTTGTTTCAAATTGCTGCCTCTCCATCCACTTCCAATGTTTTGCACTGAAAGTAACAGATTTATTACCTCTGTGGTTTGTAGTTACTATTTTAGTTGCCTTTCCAACTTCCTACAAGCTCTTAGGCTCATGATTATCCTTTAATTACGTTGACTGTGAAGAGAACTTCTGGCGGCAGTGATTTAAGTTGAACAGTGCTAGACTGATACGAATATCTTGATATTGGAAAGTAAATCTGTTTGCCTTTACTTATTACTAACACCTGGTTTCTTTGGGATGCGATTTAAATTTCCCCATATCCTTTGATACAGGAAAAATTCTTTGTTTTCTAAGACGGACCTAAAGTCTCTTACGACAGACGACGACTGGGGAATAATAGCAGTCGAGCAAAGATACTACGAAAGGGGACATATCGAAATGCACTGCTAACGCCTCTCACGGTCAGGCAAAGCAGCAGCTCAGTGACAGTAGTAATTCAAATTAACGTTGTGAGGTTAAAGTACGTTAAAAACAGGGTGTAAAATACACTCCTGGAAATTGAAATAAGGACACCGTGAATTCATTGTCCCAGGAAGGGGAAACTTTATTGACACATTCCTGGGGTCAGATACATCACATGATCACACTGACAGAACCACAGGCACATAGACACAGGCAACAGAGCATGCACAATGTCGGCACTAGTACAGTGTATATCCACCTTTCGCAGCAATGCAGGCTGCTATTCTCCCATGGAGACGATCGTAGAGATGCTGGATGTAGTCCTGTGGAACGGCTTGCCATGCCATTTCCACCTGGCGCCTCAGTTGGACCAGCGTTCTTGCTGGACGTGCAGACCGCGTGAGAGGACGCTTCATCCAGTCCCAAACATGCTCAATGGGGGACAGATCCGGAGATCTTGCTGGCCAGGGTAGTTGACTTACACCTTCTAAAGCACGTTGGGTGGCACGGGATACATGCGGACGTGCATTGTCCTGTTGGAACAGCAAGTTCCCTTGCCGGTCTAGGAATGGTAGAACGATGGGTTCGATGACGGTTTGGATGTACCGTGCACTATTCAGTGTCCCCTCGACGATCACCAGTGGTGTACGGCCAGTGTAGGAGATCGCTCCCCACACCATGATGCCGGGTGTTGGCCCTGTGTGCCTCGGTCGTATGCAGTCCTGATTGTGGCGCTCACCTGCACGGCGCCAAACACGCATACGACCATCATTGGCACCAAGGCAGAAGCGACTCTTATCGCTGAAGACGACACGTCTCCATTCGTCCCTCCATTCACGCCTGTCGCGGCACCACTGGAGGAGGGCTGCACGATGTTGGGGCGTGAGCGGAAGACGGCCTAACGGTGTGCGGGACCGTAGCCCAGCTTCATGGAGACGGTTGCGAATGGTCCTCGCCGATACCCCAGGAGCAACAGTGTCCCTAATTTGCTGGGAAGTGGCGGTGCGGTCCCCTACGGCACTGCGTAGGATCCTACGGTCTTGGCGTGCATCCGTGCGTGGCTGCGGTCCGGTCCCAGGTCGACGGGCACGTGCACCTTCCGCCGACCACTGGCGACAACATCGATGTACTGTGGAGACCTCACGCCCCACGTGTTGAGCAATTCGGCGGTACGTCCACCCGGCCTCCCGCATGCCCACTATACGCCCTCGCTCAAAGTCCGTCAACTGCACATACGGTTCACGTCCACGCTGTCGCGGCATGCTACCAGTGTTAAAGACTGCGATGGAGCTCCGTATGCCACGGCAAACTGGCTGACACTGACGGCGGCGGTGCACAAATGCTGCGCAGCTAGCGCCATTCGACGGCCAACACCGCGGTTCCTGGTGTGTCCGCTGTGCCGTGCGTGTGATCATTGCTTGTACAGCCCTCTCGCAGTGTCCGGAGCAAGTATGGTGGGTCTGACACACCGGTGTCAATGTGTTCTTTTTTCCATTTCCAGGAGTGTACATTATGGCGGGAACACGAACCACCCACGGCTCAACCACCCCTCCCTCCCCCCCGCCCCTCAAACAAGAACCCGGGGGTGATATGCCGAAATAAACTGGCTTATAAAAAGGCACACGACAGTGGCCGAGAAAGACCGCAAGCGAAACACTCGGTCGGAGCCACCCCTGCAGAGGGAACACGGGCACTGGCTACCCGACATCCCTGCCCCGGGAAGAGACCGGCCTAATTTCGGCAAGACAGCAACGAAAACAACGAGATACCCGCTCGTACTTCAACAATTCAGAGGAAACATGCCCCAGGCAACCAGACATCCCCACACAGTAGAAGGCACCGAGCTAAGCCTCACAAGATGACCAAAGAGCTATCAGAACTTTAAGACCAGAAGGTATTGTCTGAACGTAACGGATTATCAGTGCCCGCACTCAATCCAGTTGACTGTCACCAGGTTGGATTCCCTCTAGAAGACAAATAGTGTCTTCAAGGCCTTCAATAGCGGTAAGGGAAACCGAATTGCCGCTCCTGTCTCTCCGACCACCGCCGGCGTGACGTCAACCGGCTGCAGCATGGCAGCGTGCGAACCTGCTACCAATTCAGGAGCACTGCCCTCAGTCGGTTGGCGCCTTATTGTCAACCCGTAAACAAGATGGGCTTCTTAGCAGGCCGATCCCCGGACTCTGACTGCCATTATCGTAACACCTGTAACAATAACAAGGCGAACAATACGATGCCACAGACACAATAGAAACAAGGGTGAAACTGACCGCAACTAGGTTGGCAAGCTCGTGAGCAAACCACGCTCTGCTGCCAGCGAAACTTTGTACGAGCATTAGAATTGAAATTTTCCTCCAATAGGGCATAGTTAGTACACATTCTCACTTTTACAAGCACTCAGTAACTATACACAGATCAGCCAGAACATTATGACCGCCTACCTAATAGCCGGTGTGTCCAACTTTTGCACGCATAACAGCAGCGACGCGTCGTG
Source organism: Schistocerca piceifrons (assembly GCF_021461385.2). Taxonomy (NCBI): domain Eukaryota; kingdom Metazoa; phylum Arthropoda; class Insecta; order Orthoptera; family Acrididae; genus Schistocerca; species Schistocerca piceifrons. The sequence goes on along the minus strand of NC_060138.1, from coordinate 132,436,594 downwards.
GGATGGAGGCAGTGAGGCTTTAGTAGGTCGCTGGAGGGAGTCGGCACCACATCAGCACACTCAAGTCACCTGATTCCAGTAAATTCCGGAGGCCCATCGTTAGGAGTGCACGGTCAACTGTGTGTTCAGACACAAATGTACTCTACCCAGCATTAGAAGCTGATGTTGTTTCTTCCACAGTTCGCCTCCTGACCTGTGTTACCAGTCTTCCCAGCCTACGATGTCCGACATCATTAATAAGGGGTAGCCGCCCAACCCTACGACGTCTGAACGTCGTTTAAAATAAGTTGGTGGTTATTATGTTCTGGCTGATCAGTGAAGGTGTAAAATGATGTTACAATGTCTGTTGTGATATGTAATTTATTTTGTCTTTAGTATTTTTAAAAATTGGTAAAAAGTGGTACAAAGTTACTCCGTTTGATTGTATGTCGAAACATACAAACATACATGCATGTGTGTACGATTTATCATACAGAATCAGCAGATCTATGATATCGTTCGTTAACGAAGCTGCGTTGTGCAGTAAAGTCTCTAGACAGTCATAAGGCATTGCAGAGTCACTTCGACAAAATTACCACTTGGTGTAATCAACGCCAGATTCCTTTAAATGTCTATAAATGTAAGAAAATGCTTTCAATTAAGAGAAAGCAATGTGACATGTGACGATCAGGTAAAATCACAATTTGGGAACGCAAGTAGGAGATGTAGGTTGTTGAACAGGCTAAGGAAACGTGCAGTGCATCTGACATCTGTAACAAATCACATAAAAGACCCGAGTGCGACTAATTCTGTTGTTCTTCTGTTTGGACACCTTATCAACGAGATATGGCAACAGAGATTGAATGCATTCAGCCAAGCAAATCTAGGATATTAACAGGATACTAGAGCTCATACGAAATGACAACATAAATGCTAGGGGGACTTGGTCGGGAATCATTGGAAGAAAACCGATACAGTTCCGACGAAACCTTTTTTGGTACATCTGGATGACCAGTATTCGACGAACGAGCCAACAGTGTCCTTCCCGCAGCATATATCTCCTGGAGGAATAAGATAAGAGGGGTTTCGAGTACATAAAGAGAGATAGATAGCCCTTTTCACCTTCCCCAATGCGCTAATGCAAAAGGAAAGTAAATCGATAATGTTGCTACGATGTGCCCTCCGTCATACACTGTACTGTGGTTTACAGAGAATAGTCACTGATGAACGGGAACATTGTGATCACTACTCTGCGTGCCATGCGGGCCTCTCATGCGATATGGGAACTACGTAATCGGGACTGAGAGGAATGTCTAATCATCCTAGCGACGATATGGGCCGCAAGGGAGAAATACGAGGACATGAAAGACTTTTTATTTATTTATTGATTTATTTAACCTCGCAAAAGTATGCCCTGTGGCATCCAACTAGGTATTCTACATCTTTAACACTACTTACAGGGTGATTCCGTTATGCTATTACAAACTTTCAAGGATTATGGAGAGGGGCTGTTTTATTAGTTTGAGATAAGAGACCCTGGTCCGGAAAAGAGCAAGCTGAAAGTTGTAAGCGAGAATCTATCCGATACCACAGACCATGAAACAGATGTACCGCCGCTGATGTGTGGGCAACTTTCAGAGGTGGTACTATGGACCAAAACAAGAAAGAACAATAAGTACGAGCTCTGAAACGCTTAAGAGCTATGGGCGCTTGTTTAGTAGAAGAAATGTGTTTCACAATAACGAAGATGAACGAGTTGTTACAGCTCTTAAAGTGTAAATTTTAGAGCCCTATATTTACTGGACATTTTGGCCATGTTTTAGTCCACGCTGTCTCCTCCAAAAATGTAGAAACATTGCTGCTGGTAGTTGAAGAGACGTGTTTCACAGTACCGAAGATAAAGCAGTGCTCTTAAGGTAAACTTTTTAGAGCTATTGTTTAAAAATTGTTTTGCTCTTGGGACTCTGAAAGTTTCCTGCCATACAATCGTAGGACCGACAGTACCGGTAAATGTATTCCGCTCTCTGAGGTATCAGAACCATTTTGGCTTGTAACTTTGAATGGGTCGTTTCCTGACGTGAATACCTCACCTTAGATTGGTAAAGCTACCATTCTCCTTCATCCCTGAAAGTATGTACCATTATAAAATCCCCACGCTGATTATACAGGATGTCCCATTTATCTTGACCACCCTAAATAACTCTTTGTCCAGATGCAAATTACAAAATGTTTCAAGCAAATGTTCTGTAGCCGTCAGGGTGACATCAATCAGCATGATTGCCTTCGTTGTAGCTTTGTTTTTTACAAAGATATCAACAGAGGTATGACTTTTTTAAATGGCACCCTGTATTTTTTATACGGTAATTCATTTCCTCTCCTAGAGACTTATTCAAAAATGTATCTCTGACACCATTCACTGAAACACAACGTTATTAGTTACATAACTGACTTTGAGCCCGGGATCACAAACCCATCCACTTGTTGGAGTTGTCAGAAAACCTATTGAAACCAATTAAAAACAGAACACAAAATTGACTATGACTCTCCTGTACTATTGCCCAGGAGCAGAACATTCAAAGGTGCTCAAAGTGGTGACCCTGGATACCGACACACTGGTGCACTCATTGAATGGAATAATTATTTACAGCTTCCAGTGTTGCCTCCATCAGATTAAAGAAGTCTTTGTCTAGATGTGGTTTTTAGGTAGTGTCCCTTACCTAAGTGAATATCACGTTGTTACCGAGGTATCACCTCAAGTACACGATTTGTATGCATTTAGACAATGTACACACACTTTCACATCGGAGGACACTGGAAGTGGTGGTACAGAAAGCCAGGAAAAGTAAGGGTAAAACAACGGAACGGCAAAAGTGCAGACCAATATTCGTAACATGGGTTTACTGCATAATTCTTGAACGTAATATCAATTCAAATATAACAAATTTCTTTGGGTCAGAAACGCTTGTGTCTAGGGTCTGGGTAGCATCACTTGTGGGAAACTCAGTTTGCCCTTTTCCCACGTGATGCCCTACGAGTCTTTGATGAAGGGTAACAAGCACATTTCATACTCATAGATTTTCGAAAAACGTTCGATTAAGTGTCCCACTGCGTACTAGAAGGTAGGTTTGTGTTATATCCTAGCCAGTAATGCCACCCGAGCCCGCTGCCAAAAGGTTAGCAGCATCAAAGTCCGGACGCCGTCCGCATAAGCAGCGCCAGCGAGACAGGAAATCGCCGCAAGTCTGCGCGCGCCACCGCTGGCTTCTGGCTTCTTAAGCGCTGGAGTCGCGAGCGCTAGGACAGTTCTGTATTTGCCGCTCAGTTGTATACTCGCCACCGAATTGTGTACTTGCTAGTCAGTTGTGTGTTCATCGCAGCAGAGTTGTTGTTTGTCGTCAGCCGACGCTGACCTATCCGCTCCGACTCGAACTAGACAGATTTCTGTAGACACTGAGTTCACTACTGTGTTTCTGTATCTTCGAAATAAAGATAAGTACCGACTTTTATTTAATCAGAGTGTTTGGGTTTTCATCTTTCTGTTCACTGTTCCAGCGGACCGGTCGGCCCGCTATTAAAAGTGTGGCGGTGACTTCGTAAGCCGTTTCTACAGCGAATTGCTTGTCGCTACGAACGCCGCCACAAAAGTTTGAGCGATGAGGTTCCAGATATGTTAGTGGCTGGAAGACTTCTTGAGCAATAGAAGGCAGTACGTTGCCCTCGACGGTGATGACGAGGGCGACTGTTCATCATGGACAAGGCTGTCGTCTGGGAAATGTGACAGGACCGCTCTTGTGTTCTGTATACGTAAATGATGTGACTAACAGGCTGTGAAGCAACATGTGACTGTTTGCTGATGACCTGTGGTGTACGGGAAGGTGTCATCTGTGAGAGACTGTAGGCGAATACAAGATGACTTAGACAGAATTTCCAATTGGTGTGATGGAATGTAGAAAAATGAAAGGTAATGAAGACGAGTAGGAACAACAGTCCATTAATGTTCGAATACAGGAATAGTGATGTGCTGCTCAACACATCATTACGGTTAAATATGTAGGTGTATAGCTGCGAAGCATAACGGAATGCAGTGAGCATATCAGGGCTGTAGTGGGGAAGGTGTATGGTCGACTTTGATTTGTTAGGAGAATTTTTTGAAAATTAGGTACATTTTTAAACGAGACCATTTACAGAACACTAGTGCAACCCATTCTTGAGTAATGCTCTACTGTTTGGGATCGCTTCTAGGTTGGATTAAAGGGAGACATCGAAGCAGTTCAGAGGTGGGCTGATAGATTTGTTACCAGTAGGTTCGATCAACATGATTTCAGAGATTCTGCTGCCGCCAACGTATTTTTCGCGTAGGGAGCACTCTGTAGTGGCCAACTTCTGACACCGAATGTGACAGCAACACCAAATGTAGTGGGAACTACAACTACAGTGCCACGTTCCCCTCAGTCTGCATCACCAGGTCTCCCAATGCTGAGGACGCCACTTCACTGTCTGTGAAATAGCTTGGCGAGAAATGGCTGCCTCCCCGACCCGTGCAATAAACAGCTGTGTGTCGGCCTCGTACAGCTCCGACGTCAGGATGCGTTGACAGTCGACTCAGCGGTCTTCGCCTCTGCCGCCTCAGCGCCGCCCACTGTATGGCGACCCGCAGCACACTCTCTCCCTGGCGTGGCTAAGAACGCGGCGACAAAGAGCGCCTGCGATCCGGCCGCTGAATCTGCATCCCTTGCCCTAGATGTCTCTGGTGCATGCCGGTAACCAAGACTACTGCCCACAGTGGCGAGCCGTGGAGTGGCCCGTTGCTGGCTGGCTACAGACCCAGCATCAGCCTTAGAGGGTCGAACCAGCGACCCGCCGTGGACTGGAATGCTGGCGCCTCATCTGCTGGTGTGTGTAGCCAGTGGTGTGACACACCTGCCATCTAGGAGAGCTGCCACACTTGAATGCCTTGTTAGAAAACCGGCACCTATTTATATGAGTAGTAAGTGGGTACGTTGAGTGCAGTTGCAGATAATTTAATAATGTTTCTTATTTTATTATAAACAGCTAGGCTGACCACACTAGCCAACTATTTATCAAAATTTTTTATAAACGGATGCAAGCCAATACACCCATAAAAAATAAAAAATTCTAAAAATTTTCAACTAAAATTCTATGCTGTGAATCATATGTGAATTTCTTTTTACCATACATTACTACATACATAAGTATATCTTTCGGAATTTTATCATTAAAATTTGCACACAAATTCATTGTAGTTTTCTGAGTAACTAACACATTTATTCTTCTAGACGTATTTATTACATAGATAGGATAATTTTGAATAAAATTGAATGCATTCACATTAGCATCACCATTCAATTGTATAGTTCTCTTAAAATCTAGGAAATCATTATAAGCTTTTAGATAATTATTTTGCGGATCTAGAGACCACATTTCTTGAGGACAAACTTCATTTCTCCCATTTTTCAAGTATATATTCTGTAATTTAACATGATCGAATAAGGAAGAGTCAACTAACTGATTATTTTTCCTTTTTGTCTGGAAAACAACGAAGATGAAATAAGGCATATCAAATTCTGAGAATTATAGAAATTTGTAGTATCTAACTCAAAATTTCTTTTTTCATCTATTCCAGCAATCTCTACAATTTGTGGTTCAAAGAAAATTATGGGAATTTTTTGGATTTTTAAGTCTATCTTGTTCTAATTCAAGCGAATATTCTGGTTCAAATTGAACAACAAGAACAGCAATTTCTATTGATTCTACAACAATTTTACCTTCTTTTAGAAGTGTATCTTTTATTTCAACACCAGCATCATTTGTATCAGACCAACAAAGAATTTCATATCTTGCACTCAATGATCGTGTAAAAATAAATGTTAAATCTCCTTACCACATTGTTTCTTTATAGTCTTTAAAAAATCCACCAAATAATTCTAATGGATAAAGTACTTCATTTTTCTTACTTTTTATCTTTCCATTACCAAGAATATGAACTTCCATGGTTAACTCATAGACTATAGTCGAAGTCAATCGAATAAGAGCTCATCAAGAAATAAATGGATATTCCATTCTAGATAAAATATTGTTACTTATCTTTACAGTGATAACATTCAACAGTTTTGCTACATAATTATCAATTAATTTTTGATTGGATTTTCGATCATAAGTTGAATAATCTGTACCATTAGTTCCAATAAAACTGAAATTCATGTACAATTGAGCATGATTTGGATGAACCCAACCATCTCCAATATCTCTGTGTTCTTGTTGGGGAGATTCAAATTATTTTTAGTCTTCTCATTCACAGTGAATGAATAGAACTGATAACTTTTGACTCTGTTGATGATTTATTTAAGAATAAAAAATATTACGAAATTTGTACAATAACTATTGGACAAGTACCATTAAAGTCAATCATGAGTTACAGTGATTTCAAAGTCTTGAATTGCATCAAAAATATGAATATTTACAGGATAATTTGGTTCATGAATTATTGGTCCACCAAATTCTGCATTAGGCTTGAATGGAGCAATAATATTAGTTTCTCTGTGAAAATGCTCAGTATGCTTTACAAACATTCCATCAGCAAGATTGAAATTTATATTGATTAATTCAAAAGGAATTATTTTAGGAACATCTTTGTCTACAACTTTCTCTTTAGCTTGAACAACTTGATCACTAAAACCAAGTAAACTTCCAATACTATCTGCTTATCCATATACAATTTTACATCACTTTCAATTACAATTCTGTTTGAAATTTTATCTGGCTTAATGTGGATATTTGGCCCCATTCGAATGAATAAATTTTTCCAAGTTTTTCAAACTATACTAACCTACAGGAATTTCTATCGTTTCTCCATGACATTAAAGTTCATTATTTTTCGATGTAATATTTAGAATTAGGGAATTTTGATCAAAAACCAGCTAATGAAACACTACTAAAACTGTCCCACATAGGTACAGTTAATCTTTTTTTGAGAATAGATGGCTTACCACATAATTGAAATAACCTACTCATTAACTATTAAACATTTTATTAAGATGTGATCAAAACTGATTGGGAACCAAAAATAAGACTTCCAGAAAAGAAGTCCAAAAATAAACATGGTAATCTTTTACCAAATTCTATTAGTTGTGCAGTAACTGGACCAAGTGGTTGTGGTAAAACAACATTAATGATTGATTATTATATTTTAGCTCCAGGATGGCTGAATTGGAATAAAATCAAACATTTGTATGTTTATTCAAAAAGTTTAGATCAGCCAAAATAACAAGATTTTATAAAATGATGTGAAAAAATTGAAGATAAGCATAATGCAGAAATAGCTACATTAATTGGAAATAATGAAGAAATTGTCCCAATAGAGCAATGCCTAGTTGATTCAGTTGTTGTATCTGATGACTTCATTCCAGAAAATCAAGATATTGTTAGAGATTATTTTACCAGAGGCAGACACAAAGGTATAGATTGTTTTTACTTACCACAAACCTACTCAAAAATATCAAAACAACTATTTAGAGATAATCTAAATATTTTAAATACATTTAGATGAGATGAGACAAATTTAAATTATATTTACCTTGAGTTTGTTGGTGGAGATTTAAAATTTGATAATTTTAAAGAAATATGTAGTAAATGTTGGAATGATGACTTTGGATTTTTCACAATAAATATGTCTAGAAAACCAAGTGAAGGTAAGTTTAGAAATAAAACACATTTCATAACAACATAAATATTTTAATTAATGTTTTTTTATCTTAATGAATGTTTGCAAAATATGATCCAGAAATCGTTAAAAAAAAGCCAGGCAAAACAGGAGAGTCATAGAACAGTTAAAAGAATAATTTAAAAATAGAAAAACCAACCAAGAACAGAATATGAAAAACTTGAAAAAGAAAATCAACAAGTTATCGATGTGGCAATTTTTTAAAAGCAGTTGAGGAAAACAGAGAAGTCGAAAAACAAATGATTCCATGTCGTCATCATATAGAAGATTTTGGAGACTTATCACCAATTAAACAATTACCTGATTGGTCTGATGATATTCATGGTAAATATGATCACACATTAAGTGAATCTGAAATTATAGATGCATTGAATTAATATGAAAAAGATAAAAAAAATCTATAAAGGATAGCGATGTTAAGAAAATAAATTTAGGTGAAAGAATGCTAAAATATGTAAAACATAGTGCAAATACCACTTTTGGATTAAGGCCTGTTGGTATTTTTAAATGTATATAGGTAGATTACCAGTAACATTTGAAGGAGATAAATTAAAAATTGGAAAAAGACATATGAAGGAACTGGTGTATTAATGAGTCTTTTAACGGAAAAACAAATTGATATGGATGATATGGGAGAAATGTTTGATGGAGTAGATCTATCAAATTATGCAGATATATTATACAATTCAGGAGCATTGTATTCTGGCAATAATCCGAATGAAATATGTTCAAGTAAAGGCAATAAATATAATTATATGAGAAAACCAATTTTTATGAGTATTTTCCTAACTTAAGAAGACTTACTATAGATTCTAGGTCACCTGAGAAAAAAGGCGAAGGCTTAATTGAAAAATATACAGAAAAACCAACTGAATATGTTTGGATGAATGATGTTTGTCACTTAATTGATATATTAGCAGTTATTCATGGTGAAGAACTAGCTGGAAATAAAAATTATCACAATGAAAAAGTGGGAATAATGCAAATGTTGACAAATAAATTTAGTGATTTCATCATCAACAATCCAAAACACATTCCATATTTAATTATAATTTTGAATAATCTTCCACATACATTTTGGAAGAGGAGAAGCATGGTAAAGGGCTAGTCAACTGGGTTTTAAATAATGTACCAATGCCAGAGGAGCTTCTACCAGGATTTAATTATTGTGGGCTATTTACTAAACTTGAAGAAAGACTAACACGTGGTGATCCAGGAATAAATCCATTAGATGATGCTTGTAAACAGCATGATATTGTATATCGTGATCATAAAGATTTAGAAAAGAGACATGAAGCCGATAAGGAACTTCAGTTAGCTGCAAAAGAAAGAAAGCATTCAAGTGATGCTTCATTAGGAGAAAAAGTTGCAGCAGCATCTTTTAGAGGAATAATGTATAGAAAAAGAAAATTAGGAATGGACGTAGATGTGGATGACAATGGATGGGGAGTATAAGAATTTGGTCTTATTAAACTTTTCATATATATAAATGAACAATTTTACTATTTATTATACTTTACTACCTAGTGGCAAGACTAAACCAAAATCAATTAAACTTAAGTTGAATAATGAAAAATTAAATGGAATTGAACCATTTTTAAGAGATGTTCAAAAGAAAAAGAAAGAAAAGGAAGTTGGTGGAAATTTACTTCTTATATTAGCTATCCCTGTTGTGAAAAAAATTATTGGATATCTAAAAAAAAAAAGAAGGTGAAGGACTAACACAACATGAAGGTGGATGTCTTCCACTACTATTAGCTGCTTTACCATGTTTAGCAACAACTGGTTCATTAGCTGGTGGAGCAGCAGCTGTTGCAAATGCAGGTATAAACAAGATAAAAGCTGATAAAGAATTAGAAGAACAGAAAAGACAATCAAGCAATGGAGAAGAAAGCTGGCACAGGCCTGAAGAAAATAAAAAATTTCCAAAAAGTAATTGATAAATATCCTAATGCATTATGTATTTTCGATATAGAAGAACTTGCCAAACAAGTGAAAGTTAAACACTTTCATAGTGTATACATAATTGATGAATTACCAAATCATCCAAGAGAATATGAATGTGCAATAGTTAATTTAGATACATCTGACCATGTTGGTATTCATTGGATTTGTTATTATAAAAATAATGATAAAGATTTTGTTATTGATTCATTTTGTGGAAGTATACCTAAACAACTAGTTAACTATTTAGGAAAAAAATTATCTGTACTACAATAGCAAGAGCATACAAAATTTCGATTAAGATATATGTGGCCATTTGTGTCCATTTGTTTTGAAACTATTCTGTGATAATTTTGAATTTAATAATATTTTGAGTTTAATAAATGGACATTTTTGGAAATAAGATTGGTCAAACTGAAGAACTTTTTGTGCCTGAAAAAATTAAAAGCGAAATTGATCCAAAGATAGTCAATAGAATTAAACAATTTAAGTAAGAATTTAATGCTATTTTTAACATAACTAAAGATTATATTGGCGTTCAAGATAGAACACTTGCTAATGTAAATGATCCATTTGATGCAAAGGATGCTGTTACCACATAGTACCTAGAGAAAGAATACATTACTAAACCTGAATACACAAGCATTCTAACACAGTTCAGTAATTATGTCAATAAAGAAGATTACAACAAGATGATCTCAGATTTAAAGCAAAGAAATGGTATTATGGATGGTATCATGGAACATTCTAATAATGACATAAGCATAATGAAAAGAAGTCTCCTTCACGCATTAGATAAAATTGAATGTAAACTTAAATCATTAGAATCGCAAATTAATAAAAGATTGTAGTGAAGATCTAGAAATATTGAGGCCTTTAGATTAATTTGAACTTTATAAAATTTTTTCATCTATATAAATTGACAATCATGCTTCGCATTTAGTCCATAAGGATTATCACACTAAGAAGTGAAAAAAAATTACTGATACACACAATCCACAGAGAGTAACAACAAAAAATGGAAGATGAAGAATTGAAAGTCTTTGTACAATTTTTAGAAAGAAGAAAAGTAAATTCATCAAAAAATAATTGTATTAGGTGGCAATTTTATTTGTGAAGAAATAATCAATGAATTATATAAGCCAATGACAAATTTTTTTTTAGAAGACATGTAGTCTCTCTTGGTATAGATGAATGGCGGCCATCTCATATAGCCGAAATGGATTCAGGTAATTTAAAAGGAATTTAAAAAATAAACGAAGGTTATAAACAGTTATTAACAATAATTGATGTTTTCTCAAAATTTTCATTTGCTGTTCCTATTAAAGATAAAAAGCTAAAATATAGTCAATGCTTTTCAAAATATTTTTAATAATTTGAAAGACAAATAATTTATGAACAGATAGTGGTAAAGAATTCTATAACAAAGAATTTAAAGAATTAATGAAGAAATACAACATTAATCATTATTCAAGTATTTCAGAATTAAGAGCATCTGTTGTTGAACGATTTAATAGAACACTTAGAGAGAAAAATGTGAAAAAATTGCTTTGCAAGGATATTTTAAATGGTCAAATTTAGTTAAAAATGTAATTGATGAATACAATAACACAAAACATTTTATAATAAGAATGAAACCAATAGAAGTTACTTTAAAAAATTGAAAAATAAGTAACATTGTATCTAGTGAAGAACCTAAATTTAAAAGAGGTGATACAGTAAGAATTAGTACATTTAAAGATTTTTTGAAAAAAGATTTGCAGCTCATTGGTCAACAGAAATATTTGAAATTGAAGATTTTATCCATTCTAATCCAATTATAGATAATTTAAAAGATATAAATGGAAATTTTTATGAACAAAAACTGCAGAAAACGAAATATCTAGATGTATACTTGAAACTTCCTGGCAGATTAAAACTGTGTGCCCGACCGAGACTCGGACTCGGGACCTTTGTCTTTCTGCAAGGTTCGCAGGAGAGCTTCTCGGTCGGGCACACAGTTTTGATCTGCCTGGAAGTTTCATATCAGCACACACTGCGCTGTAGAGTGAAAATCACATTGTGGAAACATCCCCCAGGCTGTGGCTAAGCCATGTCTCCGCAGTATCCTTTCTTTCAGGGGAGCTAGTTCTGCAAGGTTCGCAGGAGAGCTTCTGTAAAGTTTGGAAGAAAGGAGACGAGATACTGGCAGAAGTAAAGCTGTGAGTACCGGGCGTTGGTCGTGCTTCGGTTGCTCAGATGGTAGAGCACTTGCCCGCGAAAGGCAAAGATCCCGAGTTCGAGTCTCGGTCGGGCACACAGTTTTAATCTGCCAGGAAGTTTCATATCAGTGCACACTCCGCTGCAGAGTGAAAATCTCATTGTGGAAACATCCCCCAGGCTGTGGCTGAGCCATGTCTCCGCAGTATCCTTTCTTTCAGGAGTGCTAGTTCCGCAAGGTTTGCAGGAGAGCTTCTGTAAAGTTTGGAAGGTAGGAGACGAGATACTGGCAGAAGTAAGGCTGTGAGTACTGGGCGTGAGTCGTGCTTCGGCAGCTCAGATGGTAGAGCACTTGCCCGCGAAAGGCAAAGGTCCCGAGGTCGAGTCTCGGTCGGGCACACAGTTTTAATCTGCCAGGAAGTTTCATATCAGCGCACACTCCACTGCAAAGTGAAAATCTCATTGTGGAAACATCCCCCAGGCTGTGGCTAAGCCATGTCTCCGCAGTATCCTTTCTTTCAGGAGAGCTAGTTCTGCAAGGTTCGCAGGAGAGCTTCTGTAAAGTTTGGAAGGTAGGAGACGAGATACTGGCAGAAGTAAAGCTGTGAGTACCGGATGTGGGTCGTGCTTCGGTAGCTCATATGGTAGAGCACTTTCCCGCAAAAAGCAAAGGTCCCGAGTTCGAGTCTCGGTCAGGCACACAGTTTTAAACTGCCAGGAAGTTTCATATCAGCGCACACTCCACTGCAGAGTGAAAATCTCTTTCTGCAGATGTATACTTAGTTGAAAAAGTTTTGAGAAAGAAAGGTAACCAAGTTTATGTTAAATGGTTAGGTTTCCATAATTCACACAACAGTTAGATAACTAAAGATAAAGTAATAGTCAGTTGACCACAAGTTACAGCAAATCCATCAAAAATTTTTTCTCTATAAATGTACCAAATAGTATGAATGAGGAAACTTGCTCTTTCATTTTTTCTATATGTATTTTATGGTACTGATGATATGATCTCTACATTCATAAATCAATTAACAGATGAAAGTGTGAATTATTTATATAATCTCAAGGTAGATGAAATTTGTATTGTTTATAAATACTTTGAAACAGCACTGACTTACATTAATTCAGTTTCATTGTATCATCAATTAATTCTTCTTGTGCATAATCATCCAAAGTATTGAAATAATTTCGATAGCAAACAATTCTCAAATTTTCTCTCATTTGTTGATATAAATTTATTGAGTTTCACACATAATCAATTTTTAAAATTTGTTCACTGTTTTGGTGCATTTTTCTGATTATATTTATTTCCCTTTGTACATTTAATTGTGCTCAGGTGACATAGTATTCATCTTTAAAATTATATAATCTTAAAACAAGAAAAGCTGGTCTTATATTTTCAGTGTTTCAGGGTGTATATTTGGACAAGGAAAAAAATTCTCGGATTTTTCCTGGATGTCCCGGTTAAAAATACACTTTCTCCCGGATTAAAATACACTTTTTCCTTCTTAAGTGACAGTATACTCCTCGTCGGCACTGTAAAACTCATCAGGCCTATGGTTTTATATGCGGGAGTAGAATTTCCCGGCACTTTAGAAAACGAAACTTACGAGGGGGGAAAACACGTTTTGAAAGACCTTTGATGTGCAGCAACATGTACGCTGCATATTTTCCTGTTACGAGGGTATAAATTTGAATTCCACCAAACACCGCATGTTACTTTCCGAAACAGTGTAATCGAGATTGCGATGCGCTTTTGTAAGACAGTCATAGCTCCTGTCACGTGATCTCGCCAGCTGATGGAACCATAGGACACATGATGTAGTGAGCCAATAGTAAGATCTCTCTTAAGTAGCGCAAACACACAAATAAGAAATGTTAATGGTTTAAATTAATATACACAGCATTCACTATTGGTCTCGAAGATTAATAAGCTGGAAAAGAAGCTAAGCTTCCACATATAACGTTGATCTTTTTTGCACGTGTTACACTTTAAGATACATCACACAAATGTGCCAGTAAAATGACGTAAATGTCGGATCTTTTGGGCTCGAAATTGTTCTAAATGGTCGTCCTCAAAGAGCTGATTTTTAAATGAGAGTCAATCGCTTTCTCATTTAAGAAATACATCGTACATTCTCGCACATAGTTTATCTTGCGTAAAAAGGAAATCTGCTTTGAATGTAACGCTTTTCAAACCACCATTCACAATATTTTCCCGCGAGCTGTTAGAAGTAGTTTTGTTTCAGCAGTTGCAAGAGAACGCCAAATAACAGACGTCACCGCGCTTGCACAGCTACAATGACGCCAGAAGTTCATATGTTCGTACGTGTAAAACATTAAAAGATCTTACCTATGATACTTCAAGAGCGTCGAAATTTCGTGAACCATACTAAAACGCATAATTCGTCTTAAAATGCAGATTAGTATGTAAATTTTCTTAGAGTACCAGTACTGTATTATCTCATGTTTGGTTCTTTATTATGGCATAATGCCATATGTGCACTTGAAACTAGCCAAAAGTGTGAAATTAAACGCTTCGTTTCAAATAAACTGACTGCCTCAGCAGAAAAGATTAACTTTAAGCCTAATCTCTTTACAAAACCGGCAAAAATAACTTCATTGTTCTGTCAGGAAGGTGGAAATAAAATCTGAAACTAATAACATATTTTAGCCTTCCCTAATTATGCGAACGTATTTAGATTCATTTGATAGCTCCCAGCCACAAAAATCCGTTTTGTTATCATTTAACATGAGAGCAATAAACGAAGATGAAACAACAAAATCACTGAATGTAAACACAGGTCACGTGGACGCTGCCCACCTCCCCACCACAATTCAGACTGCTCTGTGCATCAGCCCGACGTTTACTATATTTCCTAACTGGGGCGATATTAAGTAGTGGCGTTCAGCCATACTTCTGTAACCAGAAGCGGGATGAGGTACTACTCATACGCGACTCAACTACACATGCTCAAGAGCCCGCACGCAACAGCTCAAATGAATCTAATTTAAACAGTTGTCACGTCACGCTCATCAGAGGCCGTTTGTTGTTATAAAGCATTGCATAGTCTTCCTAAAGCCTTTGACACACTTTGCTGTTGGCAGACGCTTGTATGAGCACTGTTTTGTTGTTCTATAAGGTACATTTCCTTTGCAAATTAGGTTTTATTTTCGTTTTCTTTTTTCTCTCGTTCATGTTTTGTTGCTGCAGTATTATTCTGCAGTAGCGGGATACAGTAATATCCTTTATTAGAGTATTGGTTCTTACCAGTCAGAATCACAAAAATTTAACTGACAGCTAAAACAATGAAAAATTCCCGGAATTCTAAACAATTCCCGGGTTTTTCCCGGTTTTCTCCCGGATGAAAAAATTCCCGGGTTTTTCACGGATCTCCCAGTTGTCCCTGGTCGCATACACCCTGTGTTTGTTTGAGGAACAACATGTGGTAATACTGTATCTATTTCTGTGTTTCTTTTGTTTATTACATCAAATCCATATTAACTGTTGCGCTCAAATTTTCGATTCGTTTTTTATCCAATTCACATATTTCCCATAAATACTTTTTTTTGGTATTTATAAGCACCGATTATCTCTTTTCTAATCTTATATTCACCATGTTCGCGAATTTCTGGTAAAACTTCTTGTGTACACATTTTCTGAATGCTTTTGCTTCTTCATTTTTTTATTTTAATATTAGGCAATATATTCCTGATACATCAATAAATATAGTCATTTATATCAACATTTTGGACACCTTGTGTTATGGCATCTATGAAATCTTTAAATCTTTGTTTATCTTTATCATCCACGTGTTTTTAATAGCATCCCAAGTATTTTATAGTCTAACATTTCAGCAACATCTTTAAACTTAAACCATGGTTTCTTATTTTCATCAATAATTACCAAAATATTTTGGTTTGTACAAGCGAGCTTATAATTCTTTAGATTAATAAATGCCTCCATTTATATAGAATTAAAACACCATTAGTAAATTAAAATTCTACAGCAGGGACAGTTAAAATTTCATCATGAATATTTTTTTCTCTCTTCATGTACTTCATCAACAATATCGTTGGATTGGTCACATAATTTCTCAACAAAGTAAGATAGACTGTTGAAGTGCATATTGTATATCACTTTTCTTTTGTCTACTCTGTGTACACCAAAATAAAAATTAAGCATTTGCTCTATTACTTTTAATCAGTACATTTATATTTCCTGAAATAAAATATTTTATCATCTTTAGGTCTTCCACTATTATAGTATGATAATCTTTTTGAAAGATGATTTTCAGATAATACACCACAAACTTGAAAATAATTATTCTTGGCATACTGCTCAGATGTGGCAATGTATATAATTTGTTCTTTCTTCATCTTCACTACATCAGATAGTACTTCTTTTACTTGTAGACATTCTTTTTCCTTTTCTTTTAATTCTATTGCCTGCTGTTCGATAAATTTTTGAGATTGAGTGGCTTTATATTCTTTTATATAATCGGCATAGTCACGAAATATTTATTCAAGAGTAATATAGTAATGCTAAATTCCATTAGCTACTTTAGTTCTAAAACTCATTACAAGTTTTTTAAAGTTTCTGACTGACAGTAAAATCCACGTTTTTTGGACTAAATTATCACGAGCAAGTATTTTTATTCATTTTGAATGTATTCATACTCTAGTGTTAATGGATCATCATGTTTCTTTCTTTGTATTCGAGATTATAATTTTTCAAGGATATCGGAAAATCTCCTTTTATGCATTTAGTATTTTCAGAGTAGACGCTCGGTATCCCTGCAATACCATATTGAACTAAGCATAAAATGTTGTTAGTTATCAAAACATCTTTCCTATTAATCAAAGGAATCCAAATGCCATTGAACTATGAACCTAGGTTTAATTCATACATCCTTTCGTGAATGAATTCGAAAATGTTCAGCATAGATGGTTCAACAAATGTCATTTGTATGGAATGAAAATATATTAATAAATTAAAATTTCACTAAAGAAAATAGCTGATTATTCATTTCCCCTTAAGGGGAACGATTCGTTCCTCTTTAAATCTTTGAACATTTTAATATCAGCTGCTGTCATGGTGTATTATTAAAGATAAAAATTTCCTTTTCGTGAAATGTGTATTGTACTAAAAACTCATAAATGAAATAAAAAACACACACTAGAAATATTAGGGACAGAAGGAAAATTAAGAGTGTAAATACTTTATCTACACAGCTATCATGCCCACATCATGAGAGATGATTCATTTATTAAGGAAAAATTTTAATTATTAATGAAAATTTTATCCAAATAAGTGGAAGTACATGAGAAGTGTAAAAAAATGCGAAGTGAAGAAGTCAATCGGTAGCTTTCATTTACATAAATATACAGAGGATAAACATTCACATATGTGTAAAGAATGCTATAAAATACATACAAGAAATACATATAATGGTAAAAAAGAACGTTTTGAACAGTTTATATCAATTATAAGAATCCTTTGGCATTGTTTAAGGATATGAAAGATTTCCTTTATTTTTATGGACAATGGCAACAGGATTTACAACACTTTAAAAATGTATTGACTGTCAAGAAATTAAACATTTTGGTGTTTTTACATAAGTTGTACATCTAGGGACAAGTTTGCAAGTAGATACAAGACATGTCAACTAGAATATAGGCAAAAAAGAAAAATAGTGAGGTAGTTAAACGTGATCTCAGAAAACATTTACAGACAAATAGCCACATCGAAAATGAAAACTGCCATTTTTTGCAAAGCTAATATTTTTTATTCCTTAATAAATGGAAACCTCTCTGAGAGATTTTATAGTTGGGCAACTCCGTGATTACTGCAGAAGGAATAATTTACGAGTATGCAACATATTTAGAAATATGATTTAATTAACTTTATTGTTTCGAATAACTTATCACCACCCATTTTTTCAAAATCTAATGAATACTTTTCTATAATAAAAGATATAAACATGGAAGTCTCTCAAAGAGATTTTATAGTTGCTCAACTTCGTGGTTATTGCAGAAGGAATAATTTACAAGGATAGAGTGCATTTAAAAAGGATGGCCTTATCAACTTCATTACTTCAAATAATTTGCCTCTTCCACAAGAGATCTCGAAAAATTGAAAGTAAGTGAACTAAGCTAGAGCTAAAAACCTAGGCTTTAAATGACACAATACATTAAAGAAATCAGAGTTCATTAATGCCATTGTATTACAAGAGTTTAAATTTCATCCAGATGCATTTCAAAAAACTAGATTAATATCAAAGAGTGTACCAAATATAAATTACTTTTACAGATTTGATGACGATGTTATTGAAAAGACTTGTCCACCAAGAGAGATAAAACTGTATGGTTAGATGAAATTTACCCATTTAGAAGAAAAATATTTGGTCAAGGAAAGGTAGCTGAAACATCTGATTAAAGAAATTAGATATAGATTTAATGAAAAATTTGAAGTATTGTCTGTTAACTATAAAATTGTCTTAAATAATACTAACATTGCTAAACTCGATACTGTTAGTGACAAAACAGATTACATAACGAAAGCACTCAAATCCATGGTAAATGTAGCTAAAAAGAGGACTAATTTCATGAAAGGAGATAAGCTGCATATAACAGTCAAGAACCCAAAAATGTTTTATCCGATTTCTACAGGTTATAATGCAGCAAATACTACTCCAGAATCTGTTGAAGTTTTGTGCAATAAAATGAGGGACATCTTAACATCTGATGAAACTGTTGATACAGCAGAAACATCATTTAATATTCTGATGTTAGCAATTCCTACAGGTGGTAAAGGAACAAAATAATAAATCTGGCTGAACACATAAAAACTAAGAGATGCATTACAAGAATTAATAATGATGATAATCTGTGCTGCCCTAGAGCAGTAATTGTGGCTTTGACATACCAAACAAATAATATTTTGGGAAGACAGCTAACTACAAACGAGATTAAGAAAATCAGAGAATGAGATAAATACAAGTTACAGAAAAAGTTAACCGATACATTATGTAATCAGTTGGGTGAATATAATGAAGAAGGCTTTACTTTAGATGACATTAAAAATGTTGGATATTCAAATAAATGTTGTATGTGCTGAAAATTTTAACGTGGTTATCTATAGTGGTCCTGAGAAAGAAATCAAGATATATCTGTACAAAGATCACAACCATTTCGATGTAATTAACAGTATGACTGCTTTCTAGGGATCTTCATATTTCTCTGATAAATGCAAGAAAGCTTATCACAACAAGGATGCTCACAAATGTAAAATAGACAGAAAAGTGTGCATATTATGCAAAAGTCCAGAACACGAAAGTGAAGAAAATAAGATTTATTGTGAAAAATGCAATTGATACTGTTAAAATGAAGAATAATTGAACAATCACCAATAAGTCTGTGATACAGCTTACAAATGTAAAGGATCTAAAAAGATTTGTTTAAGATCTAAAGAACATAAATGCAGCTTTGAACTTTGAAGGAATTGTAAACAAGTAGTGGAAATTGGAAATCATAAATGTTATATGCAACCTGTATTGCAAAAATGTGGTATCTGTGAAAGAAAAATAGTGCAAGGCTGCCCAAATTGTAATAAAGAAGGTTGCTATGTTAATGGAGAATTGAAAGATTTTTATACTTACCAGTGCTTCGAATGTAATAAAGTAGTTGGTGGTAAAGAGTTTAATTGTTGTACAAAGGGCTTTCCAAAGAAAGTGAATTGTACTTATACTGAAAGATACATGTGGTTTGATTATGAAGCAACTCAAGAAACTGGAACACATATTCCAAATCTCGTAATTGTTCACAATTTTAAAGGTGATACTGTTTATAAATTTAAGATAAATGATGAATTCTGTAAGTGGATGACATCTGAAAACAACAGTTATCACAAATTCATAGCGCACTATGCAAAAGGTTATGATTCACAATTCATTTTGAAGTACTGCGTTGAAAATACAATTAGGCCATATACCATCTACACAGGAACTAAACTGATGTTGTTGGAAATCAAGCAGTTGGGTATAAAAATTATAGATAGCAGTAATTTCGTACAAGGTCCACTTAGAAGTCTTCCAAAAACTTTTGATTTGAAAGAATTGAAGAAAGGGTACTTCCCACATTTATTCAATAAGACAGAAAATTAAAATTATGTAGGACCAATTCTTGATAATATTACTGTATTGACACTATGGACCCAAAAGATAGGGAAACATTTCTCAAATGGCACAGCTCTAGAGTTAAAGAAAATTATATGTTCAATATGAAAAAAGAAATTAACGAGTGCTGTAATTCTGAAGTAGATATATTAAGAGGAGATTGTTCGGAATTAAGAAAACAGTTTCTGTAAATTTCTAACATTTATCCATTCTGTTATTTAACTATCGCTGGCGTTTGTATGGCAATTTATACATCGAAATATATAACGGAAAATACAATTGCTGTATTTGATGAAGAACAGAAGCAGAATTACAGTAAACAATCTATAGCTTGGTTGATTAGTTTAAACAACAAGTGCAAATGTAGATATATTTGATAAAGAAACTAATACTGCTTATCAATACCATGGTTGTTATTGACATGGATGTAAAAAATGTTTCAAAAGTGAAACGATTAACAATAGAAATAAGGAAACAATGGATGATATTTACCAAAAGACTTTAACAAGAAGTACAGAAATACGAAGTGCTGGATACAATTTAGTGTACATGTGGGAATTTGATTGGCTGAGCTCAGCAGAGTATAAAAGACAGTTACCAGAAGTAATTTAACCATTAAATACAAGAGATGCATTCTATAGTGGACAAACAAATGCAATAAAATGAAGAGATAAAGCAGATGGTATTAGCTAAAAAATAAACATATTGATGTATGTAGTCATTATCCTACTGTGTAGTATTACGATTATTATCCTGAATAACATCCAAGAGAAATATATAGATTAAGATACTAGTCTAAAAATGGGTATGGTTTAATAAAATGTTAACTATTGGCTCCTAGAGGATTGTATAATCCTGTTTTACCTGTACACATGCAAATCGATAAAAATGAAAAACTATTGCTTCCTTTTATGTGTCAAATGTGCAGAAGAACAAATAAGTAAATACAATCACAGTGATGAAGAAAGAAGTTTTATTGGAACTTGGGTAACAGATGAAGTAAAGAAAGCTGCATAAAAAGATGTAAAGTTTTAGAAGTCTATGAAGTATGGGATTTTAAAAATAAAAGCAATTTAAAATTGTTGGAAAGACTTTATGAAAATAAATTAGGAACTACAGCACTTTAATGAGATACTGTTAGATGACAGATTAGATTATTTATATGTAAATTTTATTACATAGCAGATGGTTCAGATGAGGTACAATTTCGTGAACTATTACATGGAAAACAATGCAGCTACAAATATCCTTATAGCTGCATTCACTACATCAAATACAAGACTCAGATAATATGATATGTTGGATCAACTAGGAGAATCTGTTGTATATTTTGGTACTGATTCTGTAGTATTTATTGATAATGGTAAAAATAGTGTGGAAACATTGTATGTTAGGTGAATGGACTAATGAATAAGGATATAACTAGATTACAGACTGGGCTTCACAGGTCCTAGAAATTACTATAACGAGAAAGATGACGGAAAAACAGGATTGAAGTTGAAA
The DNA here is from genome assembly GCF_021461385.2 of Schistocerca piceifrons. Classification (NCBI taxonomy): domain Eukaryota; kingdom Metazoa; phylum Arthropoda; class Insecta; order Orthoptera; family Acrididae; genus Schistocerca; species Schistocerca piceifrons. The sequence goes on along the minus strand of NC_060138.1, from coordinate 132,415,051 downwards.
AGATTCACATTAAATTACAAGAATATTCAAAAGTTGAATGGTGAATCAATGATAAGGTTAATGGAAAGTGAAGTTAAAGAAAAGATAGTTAGAATACAACCAGATAACAAGAGATGTTGATACTAAAAATCTAATAAGGAAATAGGTTAAGAAAGAATTCTCATTTCAGTATGATAAAATAATTGTTCTAGATAACCATGATACTGTGCCTTATGGTTATTGACAATTATTTATTATATAAGAAATTTTAATAATATCAAAATTTTAATCTTGTAAATTTTTTTAATCTATATCATCTACTGTAAATAAAATACTCATACCACATTCCTTATACAAATAGAATTATTTAGTCAGTTGCATTTTGCTGTATTCTATGTTGTCTAACTTTTTGGCTATAGAATGATAAACTTTTAAAAATAACAAATATGCTTTAGTGTAATTTTGTAATTTTGTAGGGAGAATTCACTATTGGCTTTACAGTTTTAGAAAAGAGAGAATCAGAGCTTTCTATTTCCTCCCATATTTCTATATCAATTTCCTCATAGCTATCAAAGTACTTTTTGTATTCTCCTCCATAAATTCCTTTTAATACACTAACATGCTTAGTATAATCCTGACTTCTCAAGTGTTCTATAACTAATGATTGTTTAAAATATTCTTCCAAATATTTCACTCAACTTGTTTCTCTCTTGGATTATTATTTCTTTCGACAAAGATGTCAAACAAATTCATCCCACACATTAGTCATATTTACAAAATTAAAAATTTAAAAGGTTATTAAAATTTTGTTCTATATAAATGGACACTCTACTGAAGAAACTCAATAATGCAAGCAATTCTAATCTGTTTATAAAGATTAGTGAGCTTGAGGTAATTGAGTGTTGTTACATTACTGATTGTGAACGTTTAAAAACTAGGTATGGGGAGAAAATTTCTCTCGAGCTCGATAATAAAGTTAAAATTATTTTGCCAGAAAGGCTCAATAAAATATTAGGTGACTGGGACTTCCAATTTTTTAAAGATGGTGAAATTAAACTGAAATATAAAGAAATGAAAAGAACTGAAAGTAAAGAACTTCAAGATCTGGAATTTCGGGTGTAGCTGCAGAATTTTAGTTGAAAATTTTTTAAAAATTTCATTTTTTATGGGTGTATTGGCTTGCATCTGTTTACAAAAAATGTTAGTAAGTAAGTGGCTCGTGTGCTCAGCCTAGCTGTGTATAAGGAAATAAAAACATTATTAAATTACTTCAACTACGCTCAGCATACCCACTTACTACTTATATCCATCTGTGCGCCTCTGTTTTGCTAACATGCCACTCCAAGTCACGTACTCCCAAGACCTAGGAAGGCCAGTGGGCCTCTTCTGCTTGTAAATTGCGCCACGCAAACCACTGTGTTTACTCTTTTCAGTGGGTCTATATCCCTGTGGCCTCCATTCTACTTCGCAACCGCTGGTAGCTTAACTTACTGTCCACAGGCCTGCGCCTGGCTGTAACTTGCGCGCTCAGAAATATTGCAGCAAAACTGACTTTTCCTATCCCAAATGGTAGTGCTGCTACTACGCAGATGAGCGAAATTAAGGGTGAGACGGAAGCCTGCAGATAGTCGTTTTTCCCTCGCTCTGTTTCCAAACTAAATGGGAGAGGAGCGAGGGAAACGGCACACGCGCTACAGAGGCTTTCAGAGTATGTATGTAGACGCAAGTGAAAACAGACATAAGATTCCTGATCAGTCCAGTAGAATATATGTCCCGTCCATTAACTTCCATAGTACTTCCTCCTCTGCAGCTGTAGCACTTTGACAAAGAGTATGTGAGTGATTATGAGTCTCACGACCACTGTTTCAATTCACGGATGTCTGTCGCTGTCTGTTGCCCCATTGCACCTCTTCGCTGCGAGTATGCGACGTTGCGGCGCCGAACTTCCGACCGTCTACAGGCTGACAAGACAGGCTCCATCATCCTAGGTGAGTTCGACTTGATGCCCAGCGAGGCTATACTGATGTTGATGCCTGCTACGATGCAGCTGTGCATTGAATTTTACGTAATAGATATCCCAAACCTCCTACAGGTTTAGCTAGATGTCAGTTGTTTATTAAATTAACCTGAACTGATTAGGGCCATCAGGCCTTCTCTTACAATGGACCAGGGTTTCGCACATACAGTACCTTTTCTACCTCACAGTTAAGTATGAAAAAAAAATTTTAATATGACAAATGGTACTGAAATGATTTGAGTGTCTATAGAGACAACGTGAGTAAATAATACTAACTATGAAGTATTGAAAGTAATACTGGCAGTAGTTCTGCTACCGCTGCTGCTGTCACTAATTTTCGTAATAACAATAATAATAATAATAATAATAATAATGACAATAAATTGGCAGATATAAAAGAATTTATGGGTGCACAGGATAAATGTTTTCTGATAGTACGAGTTCTATGGAAAGGAAATTTAAAGCAGACTGCACCGGCTTCCAATAATGGGAAATGAGGAAGACGTGGTTAGAAAAAAGGATGTATAATGGTAACAAGTGCGTAGAGGGATAATGGTAATTCTTATTGCTGCTTCAGCAGATATGCCATTAAGCATATTTTGAAGATGAAGATGTTAATCTGTTGTCTAAGATAATGTGGTAGATTACTTCAGAGTCGGGTTTCTGCTACTGAGAAGGACTTCGAGAATGTGGCCGACCAATGGAGTGGAACAGAAAGGATTTTGCTCTGTTGGGATCGCTTGCTTGTGCCATGTCATTCAGACAAGTGCGTCATTGTGGAGGAGGACGGTGGAGAAGACAATGGAAATCTCAGTGCTTGTCTTCACACAGCCAGGAGACCTGTGATGATGAAATATGATCAAAGAGTCGAGCATCACAGATATAACGAACACAGTATTCATAACAAGTTCTAGGCACCGTGAGGTGTTCTTAGAAATATCTTGCAGGATAACATCACTGTAATCAGAAAGTGGAAGTATAACAGTTTGTACAAGTTTCTTGTTCAGGTAAATAGGGAAGAGCTTTCTATATTTTTGTAGGGCATGGAGAGACGCACATTGCAGTTGCATGCTCTATGCACTTTAGATTTTCATCTCTTGCTAGCTTTAGCTGGCCAAACTTTGCTATGGCTCAGTCTGCTTTCTCGAAAAAGAAAGCAAAGAGGAAGCAAACATTTCTAATATGTGGGACTTGGCTATACATCCTAATCTCCTTCTCTCCCCTGTTTCTGTTTCTCTCCCCCTCCACCTTTCTTTGTCCATCTTCTCCTCTTTCCCAATCTCTCTGTCAATCATTTCCTCTATTCTTCTTTGTCCATCTTCTTCTCCTCCCCCTCTCCATCTCCACCTATCCTGCTCCCTCTTTCTCTCTCAGTACAGCACCCCATCCACCCTATGTCTCTCCATTTTCTCCATCCCCCATCTCTCTCCCCCTTTAGCCTTGTTTGTTGTTACTGTAAATTCAGTTTCTGTAGTAATATTGCAATCGTGAAATAATAATCCCTACATACAACTTTCCTGTTTGTTAATAGAGTTTCACTATTGTTTATTTTGTATATTTTAAAAACTGTATAGTCTGTGTGTTTCCAAATGACTTGTAAAAAGTAAAAGTAAAGTAAATCGGAAATGTACATTTTCAGATTATATACATATATATGGTTGGTTGGTTGGTTTAAAGAGAGGGCAAAGGGACCAAACTGCTAGGTCACCAGGTCCTTGTTCTGATTTAAAAACTTCCACAAGGATTTTAGTAAAACAAATGAGACATACAACACAAAGCTGGAAGAAAGGAAAACCACTATAATGACAGAAGGGCAACAAACGCTAAAATTGGATATAATTGGACAAGAAAACCACAGAGACACTAGAAACAGGTAGAAAAAAGTAAAACAAGAGAGCAAATGACCATGGCTGTCACATCACGAGAATAAAAGGGATAAGCCAGCCATTCTGCGACGAATGAAAACCTCCAGCCTAAAAGCACTAAGGTGCAGAACTTAGAGAGACAAAGGACATGCCGTAAAACTTAGATGGAATGATGAAACTCACCCTCACGTATAAAACGTTTGGTAACTGAAGATTCCCTTGCAGGGCAGCCAAAGATGGACAGCTCAATAATATATGGCTCACTGTCAACTGGGCGCCGCACCGACACTCAGGTGGGTCTTCACGGCGACAGAGAAGCACAGAGTCTCTGTGAGCGGGCTACATGGAGAACTTCCACATATTTGTAGTCTCCTTAGTGGCACGCATTTTGTTGTGCATACTGAGGATGTGCCATTCCACCTCCCGAAGGCCGAAAACCTTGCAGCGTAATATTGAACGCAGGTCAGTTTCAGAGATGCCCATCTCCAGAAGCTGTTTCCACGTAGCTTGCTTGGCTAGACTGTCAGCACCTTCGTAACCTGGCATGCCGACGTGACCTGGGGTCCAGACATGCACCACTAAACGATGGGAGGGTTACAGGGCACAGATGGGACTCCTGGATGGTCGCTACCAAAGGTACCACTGGTCGATAGCTTGTAGGCTGCTCAAGGAGTAATTACAGAGAAAAAACAACTCGCCTAGGTGTAAGTGTATGTGCGCAAGAGCACAGTGAATACACTGCAGCCATTGGGCAAGGAATGCTGTTCAATATGGCATCTGTGGACGTAGGCAAAGCCAACATAACCATCATTCATCGAGCCGTTGGTGTAAATTTCAGAGCACCGGAACACGACAAGAATCGAGAGGAAGCGATAGCGGAGAGCTGCAGTTTTAATGAGTCCTTAGGGCCATGTAAAGGTTGAGACAAAGCTTTGGCCTAGGTTCACACCATGGATGAGTACTTGAATGGACCTCGAATGGAGGTGGTAAGGTGAAGGACTGCAGTTCAGACAGATGCGAACCACAATCGTAAGCCCTGACCTGGGCTGTCGACGAGGGAGATGAACTGCAGTGATTGGGAAAATGAGACGGTAATATGGATGCTCAGGAGAACTACAAATGTGTGCAATGTAACTGGCGAGCAACTGGGCACGCCCAAACTTAAATGGAGGGACACCAGCCTCCACAGCATGCTAGTCACCAGACTCTTCCTATAAGCTCCTGTCGCTATTCGAATGCCACGGTGATGCACTGGGTAGAGTAAACACAATGCTGAGGGCACCGCAGAACCAAAAAATAACACTCCCGTAGCCAAGGTGGGATTGGCAAGGGCTCTGTAGAGTTTCAGCCGTGTAGAGCGATCTACACCCCAGTTTGTGATGCTCAGGCAGCAGAGGGTACTGAGTTGCTGCCAGCACTTCTGCTTAAATTGACGAAGGTGAGGAAGTCAATGGGGCGTTATAAGGTTCACTTTGGGGTTCAGTGAACGGGAGGACTTTCCTTTCCATCTGTTTCCAATGCAGAGGCTAGAGCGTAGTGCTCAGCGAAGTGCTCGGCAATTGCGTTGGAGTCGGTAGATAACACGCTATTGATGTTAATGCCAGGGACACCTGATGGGGTCTGGTACCCAAAAACACGTCTGATCTTCAGCCAGACTTGGGAAGGTGACGTATGGCACCCAATGGTCTACACTTACCTCTTCCAACACTCCTGTTTGCAACTTTTTATAAGCTGGCGAATGTGGACTCGGAGACGTTTAAAATCTGTTAGGTCCTGCTTATGTCGCTGTATAGCCCACTTACGCTCTTTAACGGTCTCAGTGATTTCCGGCGACGACAAAGGTACTATCTTTCGCCGGGGGCACCCACAGGATCATGGGATCGCGTTTGCCACCACAGAAACGACCGTTGTAGAGACCCACTCAACCACGAAATCTATGGTACCATGTGGGGAGATTCAGCAGGGACGAAAGCTTCCCAGTCAGCTTTGTTTAAAGCCCATCTGTGTAGACGTCTGGAGGAATGACGCTGGGCCGGCTGGAGTGGCCTTGCGGTTCTAGGCGCTACAGTCTGGAACCGAACGACCGCTCCGCTCGCAGGTTCGAATCCTGCCTCGGGAATGGATGTGTGTGATGTCCTTAGGTTAGTTAGGTTTAATTAGTTCTAAGTTCTAGGCGACTGATGACCACAGAAGTTAAGTCGCATAGTGCTCAGAGCCATTTGAACCATTTTAATGACGCTGGGGGAGTGACAGCAAAATGGGAAAGTGATCACTACCACACAAGTCATCATGGACTCTCCATTGTACAGATGGGAGAAGTCCTGGGCTGCAAATTTATAAATCAATGGCCGAGTGAGTACCATGAGCCCCACTGAAATGTGTGGTGGCCCTAGTATTTAAGAGACAGAAGTCGAGTTGAGACAGTAAAGTTTCGACAGCTGTAGTGCGACCAGTAAGCATGGTGCCACCCTACAAGGGGTTATGGACGTTAAAATCTCCCAAAAGTAGGAAAGGTTTAGGGAGTTGATGAATCAGTGCAGCCAATACGTTTATGGGTACTGCACATTCCGGAGGAAGATATATGTTGCACACAGCTGTTTCATCGTTCTTATCCTGATAGCCATAGGTTCAAGAGGAGTTTGTAGGGGCACAGGTTCACTGCATACTAAGTATGCAGACATAGACACAGACTCCACCTCACTACAGCTCTTGTAATATCTTTTATAGCTGTGTAGGGTAGAGGTCCCCATTGCTGGGAACCAGGTTTCCTGGAGGGCAATGAAGAAAGCAGGTGTAAAACTTAACAGTTGCTGTAGCTCAGCCAGGTGGTCGAAAAACCTTTAGCAATTCCACATGAGGATGACGTTATCCTGAGGCTGGGAAGGCATGAAGTGTTCAAGGAGGCAGTTTTCGCCTCAGAGTCTCCTGATGCTACCAACTGAGTACCTGTTCAATCAACATCCATTGCGTCTGAGGGTCCAGTAAGATGTAGGTCCTCAAGGGACCCCAGAATCTCCACCTCATCTTCAGACACAGAGCTTGTAGGTAGTGGAGGTCACTGCAATGACTGGATTCTTGAGGATTTCCTTCTTCTTCAGTTTCTCTCGCTGCGCCTTTGCTTTTTCTATCTGGGAGGGTCTCACTGAGTCAGTCTCAGGAACTAAGGAGGACTGTGAAGCCTTACGACCAGCTTCTCTGGTGGAGAAGCAGGGACTGGTGTCCCCAATGGTTGGTGGGGCAGTGCCCCCGAGATTAGCCTGACGTTCCTCCCATGGTGTGGCCAGGGAGGGGAATGTTTTAGTGTCATACTTCCGTGCATTGAACTGAGACCTGGAACACTTAGAGACCGCTGGTGTTTGACCACCAGCAAGTGATGATGTGGTACGCCCTGATGCCACCCACTCTGACCAGGGGCCCTCCCCACGAGCGCCATCCAGCCACAGCAAAGGCCACCTGGCAGGTTGGCCATTGCCAGGAGTCCCAATGCCCCAGGGTGACAGGCATCTACTCCTTGGCATACATGTGGAGTTAATGGCGCAGACACCAGCAGAGCGATCCCTGTTAGTCAAGGGACTACAACCAACAGCCCCACCACAATGGACTGACTACTATTCTGAATATGAGGTGCAAAGAAGTCGATTATGGTCATCGGCGCAGAAAAGACACTGCACAGTGGATGGAGGAAAAGGCACCCAGAAAAGTGTCCACGCCCAAGAGATGGAGAACGAGCGGAAGTGGAAAGCCACGATTATAGGGAATGCCAAAAGTCTCATTGCAGAATAGTCACGATGCACCATCTAAGGCGCCCTTCCCCAAATGCCTCACCCTTCTGGAAAATTTGGGAAAGTGGAGTTCAGACCCTACAGGAGACCAGCACCTAAAGGTCGAAACGTCTGAGACTCCTTTTAGCGGCATCTTGCGACAGGCAGAAATACCTCAGGCCAATTCTAACCCCCAGACCAGCAGGGGGATACATTTACATGCTATAAGAGGTTTTGTGTACGTAATTGGTTAAGAACTTTCGAGGATTAAAGGTTTAAAAAAAAAAGGAACATTTATATGTTCATTTATATACATTGCTCTTAGACTCTTTCCTGAGGACTTAGGATTAAAGACGTTGATGATTCTCGATATTTCAGACTAATGATCCTAGAATCACCTACCCACATCGTTTAGGTTTTGGATAGGTTCAGCTTATACCCCCTATTCTATGCCCTTTTTGTTAGTACACACAGGTCAGTATCGACATTGTAGATAGCTGTCTTCAGGTTTATTGGTTTTGCACTTAAATACAGCTTGAAGTCATCAGCATGTATCTGATATTTGCAGCACGACAAAACTGATGACACATCACTGACGTATAATAAAAAGAGTATAGGCTAATACAGAAGTGTGGAGGACGGACGCCTGATACTACCTGCCTCCATTGTGACTTTGTGATGCTGGATATGACGCACTGCCTGGGAGGCGTCAGGTATGAGCGAAGCCATTGTACTGCACTTAGCGGGAAAATTTGGCTAGTAAGTTTGACAAGTAAAATGTCTAAGTTGACAGTGTCGAAGGCTTTGCTGAAGTCTGAAAAGTACGTAATAGTCACATCTTGTTCCTCCATGGCACTTTCAGTTCATACGTTGCCTTTGTAAAGGCAGATGTTCTGCGATGTTTACAGCTTTTTTCTAGTTAGGTGGTTTGTTAGCTAATCGTAGATTATTATTCCAAGGCCTTGGACAGTGTAGGAAGAATGTAAATAGGTCGGTAACCAGATGGTGCTGTGGCAATATTTGTTTGGGGTAGTGGCTTAACTATTCCTTGTTTCCAGGCCGCAGGGGAAACGCTTGTGATTAAGGACTGGTTGGATATATCTGTTACAACGGGCAGTAGTGTGGGTCAGTAATAAGCTTCATCATTTGAAATGTGATGTCATCGAGTCCAGTTGATGATGACCTCATATGTATGACTACTTTTTTTTACAGTGTTGCCAGTAACATGCTATGGATAGAATTTATCGTGGGTATAGTCATAATCAGTTAGTCTCTGTTCCGTTTGTGGTTGAAGTGTCGTTGTAGGTAATGTGAAGTAGCGTTTCTGTCCTTCGGCTGATAGATTTGGATCGGTAGCAGCTTTTACTTGGCCTATACCAAGACTACACTAGATTTTGAAGCGGACACCTGGTTCATTTCTGTTGTCGGTTATCAATGTATGGGCGTTCATCCTATTATACAGTATACGAATAAGTAAAATTGTGGTGTTGGCCGTTCTCCCCGGTATTGCATTCTTAACGGCCAGCAGTGTGATAAGAATAGCTGGACAACGTTAATCGTTAATCTGTTAGTAAAAAAATTGAGTTTTCCAAACGTTAAAGCTTTGCTTTACAGGAGATTCATCGATAGTTAGAGGTAATCGGTAACTCGTAACAGTAATTTTTATGTTATTGGTGCAGTGAAAAGAGCTAGTGAATCAAACGCATTACTATCGCTTAAATAAGGAAACTTTTGGCTGGAAAAGTTCAGGTGGGACATCGAGGACATAAAGGAATTATTTTCGTAACAAAACAGTTTACCACACGTTGGCCCACACTAGCTTGAGACACACCGCTGCCAATTGCTGCAATGCCAGAAGATTCTCCAGTGCTTCTCTGTCGTATTCTTTTAACCGTTTTATTGCTATTGGTTCCACTGTCGACATATGAATGGCCACGTTTCATTTTTCTTTTTGGGTTTCCTAGACCGGACTCTGCCATCACTGTTTTTTTAAACTATACGTACCGCGATTCATTTGCTCTCCTTATGAGTTGTGTCAAAATGTTAAGTGTCGAAGTGTTAGTTCTCATTTTTGATTCCTTAGGCAATCACAAAGTACAATCGAGAGTATTTGTTATTCCGATCTGGATGTAAATTATAGTATTCGCTTACATGCAGCCCCATTTCTTATCGCTTGTAGAGCTAGAATCCGATTCCATGATTTATTTTCCCTAGTCAATCCGCTAGTAAAAAATAGTGCATAATGCGAGCTCAGTAAACGAACAACAATGAACAGCCAACACATATTTATTCCCGCTATTTATTAATTACATCAGTCGTGGACTCTCCGGCGAAGCCAGGTACCTACATGACCCGAACATGCCAGAATGTGATTTCCGCGGGTGGTATGGCATCATTTTGTCATCAATAGTAGATACATAATTAACGTTTAAAACATTGAAAGAAGTATAACCTAAGTTAAAAAGTCCTTTATTGTTTGTTTGAAAATTAGCTTAACAGTTAATCCGTTACTCGAAAATTTAACTTCATTACTTAACTATTAACTATTAACCCTTGTATGTCTTAATTTTTTTTTAAATTATGTAATTTTTTGTTTGATTTCAAATTGCTTTGCAGTACTCTTTCACTAATTCTGTGACATTCCTCCTATCAAGTCTGAACGAGATAACTTTTTAAGTTTTTTGTATAATTCAATACGTTTACCTATACACCGTGAATGCATAAGCAGGGGTTCAGAAGCCCTCACGCATTTATAAATGTTCCTTAGCATATATCGTCTTCAACATTTGTTTGGGAGCAGTTATTAATTCAACAATAACTGTAGTGGTATTTCCAGCAACAGGAGTGCCAACAGCAGCAACACCTGTAGTAGTAATAGTATAACTAAAAAATAATACACACTACTTTCACATATTAGCGATGTCGGTGTATTATTGATCTTTTTGCTATCAAATGTTTTGTTATTGCATAGTATTGTTATGCTGCGCTGCTCTTGTCAGCCTCATTGTTACTGTAGTTTGTTTGTTGCTGCAAGGCCCATAGTGTTACGAGTATGACTCGTTTAGTGCTGCACAAGCTGCTGTTCGAGAGACACGCCTTTTACTATGGCTTCGACACGCAAAGCAAGAGATTCAGTACGTGCAAATGCAGCTAATTTTGAAAGTGTTGTGGCTCAGTGGTTTGAAGAAGATGATTCTTGCGAGGAAGGAAATATTTTTGAAGATGCAAGTAGTGAAGAATCAGCCAATGAACCTGCAGATGTAAGTATTGAGGCAGATGACAATCCGTCCAATAATATTACTTCATCAGAGTCTGAAAATTAAGAACCACCACAAAAAGCTATAGATGACCATATACGCATTAGTCGAAATGGAACGATTTGGAAATTAGGTCCTCCTGCAGCGTTTCGTACACCTGTCCATAATATCGTAAAGAAGGCACCTGGTCCAGCCCGTGGTTTGAAAACCTGTAAACCTAAGGATGCCTGGACTATTTCATCTCAAAGGAAATACTATAGGAAATCATCAACTGCACAAATATTGAAGGCAGAAGAGTGGCTGCTTTACGTGGTAAAACGTGGAAAAACGTTTCGATTACTGAAATGGAGGGTTTTCTTGGTCTTTTACTGCTTTCTGGTGATGAGAAGAGTTGGGATGTCTCTATTAGAGAATTATTCTTGGATGAAAAGGCAAATCCTACATATAAAGCTACCATGTCAGTACATAGATTCGAGGATATAAGGAGAATGATTAGATTTGATGACAGGCGTACCCGTGAAGCTCGATCTGCAGATGACAAACTTGCAGCTGTTCGCTATGTATGGGAACTATTTCCTGACAAGTGTAGAAATAGAATGATTCCCAATGATTCGCTCACAGTTGACGAACAGCTAGTCCCATTCCGTGGAAGATGCAGCTTCACCCAGTATATGCCCTCTAAACCAGCCAAGTACGGCATAAAAATATTTTGGTTATGTGATGCTACATTTGCATATGCTTTAGACGGAATTGTTTACACGGGAAGGAAGCCCCATGAACCTAGTCAGAAAAATCTTGGATTGAATGTGGTGAAAGATCTTGCTAAAAGCATTGAAGGATCATCAAAAGATATTACCGTTGACAACCTCTTTACTAGTGTGCAGATGGCAGAAGAGACGCTGCAGAAGCACATTACAGTGGTGGAAACAATCAAACAAAATAAGCGAGAAATTCCTAATGAGATGAAACCATCTGCCTCAAGAGCGATTCATTCCTCTTTGATTGCCGGACGGAGTGGCCGAGCGCTTCTAGGTGCTTCAGTCTGGAACCGCGCGACCGCTACGGTCGCAGGTTCGAATCCTGCCTCGGGCATGGATGTGAGTGATGTCCTTAGGTTAGTTAGGTTTAAGGAGTTCTAAGTTCTAGGCGGCTGATGATCTCAGATGTTAAGTCCCATAGCGCTCAGAGCCATTTGAACCATTTTTCCTCTTTGATTGCATTTAGAGGTGACATTACGATGGTGAGTTATGTTCCCAAAAAGAAACAGTCTGTAGTTCTCATCAGCACAATGCATCACAACAGAAACATTGATCAAACTCATGCAAAAAAGAAACCAGATATAATAAAGTTCTATAACACTACGAAGGTTGGAGTAGATAAAATGGACCCGAAAATTCGTTATTACACTTGCAAGAGACAAACAAGAAGATGGCCATTTGCATTACGGATGAATATGATAGACGTCGCAGCAATGAACAGTGAAATTTTATTTTCCGCCCAACATCTGACATCCCATCCTAGGAGAAGTGATAAAAGGCGTTTGTTCCTAAGAGATTTAGCAGAGGAAATGGTAAGACCACTAATGGAACTTCGTATTCAGATCCCTAATCTTCTAAAGAAAATTGCTGATGCCATGCAAAGATATGGTGTTCAAAAATATGACATATTGCCGAACCAACTACCTGTTTCAGGAAAAAGAAGAAGATGCAATTATTTTCCATATAATAAACATAGGAAAAGTGCTATGACATGCATTAAGTGTAAAAGCAACATTTGTAAGGAACATGGTGGTGTTCTTTGTGCTTCTTGTTTGTCACATGTTGAAAACAATAAAAAATGCAATTTTTTTGTAAAAATATTGCCTATAAACATAATATTGTGAATAATGAGTATGTTTTTATTGAAGAAATTGGTTGTAATAAATGTTCTAAAATGTAAACTGCAACTTATAAGTGGCTTAATAAAATTATTTGTATATGTTGTATGTAAATGGATGTAACTAAAAAAATTTCACTATTAGAGTTTTTTAAAAAAAAAATTAATAAAATGTTAATCAGGCCCACCAGATCCTGTTACTGTATCTTAGGAATCTTTCAATATGACAGTAAATTTGACAGAAATAAATTTAACTCCAAAGAATGATTATATGAAAAGAGGAAAATTTAAAATTAGGGCAGGGCTTCAAAGGCCTGCATATGCATTCATGTGTGTTTTCGGCACCATGCATCCTAGGGTTAACAGATTAAAGCTCCTTTTCCCAGCTATGGTAATAAGCTGATGACTGACAGTGGCCCGTAGGCTACGCACACTGGAAGCAATCGTGAAGATCACTGCGACGTGGTGGCATTGTGAAGAAGTACAATCCTCCCAGTACAGAAATGTTTCTACGCAGTAGGTGCCTAGGCAGCATAGGAGGCCGCTTCCGGAAGACGTCGCTGAGGCTGCCTCCCGGAGCTCTTCGAGGCGAGCAGCAGAGCGCTAATGTGATGTCACCGGTGCTTCCAGAAGCCACCTGGAAGCTGTGCCGCGGGTCGTTGCCCAGGTACACAAAGAATCCGAGCGCCGCCACGGTGTTTGCGTTGGGCTGAAAGCCAGCCGTGACGCACCACCCGCTCATCCCTGCTTCACTGTTCCACCCGGCAACCCAGCCCGGCAGCGCCAGCACCAGGACGCAGGCAGTCAAGACCCACCCGCGGGCGGCCACGCTCTTGCCTGCCAAACGGTCGTACTCCAGTTCTCGGTCTAGCGGTGGGACATCCCTAGTGGCGTGTATGCTCTAGACTACTAGTAAATAGCTTCTCATCACGATGTATGGCACTTTCACCTTATACCAATTTGTAGTTTCGTACAGGAAGACAGTGCAGCTGATCAAGTTGAGAGCGACACTGTACACAATTTGCCAAGATGTTCAGCGGAAGCTAATAGTAAAGGCGTTCAGGGAGGAGATGTTTAGCAGCGGAAGCACGACCAGCAGTATAGCTAGAGCAGCCAGCGGGCGCACCGATGAATACATATTGTTACGCATATTTTGGCGTATCACCTGAGAAGCCATGTTGCGGACTGCTGAACAGGCAGTATTTAGGGCTTTAAGTACTCGACTGCATAACCTTTAATCGATGGTTTTTTAGAGGGCACAGTGATCGAGTTCTTATCAACAATCAGGCTAAACTATTACTGATTTCGCGTTCACTGTGTTATACTGGACTGCCTTTCTTCAGTTCACCCTTCTTGGTGGCCGATATCCTGTAGTGTACCCCGAAACAAGGAAGTTTAATGATTGACAACACTAACATGGCTGGCCTTATCTGTAGTCTGTTTACCCGTATCAGTAGCAAAGAAATCAGATAGCTCTGTGTTTCGTCAGAAACGTCGTAACCTGTCTTTGTGAGGCAAAGACAATGAAATAGCAAACAGAAGGAAGTCAGTCATATTCCACGTACGCTGCTCGCCGCTAAAACTGCGTCACTAGGCAGGCGGCATACAACAAACGTCAGATTGTCGTGTGCTGCACTGCATACTTTGATATGCAAAAGACTAGTACTCCAGTGCAACTCCAGAAAGGACTACATGTAAAAGTGACGCCTCCTGCAATGTAATACCTCCGAATTTCTTACACGAGAACTCTTAAGGCTTTTAAATAAACAAACAATATTAACATTCTACATTTATATTATTCATGTCTACATATCTGCAGCTCTCTACCACCACAGGGCTCCGAAATGTAGCGTGTAACATGGCTGCGTGTAACTTATATATGTCGGTCTGTGAGAATCAGCGTGTTCTTATCGCAGAAAGCTAAATGCATAAACTGAAAGACTTCGACTACACACGGAGCACTCTTTCTTCAAGATGACAATACCAAACCACACACGAGTGATGGGACGTCGGCAGCAATCGGACGCCTAGGTTTCACTGCCATCGATCACCCTCCATACAGCACCGACTTGGCGACCTCCGATGTTCATCTGTTCCCGGAAGTTCGAGAACACCTTTGATAATGAAGAAGTGGTGCAAGCAGAGGTGAGGCTGTGGCTCCATCAAGAAAGTCAAATATCAGCAAACTGGTGTGTCACTGAAAGAAGTGTTTCCCTTGTCAGGGCGGGTATATTGAGAAGTAGATATGTAGACATGAAGAATAAGGATGTAGCATGTTAATAACGTTCGTATGATTTAAAAAGCTTTATGAGACTTCACATAAGAAATTCGTAGGCATGAATTTTAGCTCGCTTTCGTAAGTTCTGCATGTAAACAGTAATTAGGCAGAAGAGGTTTCATTCAGAAATTGCAACGAAGTGTTGTTATTTGTGAGATAATAGTATTATGTTTAGTGTAACATGGAGAAACGTATGCCAGCACTTGCAATTCGGTTTTGGCTGTACCGTTTTGGGTATACCGTTCCACGACATCGTTGCCCGCCGTCGGTGGGATATCATAAGTGTCTCAGTGATGTGAATTTGTAGTTCAAGAGACGCATATTCAACGCCATACATGTTCTCGAAGACCCTACTTGGCTAGGGCAAACGTTCACTCAGCCATGCAGGATCGTAGGGTCACTTCAAGTTCCTTGGGTCAGATAATGGAATTGTTTGCAAAATACATAAGTATCCACGCGGCAAGCGCGATGACGTCTGGAATGCCATACCATCGTTGCAGCTTCCCTCGACCTAGCAACAGGGAGATATGGTTACAGTGTGTGTACAGTGGTGGGTCCAGTAACAATAGTGGACACAGGAGAGACACCACACCATCTTTTCATACGAACCCCGGTAGTTTGTGCTCCTGATCTGGCGTGACAGTATGGCGTGCCAGTGGGTGCACAACGCGAGCACTTCTGGTTCACATAACCAGTAATAAAGTGAGCAGCCATCCTCTTCTGACGAATTAAGGCCGGTGGATGTTCCCCGTATTCAATGTGTTCCTGACGTTGTTTTTCCTGAGAGTCTGTAGTCGTTATGACGGATTAAATGTGGGACAGAACTGAAGCAGTACGGAATGACGGATACATCATCCCAGATCGATGTGTATACGAATTACAGTCTTTGTTACCGCCAGAAGCGTCATGTCTATGTAGTGTATTTCGCCAGTCTGTATATTCCCAGATCCTCTTAACGTTTAACGACGTATTCTTCGCTCCATACTGTACTTGCTTGCCTTCTGGTCTTACAATTTTAGTCTCCAGGAGCGTGGGATCTCATCGTTGAGTGAGCTCCACTTCTTCGGCGGGCTGCAGCAAAAACACGCTCGCTGTTTGCCAGTTTTACCTGTTCCTTCATGATCGAAATGATCACTGTAGTTTTGGGATTCGATATAAGAAACATTATGATGAATTGTTTTATTCGATTTTTTTTTTTCATTCGTCATCGTCGTCTTCTCATGGCTTTAAATCCTGGACACCGTCTCGAATTTTCTTACTAGTTTCCTTGACAAACGAACTAAGTGCCAAATTTGTGCCAGTTTAATTAACGTTTCCTATGCTATAAACTGTTAATCAAGGATTTCTTTTTTGTAACTTGAATGCTGATTTTTCTTTCAATTCATGTTACTTTTGTGACACATCGCTTTATCGACATCTCTGTTACCTCTAACTTTTTGTACTCTCCTGCTTACTGCATGTCAACTCGCTGAGCTCAAACACTTCGAATAACAGATACACAAATTTCCTTCACACTTCTATATTAACGGGCCTTTTTGTTTATAAACTTCTTTGTTCTGAAGGTTTGTTTGTCCACGATTTGCGTGTCAGCTTTGCTCGGACGTACTTGCAGCTTGGCATTCGGTGTAATTATTCATGTCGCGTTCTGTTCGCTTTAAGGTTTCAGTGAGCACCAATTAACGTTGCATAGTGACAAGCAGAACATTACTGAAACCGAGTGTCCTTAAAGATAGGTTAGTGACTCACTAAAAATAACTACCAACCCGTCATTATCCGATTCCTCAAACTATCTGTATGTGAAATAAATATACTGCTAACTGCTTGGAGTTGAGAGAGGTGGCATCTAAGTAATACGGCACACCCAGCAGTCGTGCTACATGCAGCTGTCAGGAACCATACTTCTCTCATGAAATTTGTTTGATGGAGAGCCATCGTTCTGAGCACTTACGCGCGTCACGCAAAATGACCAGTAAGTTATCTTTGATTGATGGAGAGCCATCGTTCTGAACAGTTTTGCCCGTCACGCAAAATGATCAGTAAGATTATTCCCATTTATATTCAGTTATGTAATTAGTTCTAAAGATTTAGGTCAGTCAGGTCGTCCATTTGTACCAGTGAGTTTGAAGAAGTTCCTAATTATTAAGTATTTGGAGACTCGTTATTGCACCGCTTTAACTTCATTTCATTATGTTACAAATCCAATTATTTCATGTCAAGGATGCGAGCATTGCAAGATCTGTTTTTGATGGATGATACTAGATTACATTTCCACTGATAGAAGCTTGGTATCTTTATATGATAGTGTGTCCTCTAAGACTACTTTAAAGTCTGAAATCGTCCGTATACAAGCGAAAAACAGTACCACCCCGGGAGTCATCGATTATTCGAATTGACGCAGCTTGAAAACCGAGCAGATTTTATTTAGACATGCGGCCGCGAAAGACTCCAAGTACACATACAGCAGAGTTGCCTATTTGTATGAGGGAGCGTTAGCAACCATTTAGAGGTAGTTACATAGTTCATTTGGCATGCCACAACAATATCAGGGCTTGCTCATATGTAGAGCAGTTGAAAATTTTCCACGCACACACTGAATTTTAGTCTATTATAATAGGCACGTTCCAGAAGTAAAAAAACATATTCTTTTCTCGGCCAATGTCCATTAAAAAAATGCAAAATTTGTTGTGAGGCATCTTGGATAATTCCCACGTCAGCTCCTACAGTTTTATGAAGCTCCAGTGGGTGTCGGCGATATACGTTGCTTTCAAAACGACGTCAGTAATGGAGGTGCGTTCCAAGCAGAGAGCTGTCACTGAGTTTCTTTTGGCAGAAAACCAGAGCATCGCAGATGTTCATAGGCGTTTACAGAATGTCTACGGAGACCTGGCAGTGAGCAAAAGCTAGGTGAGTCTTAGGAGAGGAAACAACGTCCCATAAAGACGTCCCGCCACCCGCGTGCTGACCGGCTGCTCACAACTATGACTCCTGCAAAGTTGGAACGTGCGGACACTCTCACTTGAAGTGATCGATGGATCACAACCAAACAACTCGCACCTCAACAGGACGTCTCTGTTAGCAGTGCTGACAATCACCTGTCCACCAGTTGGGGTTCTCAAAAAAGTGTTCCTGCGGGTTGCACGCCGCCTCACTGATGGAACATACATAAGCAGCAACGAAGAATCACCTGAACGGAAGTCCACAGCTCGTGGTCGTGCGGTAGCGTTCTCGCTTCCCGCGCCCGGGCTCCCGGGTTCGATTCCCGGCGGGGTCAGGGATTTTCTCTGCCTCGTGATGACTAGGTGTTGTGTGATGTCCTTAGGTTAGTTAGGTTTAAGTAGTTCTAAGTTCTAGGGGACTGATGACCACAGATGTTAAGTCCTATAGTGCTCAGAGTCATTTGAACCATTTGAACCTGAACGGAACTCCTTGCACATTACGACGCTGATCGTGACACTTATTGTAATACAACATCACAGACCTTGAAACATGAGTTCACCATTTCGTACCGGAAACAAAACGGCAATCCATGGAGTGGCGCCACGCCTCTCCTCCTCTGAAGAAATACACTACTGGCCATTAAAATTGCTACACCGCGAAGATGACGTGCTACAGACGCGAAATTTAACCGACAGGAAGAGGATGCTGTGATATGCAAATGATTAGCTTTTCATAGCATTCAGACAAGGTTGGCGCCGGTGGCGACACCTACAACGTGCTGACATGATGAAAGTTTCCAACCGATTTCTCATTCACAAACAGCAGTTGACCGGCATTGCCTGGTGAAACGTTGTTGTGATGTCTCGTGTAAGGAGGAGAAATGCGCACCATCACGTTTCCGACTTTGATAAAGGTCGGATCATAGCCTGTCGCGATTGCGGTTTATCATATAGCGACATTGCCGCTCGCATTGGTCGAGATCCAATGACTCTTAGCAGAATATGGAATCGATGGGTTCAGGAGGGAAACACGGAACGCCACGCTGGATCCCAAAGGCCTCGTATCACTAGCAGTCGAGATGACAGGCATCTTATCCGCATGGCTGTAACGGATCGTACAGCCACGTTTCGATCCCAGAGTCAACATATGTGGGCGTTAGCAAGACAACAACCATCTTCACGAACAGTTCGACGACGTTTGCAGCAGCATGGACTATTAGGTAGGAGATCATGGCTAAGGTTACCCTTGACGCTGCATCACAGACAAGAGAGCCTGCGAAGGTGTACTCAACGATGAACCTGAGTGCACGAATGGCAAAACGTCATTTTTTCGGATGAATCCAGGTTCGGTTCACAGCATCATTATGGTCGCATCCGTGTTCGGCGACATCGTGGTGAACACAAATTGGAAGCGTTTATTCGTCATCGCCATACTGGCGTATCACCCGGCGTGATGGTATGGGATGCCATTGGTTACAAGTCTCGGACATCTCTTGTTCTCATTGACGGCACTTTGAACAGTGGACGTTACATTTCAGATGTGTTATGACTCGTGGTTCTACTCATCATTCGATCCCTGCGAAACCCTGCATTTCAGCAGGATAATGCACGACCGCATGTTGCAGGTCCTGTACGGGCCTTTCTGGATGCAGAAAATGTTCGATTGCTGCCCTGGCCTGCACATTCTCCAGATCTCTCACCAACTGAAAACGTCTGGTCAATGGTGGCCGAGCAACTGGCTCGTCACAATACGCCAGTCACTACTCTTGATGAACTGTGGTATCGTGTGTAAGCTCCATGGGCAGCTGTACCTGTACACGCCATCCAAGCTCTTTTTGACTCAATGCCCAGGCGTATCAAGGCCGTTATTACGGCCAGAGGTGGTAGTTCTGGGTACTGATTTCTCAGGATCTATGCAACCAAACTGCGTGAAAATGTATCCCATGTCAGTTCTAGTATAATATATTTGTCCAATGAATACCCGTTTATCATCTGCATTTGTTCTTGGTGTAGCAATTTTAATGGCCAGCCGTGTAGTTCAATTCGTACCCTCCGCCAGTAAAGTGTTCTGGAACTCTGAAGGAGATATTTTCTTTGATGTTCTCCCTCATGGTGCAGCAATCAGCTCTGAAGTGTGTTTTCTACCCTCCGGAAAATGAAGAAACGGCTTCAGCGTGTTAGTCGCCACAAAAACTCAAACGAACTTCTCCAAGACAACTCATAACCCACACAAGTCTGCGCGCCCGAGAGGAGCTCTCAAAACTTCAATGGTCTGTTCTTCCTCCTCCAATCTACAGCTCGAAACTCGGACCTTCCGACATCCACCTGTTTCGCCCAATGAAGGATGCACTCCACAGAAATCGGTACTTAGATTTTGGGAAGGTCATCGATACCCAGACGGTATCCCTGTAAGATTTTATGTTGACCACGCTACAAATATAGCACCATTCTTATCCGTCATCTATCAGACATCATCGTAACGGCGGAAAGTTCCACGGGACTGGAAGAAGGCCGAGGTCATAGCAATCTATAAAAAGAGTAGAAAATCGGATGCACATAATTACCAGCCAATTTCACTGACATCGATTTGTTGTAGAATCATGGAACATATTTTGTGTTCAGACATAATGACCTTTCAAGACTCTGAGAAGCTCATCTGCAGAAACCAGCACCGTTTTAGGAAACAGCGCTCATGCGACACACAGCTGGCCCTCTTTGTGCATGATGTACAACAGGCTCAAGATACGGGCACCCACGTTGATTCCATATTTCTCAACTTTCGAAAGGCGTTCGACTCAGTTCCGCACTGTCGCTTGCTACTAAAAGTGCGTGCTTACGGTCTATCCAATGACATATGCGGTTGGATAGAAAGTTTTGTAACAGACAGGGAGCAGTATGTCGTCCTGAACGGGGTAACTTCAACAGAAACAAGAGTAACTTAGGTGTATGGTATTGACAGCGGCCTTAGACTGTTTGCCGATGATGCTGTAGTCTACAGGAAAGTAGTATCACACGAAAGTTGTGAACAAATCAATGAGGATTTGCAGAAAATAAATGCGTGGTGTAATGACTGGCAGTTATCTCTCAATATTAGGAAGTGTAATCTACTGCGTATAACAAGGCGAAAATCCCCATTAATGTATGAGTACAAAATAAATGATCAGTCTTTGGAAGCGGTAACGTCAGTCATCTATCTGGGTGTGACTATTCGAAATGGTCTCAAATGGAATGATCAAATTACACAAATAACGGGTAAGGCGAACTCTAGATTGCGGTTTATTGGTAGAATCCTGAAGTGATGCAGTCCTTCAACAAAGGAAATAGCTTACAATACATTAGTTTGTCCAGTCTTAGAGTATGGTTCGTCTGTATGGGACCCTTACCAGTTGGGTCTGATTCAAGAGATTGAGAAAGTCCAAAGAAGAGCGGCAAGATTCGTGACTGGTACATTTAGCCATCGCGAGAGCGTTACAAATCTCATAGATAGTTTGAAGTGGGACACACTTGCAGATAGACGACGCCCTAAACAGATCGAGCTGCTCTCTAAATTCCGAAATCCAATCTTCACCGAGGATGTAGAGGATATATTATTACCACCAACTTTCAAATCGCGTAATGATCACCATTCAAAGCTAAGGGAAATAAGAGCTCGTACTGAGGCGTTCAGAGAGTCGTTTTTTCCTGGCTCGATCCGCAAGTGTAACAGAGGGGGGGGGGGGGGGAATATGACTTTGGCGCGAATTGTGCCCTGCGTCACACACCGCTTGGTGGCTAGCGGAGTATATATGCAGATGTAGATGTAGATGCAGCAAAACATTGGCTCTGGCGTAGACCAATAGGATGATACCATGCGGGCGTACAGATCCTCCCAGTAAGGTAACATTGAGCCATCGGATTGAATGGAGATTATGTTGAATAGTAGGGTTTTTTAGGCAAAAGATTGGGGGAAATTACGGTGCATTGCAATCCCGAATAAAACCAATATCCAATCAGAAAAAATGTGTTCCATTACTTATTGAACTAGACTTGTAACAGCGCCCGCCAGGTACCATTATAAAATTTCAACTAGATGGGAATAGCAAAAGTTGTGCTTTATTTCCAAGTGCCAGTATTGAATACCTGACTTCAGTTGGCTTTGGAAATTATTTTCTTTGTTGTAATATTTAATTTGAATACCTGTGCTATTATATTTGACAAATGTGGCAGGTTTGTATATCATCATAATAAAAATTGGTATGAGTAGCGATGAAATTCTGTCCTTCCACATAAGATCACTAAACTGTGCATGACATTTACGTTACATAACCGTTTTTGGATTATCCCTTTTCTCACTTAAATAGTTCACTGATGGCGATAAGCAAATAATTCACACGTATGGTTAAAAATAACTATCTGTAGCTTTATTCACAGTAAACTTACGTCATCTTAGGATGCATTCCACGTCACTACACCGCAAAGATAAATTAAACTTTTGGTTTGCAGTAATTCTAAAGGTACGTGTTATCTGATCGATTCAATAAGCTCTAATGCTGAAGTAAGGCCTAAGCAAAATCTATCTCACAAGCGAACTCCCACAGAAGTGAACTCTAGCGCAGAAGTGAACGTCTGCGGTATTTATCTCAACAAATTGTGAAAGACGTGAAAAATGCATAAAAATTACTCGGAATATAATGATATATTGTACTACCTTTGTAACACTTCTTTAACTTACGGAATCAGATTACTTTTATGCACACATGCCTTTATGAAGTATCAAATATAACTACCTTTATGCATTTTTCTGAAGTTATAGCGATAACAGTTGAGTGATGCTACAATCGAACCTACTGCTTGTAGATGATAGAGAATGCAATTTATTTGCATCTGGCTTCTGACATGGAGTGACACATATTTTTGATACAGTATGAGAAGATAGCCGGATTTTGTGACAGTAGGCTGTGAGCAAAATATTCCTTTTAAGCCAAAAACACCGTAAACGTATGCAGTGTCTGATACGAAAGTGGGCATTATTTAAGTTTAGTGGGAAGGAATTATTAATTTTCTTCATTCATTTTGTCTGGATTTTTCTCACTGTATCAAGTTTATTTTGTGATCTGGCGAAAGATTAATTTATCCTGCTAAGGTAGGATTTCTTCTGAAGCGTTAACGTTATTTCATTTTTGTCAGCTATGATAGGAATCAAATGGATGGAAAAGAAGGGGACATTCAGGTAAATGTGTGACAAGCACTTGGAGAGCTGAAACAGACCGATGATGAGACGGCAGTAAATGCAGAGGAAGAGGCTAAGGAAAACAAAATTAGCGAAGAGAGAAAGAAAAATATGCTGAAGGGAATCATGATAATCAATTGGGAGGACATCAGGGAATGCACACAGGGCTCGAGAGGATTATGCATTATATAGAATGGAAAGGTACGAAGTGCAATTTACAAGAATGTCTGTCATGCTAGAAGGATCTGTTTAAACAAGAGAAAACAGAAATACCATTGGAAATAAAAGACACAGCGAAATGTATATTTGAAAAGTGGTCAATTGCCATAATGGGCTGATTAGAGAAATCAAGTGCAAGTAAAAGATCGGCTTGGAGCCCAGCACTCGATCTTCTGAAGACGCAACGTAGGCAACATCCAGACCCCAAGGGACACAAATATAAAGACGGAATCAGAGACAACAGTCCAGTACATGCAACACAGGACGTACGTGAAATGGTACCTCAAACAACAGACACAATAACTGTGGACGTTCTTCAGAGTCTCGAGCGACAATATGAACAGAATCTGCCTGAAAATAACCCTGCAGCCGCTCCTGGGGGGGCAAAAAAATCGGACAGAACGCCTAACACGGCACACCACCGGGACACAATGTGCTAATTCACAGAAGGACTCAGATGACGACATTTGGATAATATAACGTCTAGCACAGCTTTGATGCCATTCAGAACATAATTCAGCTATATTGACAACGGATAATAACCACAAAGTACGCGCACAGCGTTCGGAACAGCCGCGGCTAGAAGAAAACGCTACAGCCGCTGCTATTGGTCGGCTCACACCGCGGACAGGCTCCATACGCGGCGCGGACCGCAGAGGGAACGCCTAGCACAACGTAGGCATAAATATCGGACTCGTTCCACACTGGACTCAGTATCGGACAACACCTGAAGAAGACTGCGAGTCACGCAGTTGAAATATCGTGCAGGAAAGACGCGGATAACCGGCACAAACCCGATTAATCAACATGACAACGCCTCTCTGGGAAGACTTGAAGAATTACGAGGTATAAAGTGTTTGTCTACTCCTCTTCATAATCTACAGAACATTTACTGCAACAATGGCTGAAGAAATATTTAAATGAACAGATTCTCATGAAGTGAAAAGAATGTTTGTGTCAGTGTTTGAGAGCAGAGATGCCTTTGCCTTTCTAGTGTGCGATTTAACTAATGAATTGTTGTGTAAGGAAATAAAGTAAAGTTCCTCTCTTTCTCCAAACGACAATCAATTTACTATTTTTGCGTCATAATGTTTAGAGTTCTTAAGTATCATGCAAAGTGATAATCATTTCATGTTAAATCATCAAACATAACCATCTCAGTTGTCTAATAGGAATGAAAACTTCATATGGATTTCTTCATTAATGATTTTCAGATTTGTTTAACATTAATGGTTGTTTAAGCTCCCTAATTTTTGCTGAGTACCACACTGTTTCAATTTTCCAAGAATTTAATGCATAGCTTATCTTACTATTCAGATGTAATCTCTTAGTATCAATTTTAAAAATATGGTAACATATTCAACATCATTTAGATTCTCTACAGTTCTATACGCTTATAAAGTCTATAGTTAATATTATTCAGCTAGGATTTCAATTTGAATAGTTAACACATTTTGCTTGTTGATATTATCATGTTGATATGCTCTCCAACCCAAGGATCTGGTGAGTTAACTTACTTTGTTCCATGATATTATAATGTTTTTATGGTCTTTAAGTGCACATTCTGAATAGTTAATATGTTTTGCTTATTGATATTATAATGCTAATATGCTCTTCATGCACAGATTCTGATTAGGTGATAAGTTTTAATTGTCGATATCATAATTCTGATATGCTCTTTAAGATCTAGTTGAGGAAGATGAACAATAGCTGTGTACAGTCAGCCATTCAGCATTACCATTTTCTACTCTCACTACTCAGTTTTTTCTTGTAGAATTAACTTTTAATTGTTTATTCTAGAAATTCTATCTTGTTTAGTAATATATTAGAAAAGCTTGATGAAAATTTGAATTTCCGCTGATGGTCTCCAGAGCACATTCCAAGTTTTCACAACTTATTAAGGGGTATATGATGACAGATGCCGCTTTTCTGATGAAATTACCTTTGTTTGATGTAGATCCAACATCTTGAATAATCTGTATGCCATGCAAAATGACTGGCAAGATCATTCAAGTTTATGTTCATAAAACGCTCTGCAGTTTCATATTAGTCAGGCCATCCATTTGTATCAGTTTGGATGCCAATGTACTTCAATGAATTCATATTTTGTGGAGTAGCCTTCAAGAAGTTGTGATTTACGAAGTATTAGGAGACTGTTTACTACATCATTTTAACTTCAATTTATTGTGTTACATCTCCAATTCCTCCATGCTAAAGATACCAAAAAGACAAGATTTGTTTTGTGTGGATGATAATGGATGACATTTCTATTGATAGAAGGTTGATTTTGTAGAGTGATGTGGAGAGTATTTTAAATATGCGACTGTAATTTGTGCCCATATATAAGAGGAATAATGCATTTATCATCAACAACATGTGTTGTACAATGATTAACCAAAAAGATCATTGTTTTTTATTCATGCTTTTCTCAAATGTGCCTCAGATACATGCCACCAAATTTTTGTCATGAGCTTAGTCGAACTGATTATTAAGCTTATCTACAGGAAGCCGTGGCTGAAAGCTGACAAGAGAATTAATTATAATCTCCTTGCTTGCTAGTTAGTTTTTCAGGAATTGAGTAAGGTAAGATGACTTGTGATGCTGTGTCACTGGTCGCTAATGTTTTATGTGTGGTACCATCGTTTCAGGGAATTATTATTATTTTACTTGAGAGAGATTTTGGAGCACTATTACATGATTTTTCAGACACTGTAGTCACTCTTAATAGATAATTACATAACTGGGAGAACTGCCTCGTAGCACACCAAAGTGCTATAGGTGAGACTATCACATCTTAGCACAATTTGTCTTATGAAGCTGCTCACATAGGTATTCTGAGTTATTTTTAGGTATGCAGCCCTCATCCTCTCTTTTCACTAAGTACATGCTAAATGGCCACTTTAAACTGGTTTATTCCAGGCAGATAGAACTATAAAATTTTAATGGCCATTATGAATTCCATTTTGCATATCACCAGGAAGTCAGAGTTCGCTCATAAGTAGCTGTGAGAGTGTCTGAAGCTTTTTCAAGCACACACAAGCCCACCTTTAAAATATTTTGACTCTGTGGTCTGGACTAATATCCCAAAAATTTTGAAGGCGGCAGAAATATTATGCAGGGCACAGAGGGTTATTTAAAACTTCTACAGAAACCATACTGCAGTTGTAAGAGTCGAAGGACAGGAGACAGAAGCAGTGGATGTGCAGGGAGTGGAGGCAGAGTTGAATACTATCCCTCACGTTATCTCTACATTGAGCAAGCAGGAAAAGAAGCCAAAGAGAAATTTTGAAACGGAATTAAAGTTCATGGAGAAAAAATTAGAAGTATGATGTTTGCTAATACCACTGCAGTTTTGTCAGAGTGAACACAAGACTTGGAAGACCGGTTGAATGGAATATGCAGCGTCTTTAAAATAACTTATACGATTAACACAAGAAAAAGTAAAACAAGGGTAGTGGAATGTAGTTGCATGAAAACAAGTGATTCTGGGAATATTACTTTAGAAATGAGATACTAAAATTAATAAATGAGTTTTGCTACTTGGGCAGCAAAAAGTAGTAAGGATAAGAAGGAATACTGACAAGAGCAGAGAAAGCGCGTCAGAAAAAGAGTTTGTTGATATCTAGCACAAATTTAAGCTTTAGGGCGTCTTTTTTCAAGGCATTTGCTCGGTGTGTGGCCTGCTACAGAAGTGAAACAAGGAGAGTAAGTTAATCACGCAGAAAGTGAATAGAAGCTTTTGAAAAATAGAGCTACAGAAGAATGCTGGAGATTAGGTGCGTAAATCAGCAAACAAATGATGAGTAAATCATCGAAATGAGTAGAAAACAAACTTAGCGCACAACTTCACTAAAAGAAGCTATTGGTTGGTAGGGCATATCCTGAGGCATGAAGAAGTAGTCAGTTTACTAAAGGATGGAAGTGTGGAGATAAGAATTGTAGAGGCGGACCAAGATACGAACACAACAAGTAGGTTAAAATTGATTTGGGCTACAGTAGTCATTCAGAGATGTAAGGGATCCACAAATTAAACTAGACTGGAGAGCTGTGTCGGACCAGTCTGTGGACTGAGGAAAGCTAAAGTCAAAACTGGTTTTACACTGCTTCATACTGCATACATTTAGTAGTTAATAGTCATGTTGTTTTAGTGTCTTTGAAGATTATATTAACTTCTCACTGATAGATACTGATAAAACGCGCCGTGCAAGAAAGTTGAAAGATGGAAGGAACACATATTAGGTCCATAAAAGAAAACAAACTTGAGGACAATGTTATAGAAATAGAAGTGTAAGTAAGTGAAGATGACTTAAGAGATATGATACTGCAATAAGAATTTGACAGAGCACTGAAAGACCTAAATGGAAAAAAGCCCCTAGGGTAGACGACATTCCTTCAGAGTTATTGAGAACCCTTGAAGAACCAGGGACAACAAAACAATTTCACTTGGTGTGCAAGATATGTAAGGCAGGTGTAATACCTCCAGACGAAACACCAGCTCATATCAAGAAAAATGTATAAATTTCAATTCTAAAAAGCAAAAAGTGATGTAGACAGAAAAATTTTGCGTATAAGTGCATCTTAGTCGCAGATAATTGAAAAGACTTCTTTTCTTCCATCATACAGCATTGGTGATCCTTCCTGACCTTGCACGGGTAGCAGAAAGTATCTACAGCCAAACTACCTATCAGACACAGCAGTAGTCTTTCTCATGAAACAATCTATTTGTCATTGCAAACCGTATTTTAAGTCCTATATTAATTTATCAGGTTAGAAATTTATAAATTTCTATTTAAAGTATTTCCTAGATGTTCAGTGATACATGTGTATTACCTTAATAGGTCTTACGATATTACTGACTGTAACACAGTTAAAAAAAAAAAAAAAAAAAAACTCCCACAGTATTACACAGGGATCGAAATGTTTCTGGCCTTAGCCTCTCAAGTTAACGACTCATTAGTGTTAATGACTCTTTACTCGTTTTCGTGAAATTGCCTTTCGATCGTTATCCCATCAACAAAATTGGAACTGTCAAAACGTGCCCTGTCTGAAAACTAGGTGGTAGCTCAGTCGTGAGAGCTGTTCGGTTACACAACTGTAACTAGTTGAATAATGAGCAGAACATACAGTTTTGTTTCTCAAATGAGTGGTCATAGCTTCGAAATAGCAGTGAGACCCTTGTATCTTATATTTCAAATCTTTGGTTTGGTTCCCGTCATGAGCGACAGCAAAAATTTTGCTTCTTGTGCTTTCAGAGTGACATTAAAGAGACTCACCAGTTACGTCATATGTTTGATTTGGCTTATCTGTATCACTGCCTCTGGTCTTTACTGCGGTTATTTAGTAATGCAGTTAATCCTAATAAATCCGCAGTTCCTTATGACACTACGTTTTGTAATTGTGTCCTTTCTTTTACTGACTGTTTTGGAGCCAACTACAATTTTATGCAGATCTCTGTGTACTGGATACCACTTTCTTAGTAGCATCACGGAATTGTTGCAACAGGTAGATGCATTGCTCGCCATGCGAGATCCCACTTACAGAACGGAAATATATCGCAAAACGCGACAGAGAGCAATTTTGCTTTTCATTACAGTGCTTGTCTGGATTGTCATACCAGTTAGCGTACTAGGAACCTATTTGTTCATACGTGATCAATTAGCGACCATCACTCTATGCCTACAAGGCTTTGTCACGGTCTGGCGAGTTCAGTTCTTCGCTGTTGTGCTGGTACTTCGACACAGGATGGGCGTCGTCTGTGGTCAGCTGCTGAGGAGTACCCGGCCACCAGCGGGCAGCTACGCTGAGCTGGAGGAGCTGGCGACGCGCGCAGGACAGCCGGGGGCGGCGCAGGCGGCGGGAGCGGAGGTGCGGCGGCTGCAGCGCGCCAGGATGGCCCTCCACCGCTGCGCCCGCCTCTGCAGCCTCCACTTCGGACCCGCCCTGCTGCTGTCCGTCTTGGGGGATTTCGTCGTCATGACTTGCTCTGCCTATTGGCTCATAGTCCTGACACCACAAGCAGACAAGAATGCGGAAATATTCGTGAACATGTATGCCCTGACTTCCGTTCTGTGTCGCCAGCTGTTGGTCTGCTGGGTGTGTTCCTCTGCGGCTGAGCGCGCCGACAGAGCTGGTCTGTTGCTGTCGAGGCTGCAGCCCCTGCTGCGTCCCGGGCCAGCACTCGATGTTCTGCAACTTCCTGTGGAGAGACTACGAGTTTCCGCCATGGGGTTTTGTGACATCAACCTCCAGACCTTCACAACCACTGTTAGTGCTGCAGTCACTTATCTCGTGATACTTGTTCAATTTCATAAGTAAAGTACTACGTGTGGTCTTTGCTAGAATATCTCTCCTTCTAGCAGTGCAATGTACGGAAGCTCTCACTGCTGAAAACATCATCTTGCAAACATAAAATCAGTGTCAGATTACTTAACAGCTGCATGGTAAGTATAGGTTATTTTTCAATTACTCGTGGTGTTTGTACCATCCAGAGGATTGTGAGGCATGTGCATCTAAAAAACAAAACCCAATAAATGGGTTCCTAACCATTTTGTAGCAAATGTGTGTAATTATTTTCTTTCTACCTACAGAATGGATAATAAATGGACCTCTAACTTGTTTCCCTTGAGTAACACGTGGTAAATACTAGAATGGTTCAAATGGTTCAAGTGGCTCTGAGCACTATGGGACTTAACAGCTGTGGTCATCAGCCCCTAGAACTTAGAACTACTTAAACCTAACTAACCTAAGGACATCACACACATCCATGCCCGAGGCAGGATTCGAACCCGCGACTGTAGCTGTCGCGCGGTTCCGGACTGCGCGCCTAGTACCGCGAGACCACCGCGGCCGGCTAAATACTAGAATGCATCCTCCTGCAATCAGTTAGTTACCTGGCCATACCAAGAGGATGTAGTAGAGCTACAGTATAAGTTACTACTTCAATTTGGTCCTCTGTCATCTATTGCTACTAAAACTTACTTCCACTGTATATCACATGAGACAGGTGATCTGAGGTCTGACGCCTAGAGCCAAGACATAATATACGGTGTTTTAAAAAGATTAACTTGATTTCAGAACTCCATATTTACTGATAAAAACATACTGCAGACGTGGGCTGAATTGCAGAATACTCACAAAATATTAAAGATTTATCTTGGCTATTAAAAATTCTCTGTATGTCAAATAGAAACTTTACGTAATGTACCTGCGTAATGTGGGCTGTTATTTTGTTGTTCCCTTCTTCCGGCACGAGTTAAGGTCATAGATAAATGGAAGCCAAGAATGCAGGGCACTATCTCGGGGTCCTGTGCGTCCTATCCAGTGTTGTATAGGAGTGTCATTGAGAAATTCACGTAGTTTGTTGTATCAGTGTGATAGAGCTCCACCCTGTTGAAAAATGATGTCATCGGAGCCCTCCAGAAGTGGTGGAAAAACCAGTTCTGCAGCATGTGAAGCAAACTCATTTCAGACCCCATGTTTGCCTCAGAAAAGAAGATACTATGCACTTTTTCACGACAAGTGCCACATAATATGTTCACTTTAAGTGAGTCTCTTTTGTTCTCAGTGCTGTCGTGACGGTTCCTGAGTCCCCATACGAGAAAGCTAAGTCAGTTTACTTTACCGCTATCATGAAATGTTGCTTCATCACTGAAAATGAACCACGGGAAAAACGTATCGTCTTGCATGTCTTCTATAGAGCATTGTTGAAGTCAACCCGTTTTCTTTTACCACAACCTGAAGAGCATCCACTAATTGTATTCTGTGCAGTTTATAGACCAAACGACGCTTTAAAACTCGCCAGACAGTCGTAAGAGGCATTGTCAGTTCTCTGCTTGCGTGGTGAGTAGACTTTCGAGGACTCCATACAAACGTTTGCGAATTCCTTCCTCCATGTCGTCAGAAATGGCAGGTCGAGCTGGACTCTTACTTTTGCACAGTC
Organism: Schistocerca piceifrons; assembly: GCF_021461385.2. NCBI lineage: Eukaryota > Metazoa > Arthropoda > Insecta > Orthoptera > Acrididae > Schistocerca > Schistocerca piceifrons. Next base: position 132,383,716 of record NC_060138.1, on the reverse strand, counting down.
ACCCTGTCTCTTCAAATTGGTCATACGAATGACAGAAGTTTTCGTGTGCAGCCTGATCAATGCGAAAACGCCGACGAAAAGCACGCTGGACGAAAATCGGTGACACACTGTTTGCGAAGTGCCTTCTGTTGAGTGGACGCCACTTACTTCTAACTGACCGTTAACTGAGAAGACACATCGACTGACAACTAAATGCGATCTTCTGATACTCTACACACATTTCCTTGCCTGTACGTCCCAGGTTTCGTAATTATTACCGCCCAAAGTCAGTTCATTCTTTTCGAAACACCCCGCACATAGGACACGTACTATTTATCCATGAGATTCAGCCTGGCAAGAAATGAATGAGAATAGCGATTTTTGCGACACTGACAGGTATTATTACATGTAAGACGCTATTTCAATTTACCTTGTTTTCAAAAATGGTTCAAATGGCTCTGAGCACTATGGAACTTAGCTTCTGACGTCATCAGTCTCCTAGAACTTAGGACTACTTAAACCCAACGAACCTAAGGACATCACACACATCCATGCCCGAGGCAGGATTCGAATCTGTGACCGTACCTTGTTTTCTCTAGGTATTTCTGCTAAAGAAAAATGACATATACTTCTGAAGTTACTTGTTGGTTGAAAAGCTTCACCACAAATTATAATAGACGACTAACACAACGCAGTCCGCAGCTCGTGGTCGTGCGGTAGAGTTCTCGCTTCCCACGCCCGGGTTCCCGGGTTCGATTCCCGGCGGGGTCAGGGATTTTCTCTGCCTCGTGATGACTGGGTGTTGTGTGATGTACTTAGGTTAGTTAGGCTTAAGTAGTTCTAATTTCTAGGGGACTGATGACCTCAGATGTTAAATCCTATAGTGCTCAGAGCCATTTGAACTAACACAACACGTACCTGGATTGAAAGGAAATGATATCCATACGGCACACCGACACTACTAAACAAAAAATGTTGCCATAAATGAGCGTTCAGAAGTTGGTGACACTACAGTTCCGTGAAATACGAGAAAATACACATAATTACTAAAGGGATGTTGCCGCCTGGAAATGCAGAAGCGTTACGTGCAGTCACACAACTCAACGTAACGTACCAGAGCCGATGTAAATCGTTGTTTATCACCTGCAAACCAATGCTAATAAGGAAATCTAAATGTAAAAGAAGTTCATATTACTTCCCACTCATCTAGTTTATCACGTGTTACACCCAACAGATAATCACTACAAATTAAATGAAGAGACGTGTTTGTAAGCAGCTATCCAGAGTTTTTATGTAGGTCGATAGAAAGATAGATATTCTATTAAAGGAAACCTACAAATCAAATCTACGTTACCTTACAGTCCACCTATGCATTAACTATAAAAGCTAGTTGCCCAGTTTTTGTTAGTTACAGTCTTCCCTGCTTCCTTCTTAATATAACTTGTCAGTAATATCACCTATGACACAGCAGATATAAAGAGAAGAGACGCTTTCACTCACAGAAACGAATCGTCGCATCAGTATAGCATTCCGACACATACATATAACGCTAGATGCTTTAAACAAGTTGCTGAGTGCAATATAGCATCAAACATCATCCCAATAAAGTATTTTATATGTTGAAAAACTACAATACACAATAACACACTAGTCACGAATCGATTTTCTTATGACTGGAGGTAAAGTAAAATGATGGGAAACATAGTTTCAGTCGATCCTCCATGTTGGGTCTAATAGAAAAGATTACGTTTACAAACATGTTTAACACATACTGAAGCTGGAGAAGACAATGTAATATGCTAACATGTCAGATTTCGTCTCAAGCAGACACTCACATGCTTTAACACTATTGACATGTTTTGTATCTAGGCAGGTCCATAAGAAAAAGATCAGTAGTTCCAGTACACCCACCACTGTCAGTAGGATAGCAAAGTACTTTCCTCATTAAAAATGCAGTATGCCAGTCCTCCGACTGTAGCTGTTGGAAGCGATGATGGGAGTGTGGCAGCGGCAGCGGCGGCAATATAAGTTCATCATCCGCACTCCCCTCCCCTCAGTCAAGTCTTTATCTTGGAAGTAGGCCAATCAGACAAAATACACATATTTAGACCTCCAAGTCGCAGCACGTTGTTTTATCAGTCATTAAAGTAAAATAGTCAGTATGTTCCCTAGTGTCTTGTTCTCTGCACATCCAGCTTGGCGCCAAAACCCGACAGTAGCTCGATCTTTGTACCAAAGTGGAATAGCTCTTTGGATAAACCAAAACTTGTCTATATTGTTTATCAAAATATGTAAAGAAGTGATCCCGAGAATCATTCACAGCAATCTAATAAAGCTTCTTAGTATAACAGGAGCACACACAAACAAACACACCCACACACACTAAATTTCCCAGCAACTGTGCAGTATTTTACCTGGCCATCAAGGCAAAACAATCAGGACGTATCCCAAGTTCGGCCATCTGGTCCTCTGCACCCCACTTGGCGACATCTTCAATATTTCTACATCACTTGTCGCAAACCACAATGGAGTATCAAATTGTCACAATGTTATTTCCTCGTGTATATTGTTTGATTTAACTTATCGGTTAAGATACACTTAAACATGACTGTGTTTTGCTGCTATATTGTGAAAACATTCCCTTAGTATGTAATTTCTTAGAACTTTTGTGTAGCATTCACTATAGGATAGTCATCACCAAGCGCACCTTATCCTGCAAGTTAGATCAGCAGTGAAACCAGTTTACATTTTGAAATAACATTGTAAAACTTGATTTGAGTGTCTGTCGTGTTCCTGGAACCCCTCTGTTGCTATTCTCGACGTGTGGGGGTGTCATGTTGTCCTGCTGGAATTGCCCAAGTTCGTCGGAATGCACAATGGACATGAAGGGATGCAGGTGACCAGATTGGAACTGCTTATGTACGTGTCACCTGTCAGAGTCGTATCTATTCGTATCAGGGTTCGTATATCACTCCAGCTGCACAGGCCTCACACCATTGCAGAGCCTTTTTTTTTTTTGTCATCAATCTACTGACTGGTTTGATGCGGCCCGCCACGAATTCCTTTCCTGTGCTAACCTCTTCATCTGAAGAGTAGCACTTGCAACCTACGACCTCAACTATTTGCTTGACGTATTCCAATCTCTGTCTTCCTCTACAGTTTTTGCCCTCTACAGCTCCCTCTAGTACCATGGAAGTCATTCCCTCATGTCTTAGCAGATGTCCTATCATCCTGTCCCTTCTCCTTATCAGTGTTTTCCACATATTCCTTTCCTCTCTGATTCTGCGTAGAACCTCCTCATTCGTTACCTTATCAGTCCACCTAATTTTCAACATTCGTCTATAGCACCACATCTCAAATGCTTCGATTCTCTTCTGTTCCGGTTTTCCCACAGTCCATGTTTCACTACCATACAATGCTGTACTCCAGACATACATCCTCAGAAATTTCTTCCTCAAATTAAGGACGGTATTTGATATTAGTAGACTTCTCTTGGCCAGAAATGCCTTTTTTGCCATAGCGAGTTTGTTTTTGATATCCTCCTTGCTCCGTCTGTCATTGGTTATTTTACTGCCTAGGTAGCAGAATTCCTTAACTTCATTGACTTCGTGACCTTCAATCCTGATGTTAAGTTTCTCGCTGTTCTCATTTCTACTACTTCTCATTACCTTCGTCTTTCTCCGATTTACTCTCAAGCCATACTGTGTACTCATTAGACTGTTCATTCCGTTCAGCAGATCATTTAATTCTTCTTCACTTTCACTCAGGATAGCAATGTCATCAGCGAATCGTATCATTGATATCCTTTCACCTTGTATTTTAATTCCATTCCTGAACCTTTCTTTTATTTCCATCATTGCTTCCTCGATGTACAGATTGAAGACTAGGGGCGAAAGCCTACAGCCTATCTTACACCCTTCTTAATACGAGCACTTCGTTCTTGATCGTCCACTCTTATTATTCCCTCTTGGTTGTTGTACATATTGTATATGACCCGTCTCTCCCTATAGCTTATCCCTACTTTTTTCAGAATCTCGAACAGCTTGCACCATTTTATATTGTCGAACGCTTTTTCCAGTTCGACAAATCCTATGAAAGTGTCTTGATTTTTCTTTAGCCTTGCTTCCATCATTAGCCGTAACGTCAGAATTGCCTCTCTCGTCCCTTTACTTTTCCTAAAGCCAAACTGATCGTCACCTAGCGCATTCTCAATATTCTTTTCCATTCTTCTGTATATTATTCTTGTAAGCAGCTTCGATGCATGAGCTATTAAGCTGGTTGTGCGATAATTCTCGCACTTGTCAGCTCTTGCCGTCTTCGGAATTGTGTGGATGATGCTTTTCCGAAAGTCAGATGGTATATCGCCAGACTCATATATTCTACACACCAACGTGAATAGTCGTTTTGTTGCCACTTCCCCCAATGATTTTAGAACTTCTGATGGAATGTTATCTATCCCTTCTGCCTTATTCGACCGTAAGTCCTCCAAAGCTCTTTTAAATTCCGATTCTAATACTGGATCCCCTATCTCTTCTAAATCGACTCCTGTTTCTTCTTCTATCACATCAGACAAATCTTCACCCTCATAGAGGCTTTCAATGTATTCTTTCCACCTATCTGCTCTCTCCTCTGCATTTAACAGCGGAATTCCCGTTGCACTCTTAATGTTACCACCGTTGCTTTTAATGTCACCAAAGGTTGTTTTGACTTTCCTGTATGCTGAGTCTGTCCTTCCGAGAATCATATCTTTTTCGATGTCTTCACATTTTTCCTGCAGCCATTTCGTCTTAGCTTCCCTGCACTTCCTATTTATTTCATTCCTCAGCGAATTGTATTTCTGTATTGCTGATTTTCCCGGAACATGTTCGTACTTCCTCCTTTCATCAATCAACTGAAGTATTTCTTCTGTTACCCATGGTTTCTTCGCAGCTACCTTCTTTGTACCTATGTTTTCCTTCCCAACTTCTGTGATGGCCCTTTTTAGAGATGTCCATTCCTCTTCAACTGTACTGCCTACTGCGCTATTCCTTATTGCTGTATCTATATCGTTAGAGAACTTCAAACGTATCTCGTCATTCCTTTCCGTATCCCACTTCTTTGCGTATTGATTCTTCCTGACTAATGTCTTGAACTTCAGCCTACTCTTCATCACTACTATATTGTGATCTGAGTCTATATCTGCTCCTGGGTACGCCTTACAATCCAGTATCTGATTTCGGAACCTCTGTCTGACCATGATGTAATCTAATTGAAATCTTCCCGTATCTCCCGGCCTTTTCCAATTATACCTCCTCCTCTTGTGATTCTTGAACAGGGTATTCACTATTACTAGCTGAAACTTGTTACAGAACTCAATTAGTCTTTCTCCTCTTTAATTCCTTGTCCCAAGCCCATATTCTCCTGTAACCTTTTCTTCTACTCCTTCCCCTACAACTGCATTCCAGTCGCCCATGACTATTAGATTTTCGTCCCCCTTTACATACTGCATTACCCTTTCAATATCCTCATACACTTTCTCTATCTGTTCATCTTCAGCTTGCGACGTCGGCATGTATACCTGAACTATCGTTGTCGGTGTTGGTCTGCTGTCGATTCTGATTAGAGCAACCCGGTCACTGAACTGTTCACAGTAACACACCCTCTGCCCTACCTTCCTATTCATAACGAATCCTACACCTGTTATACCATTTTCTGCTGCTGTTGATATTACCCGATACTCATCTGACCAGAAATCCTTGTCTTCCTTCCATTTAACTTCACTGATCCCTACTATATCTAGATTGAGCCTTTGCATTTCCCTTTTAAGATTTTCTAGTTTTCCTACCACGTTCAAGCTTCTGACATTCCACGCCCCGACTCGTAGAACGTTATCCATTCGTAGATTATTCAATCTTTTTCTCATGGTAACCTCTCCCTTGGCAGTCCCCACCCGGAGATCCGAATGGGGGACTATTCCGGAATCTTTTGCCAATGGAGAGATCATCATGACACTTCTTCAATTACAGGCCACATGTCCTGTGAATACACATTACGTGTATTTAATGCAGTGGTTTTCATTGCCTTCTGCATCCTCATGTCGTTGATCATTGCTGATTTTTCCGCCTTTAAGGGCAATTTCCCACCCCTAGGAGAAGAGAGTGCCCTGAACCTCTATCCGCTCCTCCGCCCTCTTTGATAAGGCCTTTGGCAGAATGAGGCTGACTTCATATGCCGGAAGTCTTCGGCCGCCAATGCTGATTATTTATCAAAATTTAGGCAGTGGCGGGGATCGAACCCGGGACCGAAGACATTTTGATTATGAATCAAAGATGCTGCCCGTAGACCACGGGTAATAGAGCCTACACCAGTTTAAACAGTCCCCTGATGACATGCAAGATCCATGGGTTTATGAGGTTGTCTTCATACCCGTACACGTCCATTCGCTCGATACGATTTGAAACTAGGCTTGGCCGATCAGGCAACATGTTACCAGTCATGAACAGTCCAATGTCGCTGTTGACGGGCCCAGAGGAGACGTAAAGCTTTGTATCGTGCTGTCATCAAGGGTACATGAGTGGGCCTTCGACTCCGAAAGCCTATATCAATGACGGTTCATTGAATTGTTGCCACACTGACACTTGTTGGTGCCCCAACTATGTGCGGAAGGGTTGCAGTTCTGTCACGTCCAATGATTCTCACCATTCGTCGTTGGTCTCGTTCTTGCAGGATCATCAGGCCGCAGCGTTGTCGGAGATTTCATGTTTTACCAGATTCCTGATATTCACGGTATGCTCATGAAACAGTAGTACGGAAAAATCCCCACTCCATCGCTACCTCGGAGGTGCCATGTCCCATCGCTCGTGCGCCCACTATAACACCATACTCAGACTCACTTAAATCTTGATAACCTGCCGTTTTAGCAGCAGTAACAGATCTAACAACTGCGCCAGACACTTGTCTTATATAGGTGTTGCCGAGCACAGCGCCTTATTCTTTCTGTTTACATATCTCTATATTTGAATACGAGTGCCTACAGTAGCTTCATATATATATATATATGTGTGTGTGTGTGTGTGTGTGTGTGTGTGTGTGTGTGTGAATATGATCCATTATCTTTTTGCCCCCTAAAATAGTGCTTCATCAGATGATTTAGTCACATGGGATTCAACCTGTTATAGAAGAATTATATTGACAACTAAGCCGAAGAAGTAACATTGTGACACTTAATTTCAGTGTCCATTATACTTGCACTGAGTGGGATACAAGTATCAAATTCTGGTCGTTGCCAAGTTGGGTACAGAGAACAGCATAGCGTACTCTGAGGTACATACTGTTTGGCATTTTCACTGTAATGGCCCTTAAGATACTTGGGTATGATTGGCTGTTTCGATTCAACGGCCAGTAATACTCATACATCAGATTGTAGTTAAAGGTGTATGAGGCCCAAGGATTCTGCAAGGTTTCAGACAAGTCAATACTTGACAAAGCTGTGTATATGATGTATATATGCACATTGTAACGACGAATGAAAATTTGTGCAAACGTCGGCATTCGAAGCCAGGTCTCCCAATCACTTGACAAATGAGCTAACCGCTACGCCACTTGGGCACAGTAGCTCTGAACAACTGCGTGAGCTAACCTAGCATGCCTCCCGCCTCAGCCCAAATTCCCATTCACGCCTCGGCGCAGGTGGTATACCCCCTAAACTCGAGCAGCGTTGCACATGCTCTCCAGCTGTACTGGAACAGCGCCTCAGCGTCGAACGAAGCGGTAGATCCCACATGAACCCCAGAAATAGGTGCTTTAATCAAATGAAACCATGCAGTTCCAGACATATTTTCAAGTCTCAAACATGTATGTTAAATTCCATTAAGTTTCAGTTGTGCAGCCGCAGGAGTTCTCCTTTTTTATTTAATATCTCGGCCATATAACGTTCAGCCATCTTCAGAGTGAGCCGCAAGACTGCCGCTCCAGTTTCTTTTTTCTTTATTGTATTTCAATTTCCCATAGGGGCGGGCTGGCAGCAGCATATGCGCCGCTCTTCAGCCGAAAGACACCCCTCCAGTTTTTTCTTCTTTATTGTGATTTCATTCCCCTGACCCATATGGGCAGGGGAGGGCTGTCAGTGGCACAATCCGCTGCTCTTCAGCCGAGTGACATAACAACTTAAAATAAGAATAAAATCTTACATACATAAGGCGAGAAAGGGGAACGTAAAACATAATAATGGGAGAAAATGGAGGTAAAAAATAGACTAACACGGAGACGCTCATGGAGGACAGTTAAAAGTCACCAGAAAGTTAAAAAACACAGTTTGCGAGTCTTCAAAACTCAGAGAAGACACTGAATGGACACGCACACGTTAAAAGTCGGCCACAGTAGTAAAAACGCTCTGTAATAACACACTTAAAACCCACTTGGAACACACATGACGAAGAATAAAACTGCCAGGCGGGACCTGCCGAGGGAAAGAGCACAGAGGATGGAGAAGGAGGGGAGAGCATGGGTCAGCAGGGGAAGCGGCGGGATGAAGAGAGAAGGGGCAACCCCTCCAGTGCTCGCTTCGTCCCTTTATACTCTGTACCGCACAACTGCGCATGTGGCCACAGATGCAAATTCACCAGAGACGTTGGTCAGCGGCGGAGATGTGCACAATGCGCGAGTTACATCTATGACTCCACAGTCGATCTGTGTTGGCATGTCGATATATCATTGTGAGCTGCACTGTGATGGCGTCTTTGTGAGTGTATTACAGCAAGTGCTGGATTCCATGATTTATCAGGGTTGAAACCATTATCTCTATTAATTAAATCCGACGTCAAGCAAATTTCAGTTGCCTCCTTGACTATAAAGTCCCAAAAAGATGATGTAGTTGCCAAAATTTCGATGTTGTCATACAACATCGTGTGACCAGTGTCAATACAGTGTTCTGCCACTGCCGACTTGTTAGGTTGTAAAAGTCGTGTGTACCTCAGGTGTTCTGTACATCTTTCTTGGACAGTATGGGTTGTTTGTCCAATGTAAGAAAGGCCACATTCACATGGAATTTTGTAAACTCCAGATTTTCGGAGCAGCAAATCATCTTTGACGGAGCCCACGAGTGCAGCTGTCTTGGGTGGAGGACGCAAAATCACTTTTACTCTGTGTCTGCTGAGAATCCGTCCTATTTTTGATGAGAGGCTACCCACAAATGGCAGGAAGGCCATCGGTTTAAAGGTTTCTTCGTCTTCTCCTGCTTTCTTTGTGGCCTCTTTCGGTTTCATTTTCAGAGCCTTCTGTATTTTCGCTTGAGGTCGAATTAAATTAATAGAGATAATAGTTTCAACCCTGATAAATCATGGAATCCGGCACTTACTGTAATAAACTCACAAAGACGCCGTCACAGTGCAGCTCACAATGATATATCGACATGCCAGCACAGATCGACTGCTGAGTCATAGATGTAACTCTCGCATTGTGCACGTCTCCGCCGCCGACCAACGTCTCTGGCGCATTTGCATCTGTGGCCGCATGCGCAGTTGCGCGGTACACGAGTATAAAGGGATGAAGCGAGCACTGGAGCGGCAGTCTTCTGAACATGGCTGTACGTTATACGGCCGAAATATTAGAAGAAGAAGGAGAACTCTTGCGGCTGCACACCCAAAACTTAATGGGTCTTTGGGCCGCCAAAACCTGAAGATTCATATGTATGTTCTTTTTATGTAGATCGTAGCATAAATACAAAATAGAGGTCTGAGACTTGAAAAGATACCTGGAACCATATTTTTTCATTTGAGTGAAGCTGTATGCGCACATATATGTGTTTGTTGAGAGAACTTTGTCAGGATGCTGTAAACGCTCGCAAGATGATAGTGTGGGAGTACATACTAATTGCTGTTTCGTTTTAACAGCCAGTAAAATACAGGTCTACGAATCGAAGATAACAACAGGCGTGCCTTTGCTTAGAAGAGGGTCGGCTTAGCACAAAGGGGTGGCCTGACGGTGTATCCTGCTGCTGACCTCACCTCCACCTGCCCCCAAGGGACATTGGGTGTGCATATTTGGTCCTGAAACTTGCTTTACTGCTACTGTCCACCATCCATTAAAATACATGTCATCCTATGGTAATTACTCGCAACATTCTGTCTTTTCTCCACAACCGCTTGTAGCCACGTCTCCTGCTCCCCCTTCGGTCCTCTAATTGCCGCTCCTTGAACCTTTTATCATAATCTCTGTCGCAAGTGTGCCTTCTGTCTCTTTCTGGCATGAAGTTTGTAACTACTCCTCCCTCTTCCACTCAATACTGACAGTTTGTCCCGTTCCTGCTGGCAGAAGTTTCGTCCTTCTGTGTCCCTAAACACCATTAGCCTCTCAAAGTCTTTCAGTAATTGACTAATCTCGTTGCTGATGCAAAAATCCCACTCCATTCCAGGCTCTCTGGAACAGGTGGATAAGTTATCATCTTTAGAAGAGCCGTAACGCCACAGACAATGGCTGGAACTTTCTCGACGGGCAGTCTGTGAACTTGGGGAACTGCAACCCTTACTTATTGCTTCCTCTTGTAGATTCTTATGACCCGCACTGATACTAAGGACATACATGTTTTACACGTTTCTGTTTCTTCAGATAGATTAATTTTTTATGATATCTTTCATTTATTTGAATATGCTGCAGCTAATAGACTTGAGTGCTGTTTGTTGTGTTATAAATTCTGAGTTTGAATTAATGTGTAGGGCATGAAAAACCTCCACGTTTCTCTGTTGGACAATCAAACATTTAGTACCAGGTACAATAATTCCATATCTTCATTGTGGTATATGTGAGATGTCTCTACACAAATTTCTTTCAGTAGGACACAAATTTCTAGAATTCGTGTTCATTTAATGTATCCGGTAGAGTAGCTATTGGTGTTTGACGTACATAATATTAATTAGGAATGAGGCTGGCGTCGATAGGCAATACAGATGGACGTTTGACGGTGTAAGCTTATGACTGTATGGTGGATGATGCAGGAAAACACAGCTGATTGTTCAGTTTTGACATTAACGACCACATCAGAATGCGACTTCGCATTGTTGTTGAGCAGCTGGACCATCTTGTCTCTCCTTCCCACAAGATATTGAGTAGGTATGGTCAGAGTGTCAGCATGTGATCTTGTCTGATAACCATCCACCAATTCCAAATCTCCACTTACAAAAAGCTTTTTATGTTCTAGATCAGAGCTCTGCTGACTTGTCCCACTCTCAATATATGTTATGAGATTTTCTTCCAGTATGTGAGCATCTGCTTTTATTCGAGGGCTTTTACCTACAACCAGGATCCAATTGTGCATCATGAGCAATTTACTTCCTCTTTCATATCCATTTCTTTGCTTCCTTATTAATGTCGACAGGTCGGTAAACCCACATCTTCCTCCTTTTCCATTTTGTTCGTTGTCTTTTCCTTACTTGTTAGTGTACTCAAACGTTCCCATAGACTGTATATTGAGCTAATAAAATCGGAAATGTGATTATCCTTATGGAAGTATGTATTCATCATATCTGATGATATTTGCCACTGAGAGTATCTTTCCACATTTCTGAAGTAACTCAAATATCCTCAATTGCAAAATTCGTATAGCGAATTACAGTTCAAACATACGTCCATGACAAAGCAATTAGAGATAAGGTCCGCTCCATTCAGTGCTAATAAGTTAAAAATAGTAATATATGAAGATAGTAACTGTTCTCGAAAGAACAAATACCATTGATGACTGTGCAGCTTCTCTAGAACAAATGCTAATTAATTGAAACCCTCAGCTGCCGACAGATGCTGTTGATATACCTCGATGGGGACAGCTGGAAATATGTGCCCCGACCGGGACTCGACCTGGGATCTTCTGCTTACATGGCAGGTGCTCTATCCATCTGAGACACCGAGGACACGATGAATAGCGTGACTGCACGGAGTTATCGAGTCCCGGTCGGGGCAAACATTTCCAGCTGTCTCCATCGAGGTATATCAACAACACCTGTCGCCAGCTGAGGGTTTCAATTAATTATCATATAAAATTGTTAGATTATTATGAAATAAATAACAGGGAATCTGATTTGTTAAGAAAAGTATCCATATTGTAATTTTTGTAATTTATATTTTTCGTGTTCATCTATCCCAAAATGCTTATTAAACTTCTCAGCACAAAAATATGTGAAATTTCTTTTGAACAAACGTAATAATAGCTGACATATACTTGTATTACATATAGATCAGGCAAAATAGTGTAGTAGTCTGTCATGCAAACTAAAATTATCTGAGACCAGAAGCCGTTGGAAGCAACCTATTTCCACTGACTCGATTAATGGAAGCTTAAGATTTATTTCACTTATTTACTTTGTAAGGGTCAGTCTATATACTACATTCCACAGTAAATCCTCCCTACATAACTTATTTTCTTGTCTTAGTTGTTTGTGAAATACAAAAAAAAGACATGATCGTATGAGATGGGATGCCACAACCGGGGAAGTTCGGCCGCCGAGTGCAAGTCTTATTTGAGTCGACAACACATTGAGCGATTTGCGTGCTGGTGTTGAGGCTGAAATGATGATGAGGGCAACAGAACACCCAGTCCACGAGTGGGCCTGCTGCATGGGATGCAACCACGTTACCAATTTTTTCCATTTTTTCCTTTATTAAACAATCAGATAAGCACATAGGCAGAAAAACAAAATAATGAAGTACTGGAACTGTTACAACACCAATTGTATCCTACAATAGACTGAACAACACATTTCTGTATAGTGCCATTTTTAAGCTTACAAAACATAACAAAAATTTTAAACTGACAACAGCATATTCAGTTCAGACAGAGACATAGAACCAAAATGCAAACATGTTAAAGAGAATTACAATATATGTCTTAACTAGAATTGCAGTTCGGTCAACTGATTCACAACCGTCCAAACTCTTCACAGAAAGTCATTTGGAGCATACAAACGAATAACAAAGACATGCACAGGCAACATAAATTAAGGAAAATGTCAAATGAAGTTAATAAACACCGTTGAGAAGTCGGTAGCAGCCCTGGGAACAGGTGTAGTCCCTTATTCGTTGTGTATTTTGTCCGCTACATCGTCGTATATGTGATTTGTGTCCTTACCGGCGTCGAGAACTACCGTACGCCTTGTTTTCAAAAATTATGTCTAATATGTTACCAAACATCGTCCTGAAATTTGGGTAACGTTTCACCTTCCAACGTGCCGTTCTCATATAAGCCTCGAAACTAGTGAGATTTTCTTCACTATTGTGGATGATGGTATATGGCACACACTGTCCTAACAGCCACATCACGGTGTTGCTCTTGGTAGCTGAAAAACGTTTCGTGTCCGGCCAGAGCAGGATGTCGGTGCAGTGGCTTGCTGGGTTGCTGCGGGTAATCAGGCCCAGCCTCTGCTGCACCCATTTCCAGTTAATGAGATGAACGCCACAAGTGAAACGATGGCGCAAGGTGTCGACCAGACCACAGCGGACGCATTTATCACTGTCACATAGGCCGATTCTATGCAACCTTTCATTAGTGGGTATAACATCGTTTACCACTTTACACCATGTGGACGCCACTTCAGCAGTGTGGTTAAACTTATGTTGTCCCAAACTGCCTTCCAATGAACACTCGGGTATTAAAATTAAATGGGTTTCCGGATTATTGGAGATGTCCATCTTTTTAGTAACTGGTGCGTCGTCGGTAAATCCTGCGTGAGAAAGTTTCCATCAATATAGCTTACTTAAAAAAAAATGGTTGACATGTAGTTTGTAATGCATTTTACCTACATCAATGGATGGGTGCATATCGGTGGGTTGTAAGGTTCGGAAGAGCCAACTGGTTACGCTGAGAGGTTCCTTGTCCAACAAGTGGTTGATTCGTTTAATATGTAATGCAGTACATTTTCGGTTAATGTCAGGTATTTTGAGTTCGCCGGCCTGTCTGGAAGACGTCAGCTTGGTGTATTTCACTTTGGACAGATGCCCTTGCCAGATAAATCTATTAGAGAGTTTCATCACGCGTTTGGCATGCATCTTGGAGACTGGAAATATCTGGGCCGTATAGTACGCTTTACTGAATATATAACAGCTGAGGAGTCGTATACGTTGAAGAATGTTAACAGATCGGCAGTTGTTTTCATAGATGGCACCTTGAATTTTATTGGTGACCTGTTTCCAATTTTTTGCACTGATTTTTAGCGGGCATTTGTCGATAATCATCCCCAGCGTGGTGTGGGCTTCGATACGCTTCCCCCAAGGTACAATAACTGCGTCGAATCCTCGAACGCTGACAAAGGTGCATTGATCGGCGTTGATTTTAGCACCAGAAGCACGACAGTACTCGTCTACAGCGGACTTGAGGGTTGATACGTCTCCGTCGTTGCGCAGTAACACTCCGACGTCGTCGGCGTAAGCACGAACCACGAAGGACGTCCCGGAGATAGACAGGCCTGCAAGTTTGTCACGAATGGAGCGTAGGAGTAGCTCGACGGATAAAACAAATAAAATCATGGAGAGGGCTCCCCTGCGGCACTCCTCTTTGGACCTCTATGGGCTCAGTAAGCTGTCCATTTACGCTGACTTTGGTTGTAATGCCCGTGACGAAATGTTGCACGACATCAATAAAAAAGTAAAAGTAGGGTAAATTAGAATGTCAATGGTGTTTTCTGCAGGGTTCAGATGTGAGTCGTTTATGAGATACTGTATTTCGAAAAGTTCCCATACCGACAGTCGTACAATACCTGTGGTAGCACACACTAAAGAACAACACGAGTGCATGCAGTCGTCATGTGGATTGTGGCCAGTAACGAGACAGCTGACCGTCACAGATCGTATTCAGAATAACCGCTGGCAGTGGCAGTACACGCTTTCCGTCTAGTACGGAACGATTACCGCGCAAGCGTTAGTATTTCAGCCGAGATGTACGGGCAGGCTGCAGTAATACGTCGTTGCGTATCATCGGGTGCTGTTAATATGCTCTTCTTGACAGCGACTTTCAACTCCCTCCACAGAAAAATATCTATATAGACATCATACACGGGGAATGGGCCCGCCAAGTACAGGTCCTCTGCGTCCAGTTCAACGATAAGGAAACAATTCATGAAGATATCCCGTAGTAATTCGTACTCTATGGGCCGAACACCGATGATATTATTGGACTAGGTTCCTCCTAGTCTGCAGAGGAATACCTTCTAGCATCCCTGGATGATGGTATGTTAGGAGGCTACAATACTTGGGTGCTTTCATCGTTCCGTATATGAAAACGGGCCTAAGAGCTGATGGTTCACTATCCCACACCAAACATTTACATTCCAAGAACGCTGATGTTCCACCAGACGAAGCTAGCAAAGATTTTCAACAGACCAATAGTGTATGTTATGGAGATTTACCTGTCCATTATTGGCAGATGTAGCTTCATCACTAAACAAGATACACGATCTATCTGGAGTATCCTGTCCTAATGCACATCTAGAGCCGGTTCTCATAATAGTTTCCATGCAGCTCTTGATGGAAAGAGATGCGACGCGGATCGAAACTATGTCGGTGAAGAACGCATAGGACATTTGCCTGACCTGTGCCCCTTCGTCGTGCGACTGCACGGGAACTAACATGCAGATCAGCTGCAACAGCAGCCAGAATGAAACTTCCTGGCAGATTAAAGCTGTGTGCCGGACCGAGACTCGAAATCGAGACCTTTGCCTTTCTCTGGCAAGTGCTCTACCATCTGAGCTACCCAAGCACGACTCATGCCCCGTCCTCACAGCTCTACTTCTGCCAGTACCTCGTCTCCTACCTTGGATAGCTCAGATGGTAGAGCACTTGCCCTCGAAAGGCAAAGGTCCCGTGTTCAAGTCTCGGCCCGACACACAGTTTTAATCTGCCAGGAAGTTTCATATCAGCGTACACTCCACTGCAGAGTGAAAATCTCATTCTAGCAGCCAGAATATTAATTTCCCCCTATTCTGCGTTGTTTCCATCTGTTACGTTGTCTAGGCGTTACAATACCACTTTCACGTAACTGGCTGAATACGTTGATAAATAACTGCATACGCCGTACAAGAAGGAACTGTGTTCTTCCTACACTCTCCACACGCCATGAGCATATCGCCTTTTTCTGCGTTGGTGAATTCCATCGTTTACTCACGGCCTACTGCTTGGACTGTCACACACTGTGTGACTAAGAATCGCAATGCACCCAAAGAACACACAAGCACACTGTAAGTAGAAGCAGATATGAGAACGCCTTACCTAGCAACTACGCTGGTTCAATGGCGCAACAAAGTTTAGGTGTGGAAACTTTACACAACACGATATATCGTAAACGACTCCACAAGAATCCTCCGACAAACACTACAGTCATTCTCACTTACCCTCCGTTTCATTTTTTAATGTTAATAGTCACTGTCCCATGTAAAAAATAAGATGATGTCAAACATTCTAGGTGTTATTACAATCTGTTATTGGCTAACAGTACGAGGCCCGGACAAACAGTTCATTCTGTGAAAACTACACATCAGTAGCACTTTCCATTTCCGTATTTGCGGTGGTAGTTTTAAGCGATTCACCCAGTATATATCGTCTACTACAGTGTTCTCATTGGTTGTACTTAACAGAGGAGGTTGTAGTGGAGAGTACTACGTGTACAAATAGAAATTAAAGGCCTATAGAAGTTTATGTAGTTGTATTAACGCATTCATGAGCTGGCGTGTGACTTACGTTTATCATCATATTATGTTTTGTCCTTATTTGTGATTGGTTTTAACTTAGTTCGATAAGCACGGTTTGACATGTATCTGGTTTTACCAACCTCTCAAGTTAACGACTCATTAGTGTTAATGACTCATCACTGGTATTCGTGAATTTACGTTTCGATCGTTGCCCCATTAAGAAAATTGGAATTTTCGTGTTGTACTCTGTCTGATAACTAGATCGCAACTCAGTCATGAGAGCTGTTCGAACGCGTGAGTGTAGCTCGTTTAATAATGAGCAGTACTTGCGGGTTTGCTTCTGAAATAAGTGGTCATAGCTTCCATAATGCATTTGCACCCATATAGGTTATATTACAAACATTTGGTATTGCTCCCACGGTCAGTGATAACAAAGATTCTGCATCTTGTCGCTTCCGACAGTCATTGAACAGGCTCTCAGGCTACGTCACACCCTTGACATGGCTCACCTGTATCAGTGGCTCTGCTCTTTACTTTACTTATTTAGTAATGGATCTAGAGTACCTACACTTTTCCCTATAGCGATGCGTTTAGTAATGTTGTTGTTTCTTTTACTGTGTTTGTTACAACCAGCTACTATTTTATGCAGATGTCTATTTACTGGGTACCATAACGTTAGTGGCATCATGGAACTGTTGGAGCAGGTAGATAAGTTGCTCGCCATGCGATATCACACTTACAGAACGAAAATACATCGCGAAACGCGCCATACAGCAGTTGCACTTTTGATTACAGTTCTTATCTACTTAATTGTACCAATTAGCTTATTAGTAGCGTATTTCTTCACACGTGATCACACAACAGTCATTCTTCTATGTCTACAAAGGCTTCATCACAATCTGACGTGTGCAGTTCTTTGGCATCGTCCTGGTACTTCGGCACAGGATGGGCATCGTCTGTGGGCAGCTGCTGAGGAGTACCCGGCCACCGGCGGGCAGCGAGGCTGAGCTGGAGGAGCTGGCGACGCGAGCAGGACAGCCGGGGGCGGCGGGGGCGGCGGGGGTGGATGTGCGGCGGCTGCAGCGCGCCAGGATGGCCCTCCACCGCTGCGGCCGGCTCTGCCGTTTCCACTTCGGATCAGCACAGCTGCTGGCTGTCTTTGCTATGACTTGCTCTGCCTATTTCCTTACAGTCCTATAAGCAGAAGCGTGCAAGAGTGTCGAAATATGCGAAATATGCTAACGCCCTGTGTCGCCAGCTGTTGGTGTGCTGGGTGTGTTCCTTGGTGGCTGAGCGCGCCGACAGAGCTGGTCTGTTCCTGACGGGCTGCGCCTGCTGCTGCGTCCCAGGTCAGCAGTGGGCATCCTGCGACTTCCGGTAGACAGACTGATAGTGTCCGCCATGGGATTTTGTGACATCAATCTTCAAATCTTCACAACCACTGTTAGTGCGGCATTAGCCTATCTAGTAATACTTGTCCAGTTTGATACACAGGGTACTACATACGGACTTTGTCCGGGAAATCCTTAATTCTTAAGGTGCAATGTACAGAAACTATTCTTCAAGCAATCATCATATTGCAAACATAAAATTAGTAGCATATTGCCTATATCGTCTAATGCCTACATGGAAAGTAGTTGTTATTCCTCGACTACTCGTAGCATTTGTGCTATACAAACGTATGAGTTACATACACTACTGGCCATTAAAATTGCTACACCAATAAAAAATGCAGATGATAAACGCGTATTCAGTGGACAAATATATTATACACGCCTGGGCATTGAGTCAAACAGAGCTGCCCATGCAGCTTCGACGCGATACCACAGTTCATCAAGGGTAGTGACTGGCGTATTGTGACGAGCCAGTTGCTCGGCCACCTTTGACCAGACGTTTCCAGTTGGTGGGAGATCTGGAGAATGTGCTGGCCAGGGTAGCAGTCGAACATTTCTGTATCCAGAAAGACCCGAACAGGACCTGCAACATGAGGTCGTGCATTATCCTGTTGAAATGTAGGGTTTCGCAGGGGTTGAATGAAGGGTAGAGCCACGGGTCGTAACATGTCTTAACTGTAACGTCCACTGTTCAGAGCGTCGTCAATACGAACAAGAAGTGACCGAGACGGTAACCAATGGCACGCCATACCATCACACCGGGTGATGCGCCAGTATGGCGATTACGAATACACGCTTCCATCATGATGCTGGACCTGAATTCATCCGAAAAAATGAAGTTTTGCCATTCGTGCACCCAGGTCCGTCGTTGAGTACACCATCGCATGCGCTCCTGTCTGTGACGCAGCGTCAAGGGTAAGCGCAGCCGTGGTCTCCGAGCTGATAGTCCGTGCTGCTGCAAGCGTCGCAGAACTGTTCGCGCAGATGGTTGTTGTCTTGGAAACGTCCCCATCTGTTGACTCAGGGATCAAGACGTGGCTGCACGTTCCGTTACAGCCATGCAGATAAGATACCTGTCATCTCGACTGCTAGTGATACGAGGCCGTTGGGATCCAGCACGGAATTCCGTATTACCCTCCTGAAACCACCGATTCCATATTCTGCTGACAGTCATTGGATCTCGACCAAAGCGAGCAGTAATGTCGCGATACGATAAACTGCAATCGTGATAGACTGCAATCCTGCCTTTATCAAAGTCGGAAACGTGATGGTACGCATTTCTCCTCCTTACACGAGGCATCACAACAACGTTTCACCAGGCAACGCCGGTCAACTGCTGTTTGTGTATGAGAAATCGGTTGGAAGCTTTCCTCATCTCAGCACGTTGTAGGTGTCGCCACCGGCTCCAACCTTGTGTGAATTCTCTGAAAAGCTAATCATTTGTATATCACAGCATCTTCTTCCTGTAGGTTAAATTTCGCGTATGTAGGACGTCATCTTCGTGGTGTAGCAATTTTAATGGCCAGTAGTGTATATGTGTAGAGAAACAAATCCTAATAAACGGGCACACTGGACTCGCATTCGGGAGGACGACGGTTCAATCCCGCGTCCGGCAATCCTGATTTAGGTTTTCCGTGATTTCCCTAAATCGCTGCAGGCAAATGCCGGGATGGTTCCTTTGAAAGGGCACGGCCGACTTCCTTCCCCGTTCTTCCCTATTCCGATGAGACCGATGACCTCGCAGTCTGGTCTTCTCCCCCAAACCACCCAACACAACGCAACTCAATAAACGGGTACCAAGTATTTTGTAGTAATGTTTACTTTCTTTCTATCTACAACCTGGATATAGATTACTGGTGCATACCACAAGGACGCGATAGAGCACCAGCGTAACTTATTACTTTAATGCGACATTTCTGTCCTCTGTTACTGTTAAAACTTGCTTTCAACTTATTGCATGTGATATAGGTCTACAGCCAAGAGGCAGCATGTAAATAGCACACCTATTCTTTATCCATGAGATTCAACCCACTGAGAGAACAGTTTCAGTAGCAATGTTGTGCCACTTACAAATATTGTTGTATATAATGCGGTACACGAAGTTAGTTTATATCCGGTCAGCTCTGCTAAAGAGAAACTGCATGTGGTCCAAAATTATAAGGAGGCTGATAAAGATGAAGTATTCATCAAATTATAATACACGACTCACCCATTGGTGACATCTAAAGTTCACTACTCGTAATCCACTTGATGCAAAGAGCAAAGAGCGATGACCGTAAAATAAGTGTCACAATATTATTTCCAGGTGTAAATTGGTCCTATAACAGTACCAAAAACATGTGGCCCACTTATTGGCACTACTGATCTAATTTAGACGTTGAGGTACACTTAGCGTTAACTTACTTACACCACTGTACTGTTAAAACTACTGCCCAGTATGTGGTATCACCAAAGTGTCACTGTGTCACAGTCATTGTCAAGTGTACCTTAACCTGCAAGTTAGATCAGCAGTGCCAATAGATGTGTCACGTGTGCCCTAGCCTGTTAAAGAACCAGTACAGACAGTTTAAAAGAGAGTGTCCAACGTGCCTTGCACAATGTGCGGCTCAAGCGCAGAACTCTAATCGTTGTCGCATGCACGTAAACCTATAAGGTACAACAGTAGTGATAACAAGCGAGCCACAGGTGTTTTGTATTGCTTTAGAACAATAATACGAAAATATAGATATTTTCACTCTTAGTTTCAGGATTCGTTAAGCCTTGCACCAAGTTATATTCGTCGCCAAGTTTACTCCGATCTCTAATTTCCACAGTGGTTCCGATATGCGTCCTATCTATATTCCACACTGTAACAGTTGAGATTTGAATGTATTTTGATAAGTAATAGAGTAAATTTTTATTTTGCCGAGATCGAACTTTCTTTTGTGTGGAGCCTTGTTCATCACAGACTTTGACAGAAAAACAACCAGCCGCCACTTTTATCTGAGTGTTTCTGATGTAACGTGTCATATTTGGTGCTGTTCGTAACTATAATTGTGCGTTAAAAAATATGCAGTTTAAGTGAGACCCTGCATTAAAGATCTCTCCAAAATAAATCATATTTAGTATGCATTGTCATGCTGAAGTGTTGGAAAAATTGAAGTCGGTGGATAAAAATGCTGTAGACCTCCGTATTACTTAGTAGCTGATTTTGAAGAAGAAAAGAGACACAGCTTGTAAGCTTATTTTTAGAGAGCATATCCTCCAAGTTCCGAACTGTAAATGTCACAGCCTTCCTCGACAGCACATAACCTGAGATCAAAACTAATGAAAAAAGCTATAGCATCCAGTCAATTATATTTTTTTGTGCAAAACATGATACATTATCTTCTTCCCCCATAAAATGGTGATTGTTCAAGTGACGAACGTTAGTTTTTTGTACCAGCAGTGATGTAGCCAAAGACCTGGGATGAACTGTTAACTATTAATGCCTTATCTGCCTATCATATTATTTTAGCCAAATGTGTATTGTGCTGTAATAGAAGAATAATGTGGACTATTTAGTCAAAGAAATAATATTGTGACAATTTGAAGGTCAAGGCACTGTCTGGTATTTGCGTCAAGTGAGAGGTGCAAAAAAGAAGATACAAACACTGCAGTTCATGCTAACTGGCTGTTCCATTTTAATACTCAGTACAATACTGTGCTGTGACTGGGAGAACAAAATAGGTGTGCGTTGGCTTAAAAGCTCTCTGAATGACCTGCTTCCAGGAAAGGGTTTGGCTTAGAAGAGGGGAGGGGGATTATGGTGTCATCTCATGGCTGCCACCATTCCACAGCCCTGCACTCGCCTCCATCTGCCACACTCCAAGGATCGGCCAACGTGCTTCTCTGCTCCAGAAAGTCATCTGCTTTTCTCCTACTGTTCATAACCCATTAAAACACGCACATATCAGCCTTCATTAATTGCTCGCAGCCTTCTGTCTGTGACAAAAATCCTATGAGCTGTCTGTCCTCTATGACCATTTGCAGCCAATTGACCTTTTCTGTTACAAGAATACAACCAATTAAATTATACAAAGCGTGCATTTCTGTCATAAATTCAACACAGCGGTCCAGGTAATGGATTACATCGAACTTTCAGTAAGCGTTTATCAAGCACAATGTGATATTACCAGTTATGTGACAGGGGATGTAGTACGATGGCGGAGTGCATATTGCGTGAAACGAAATTTGAATTGTGTTCCATGGACTAAACATTTATCAGCTTGTAAGATCTTCTTTCTTAACTTGTTCATCATGCACCAGTAACAGAAAAAACTTACTGGTATGACTGTCGAAAGTGGGGTCCTTTTTCCAGTAAATATCAACATCGGCAAGGGATAAATCGCATAGGCACATTGGAATGAAATAACCTCTAACATTCCGTAACATCCAAAGATTTACACACATTAACAAGATGCTAAAGGAGGAAGGTAGATAGGATTCTCACATATGTAAGCAACATCAATAAGGATGGATCAAGGGAGGGTCACAAACTAGTTTCACCACGCTGTCTCAAATGCTGATTATTCTGCGAAATCCCGAACTACCAGTAACTCCTCTGGCTTCCAGTTAAACATAATGACCTGTAATAGAAAAATTAGTAAAAAGGGCACACACAAATTTGCTTATCGAACACGGTAGCCGATATATGCAGTTGGGAATGCACTGATTAACTTTTAGGATGAGAATTTGATCCATGATATGACACTCATTAAAAAAAGACAGATCTTTGGAAACTCATAATTTCATTAATCACCAAAGATCATTTATTGGGTGGATCCCAGAATTTAAATAATGTAACTCTCCGAGCCTTGAAAGAAATTATATTTGAAGAGCTGGTAAGAGCATGTCCTACTGTCCACTTTTATACAGCCAGAGTGCTGTCTACCAAGTTTTTAAACATCTACATTAGCCGCAGTATGACCAGCGCACCTTGACAAAGTGGGGCGGTAGCTGGCCAATCAGGACAATAGTCAGAAGCGCCAGCCACTTACCCAGTTGGGCGGGAGCTGGCAAACTGGCAGAAAGGCGGTTGCCTTGTTCTTCCTGAATTTTACGGGATAGTACTAGAGCTTTCAGTGGAAATTTCTACAGCCTCCCTCACTGGTTTTCATTCAACTAACTGCAACATGTTTCACTACATGAAACATGGACGATAAATAGTTTGGACAAGAAGAGAATAGAAGCTTTCGAAATGTGGTGCTACAGAAGAATGCTGAAGGTAAGGTGGGTAGATCACGTAACTAATGAGGAGGTATTTAATAGGATTGGGGAGAAGAGAAGTTTGTGGCACAACTTGACTAGAAGAAGGGATCGGTTGGTAGGACATGTTTTGAGGCATCAAGGGATCACAAATTTAGCATTGGAGGGCAGCGTGGAGGGTAAAAATCGTAGAGGCAGACCAAGAGATGAATACACTAAGCAGATTCAGAAGGATGTAGGTTGCAGTAGGTACTGGGAGATGAAGAAGCTTGCACAGGATAGAGTAGCATGGAGAGCTGCATCAAACCAGTCTCAGGACTGAAGACCACAACAACAACAACAACTGCAACATATACTTTTAAAGAGTGGACTCAACTTGACCATTGCCACCTCAAGCCAGAAGCCAGATTTGAAAGCAAAATTCAAAGAAAAGTTATCCAGAATCTAAAGAGAGAAAGAGCAAGCTACCTGGATTCTCCAGTCACAAGTGCGCATCCAGCTACTAAGTACTTCATACATTGTAGAACTTGTCCACATTCGGGATGATGGAAAGAGGCCAAGACAAGTTGTAGAAAAATAAAATCAATAAGTGGTGGTTCCCTACGCAATCCTCCTCCCAGCTATGATTTACGTAAGACAAACAGTATGCGTAGTGTCCGTTCTTTCGGATATGTCCGAAAGAATAGACACCACAAATATAGATACATGCCCCTCGAGGGAAAATAATGATACGTTCTGTGCGGATGTACTATTCGTTCAACATCTTGTTGGAATCAGGTGAGGCTATGAGGAATGATGATAATGGTCGAGGGACACTACACATCTAGTGTGTGACATATGGGAAATTGGTCTGGACAGGCAGTGTGCTCAGCTAACCAAAGTGGTCAAGGTGACCTATAACGAAAAGTGGGAAATCCAGGATGTAGACCCGGTCCGGCACAAATTTTTACTTTTCGCCATTGGATTTATTTCAGTCCCCAATTACAGCTGATGTCACTATTTCTCTTTCGTCAAACAGCAGGAGCATAATCTTCTAGACTAACAAAATGTAAATTAAGTATTCCAGACAACAGTTACACAAAGGACATTGAGACAGGATCCTTTCATTACAAGAATGCTGAGGGGGAAAATTACACTGGAGCCGATGACGTCATATGACATCAGGAATAAGGTTTTTTTTTCGATGTGCCTTGTTCTATAGTAATAACAGCTCAGTGGCTGTGTGTTAACCTCTGAGGTCAGTGTAAACGATTTAAGTTACTGTTAATTGGTAAGTGTGACCAAGGCAAACGCCTGAGAAGAAGTAAGTCCGTTCCTGCAGTAGTTTAGAAAAATTATTCAGAAACCAATCTCAGTCAAAGAAAACATTATAAAGGAATTATTCTTACCCTCGCACGGCTTGTACAAGAATTCCAAACAAAGGTCTGAATATAAACGTAATCCTTACAAACTTAACAAATGTGTAGAAACAAAGCTGATTGTTGGTATACTGGGCCAACAATTTGCATGTAAAGAATAATCTTATTTATCTTCACAAACAAATACTGAACGATGCCACTGGACAGCAATCGAGGGATCTGATCATCCATCAGCGTGCTTGCAAAAGGTGTAAAAAAAGTGTATATTTGTCATTAATTTCTTTCCAATAAGACTTTTGTCGATACAGTATGGTTCACGTAAAGAGGTGTATGTCATTCTTGATTCTAGAACTGCACTGCACGTCTTCCGCCCATGTTCCAAGGAAACTGCTGAGTGTTTCCTCCAGCATAGTTTTACCAAGGCCATGGTCTCAAAAGGATTGCCAGAGGCAGTGTGAAAAACTTCAAAGCATTCAGGGGACATATTTCCTTCTAGCAATAGTTTATTTGCTGCGCAGTCTCGTACTTTTGCGGGTATTTGTGGAGCGCTTACAGAAAATGTCTAATAGTGTCTTCTCATTGTACTAATTAAGGTATGGAACTTGAAGGTAGCCATTTTGGACTATTAATTATGCTAATGCTGGCTATCATTTTTAAGTAGAAAAGCACACAGTCACACTTGAATCGCCTAGAGCAGAGGAGGAACAACATTTTGTAGAATCTGAAATGTGATAACTTCTAGCAAATTTACAAACTATCTCGTGCTTTCTATTGAATATGTTGGAGTCTTACACCTTATTGGACAAATAATCAAAGTTTTCCACAATTTTGCAGAATATACTACGGCATAAAGAAGTAATAGTAACTCAGCCACACAGTGTAATGTTAATGAATCTTACTTAATAATTTACTTTAATATTTAGTGCTGCCATCACTTTTTAACTTGTACACACACCCATCCTGACTGACTGTGGGCAGTATACTAGTGAAGTGCTGGGTGTTGATCATTTACTGGTTTACACACAGCATCTCATTTAATGATTACGCAGTTGTCATGGTAATGTCCAGATGTGTTTGATCGTATATATTGTATGTGGTTTGCGTATCACTAAAATGGAAGCAAGTTGTCGAATAATTTTGTTGACTGCACTAGTGCACAACATCAATAAGATCGCTGTGGCCACCAAGAGACCTGCTGAGATTTGCCTTTTCTTATCTGGCTGATGGGAGCGGATGTGTGGGCTGGGAGGTGGGGTAAGGGGGAGGGTTGGTGCTGCTAATGAGCAAGAGGAGACCAGCTTGCATGTGAGTGATAGCTCAGAAGCGAGCCTGCCCCTGCCATGTGCTTTGGGCACATGGCGTGTTGTATCAATGACTCACACACAAGCAACGACCCTTTACAGAGAGCGAACGAGAAGTTCAAGTGATTTGTGGTGACACATTACACCATTTGTACGTAACGCAATATGCCTAGCGCACCAATTTCCCATTTCTCAGCTGATCCCACCAATTTTCCGATTTTACAGGCTATCTTAATAATTTCCTGGCAATTTTACAGCCTGTGCTGCCACTTTCCAATTTTATTGTCTATCCTACCTATTTACTGCCAGTTTTATGGCCTCTCCAGGCAGTTTGCCAATTTTACAGCCTATTCCACCTATTTATGTATTTGGTGACACGCAGTTGGTCATATTGATGGTGCTCCTCTCACTACAGAGCTCCTATCTCCAGTGGTTCCTGTTGGCTGAGGACATATTACCTGAGACCACTGGAGCCCTTGATTTTAGGGTAGGTGCACTCCTGGAAAAATTATCGGACGATCTATAGCAAATTTATGAATAAATTCATAATAATAATCAATAATATTATTAAAAATAATTGAAGGAAAAGTGCACTCATGTTCAGTAAAACAGAACACGACAAACGACTAGATACAGAACGTTCATATCCATAGAACATGAAAAAATTGGTATTTTCTGAAGAAATGATTAGCATTTCTGTCACCTCAGTTCAGAGTGTGTCCTGTTTCCGAGTAGGCCCAGGATTCGCCATGGGCCCCTGGTAACATGTTCCATACATGATGTCATCGACGCATATAAGGCACAAATGGCGTCCTGTGGTATAGCCATCCACGCTGCACCTCGTTCGAAAGTTCGTCTGTAGTGATTGGCATTGGGTCGCAGCACTGCAGCTGTCATTTCATGATATATCCCACAAATTTTCGATTGGCAACAACTCTTTTGATCTAGCAGGCCGAAGCAAAAGGCTAACATTCTGTGATACCAAGAAGATACATGTTCCTGCAGCAACATGTAGTCAGGCATTTCCTTGCTGAAAAATGACTTACAGGGTGTTCTGCAGAAAGGATATGGCTACCAGTCCCCGGATGTCAATCTTGTTGGCCGCTCTGGTCACAGTGCAATGGTCACGCACTTACTGTGGTTTGTGGTTATACCCAGTACCACCACACACCATAATGTCTTGAAAAAGCACTGTATGTCTTGTGCAAAAGCTGTCACTGTGATGCCTCTACCCTTGTCTGTGGCAAACCAAAATATGGGCATAATTTTCAAACGATCAGAGCTTAGATTCATCCAAAAACCCTAACTCATGCCATTCCTATTACCAGTTATGTCGTTGGGTACACCATTGTCACCTACTATGTTTCTGCACGTTCGTCGAAGTTAGGGGGAGAACTGGACGATGCACTCATAACCCAAGAAGTAATAAACTATCAAATGGTTCAAAAGGCTCTGAGCACTGTGGGACTTAACGTCTGAGGTAATCAGTCCCCTAACAAACCTGATGACATCACACACATCCATGCCCAAGGCAGGATTCGAACCTGTGACCCTAGCGGTCGCGCGGTTACAGACTGAAGCGCCTAGAACCACTCGACCACTGCGGCCGGCAATAAACTATCACTCCTAAAAGTTTGTGATGTGTTACACTGTTCCACTGTTGCGCGAGAGCCGAGAAGAATGCACACCTGTCTTGCAATGCCATTCGGATGAGGTGTCTATCTTCTCGGGGGCGGTCTAGGTGGTGCGACCTGACCCATATCGTAACGTTCTATTGTCTCCCGTGAACCATTCTGCACACATCTGTTGTACTGCCAAAACATTTCGTCTCACACGATCAGCAATTACCCGGACAGATGCATCACTTCCTCTGATGCGCCGTCTTTCAAAGTCACTGATTTGACAGTACTGTTTGAACATACATCTGCAAAGCATCCTGCACATGTGGTCATGTCACACTCATCCCCTACCTTTGGTTTATAGCAACCACGAGAGTCCCAGGCGCATTTTACCACAGCGCCACGATATCGATGTTGACCTTGAACCTGAAAGCCAACATGGTTCATGTGGTGTCACCGCCAGACACCACACTTGCTAGGTGGTAGCCTTTAAATCGGCCGCGGTCCGTTAGTTTACGTCGGACCTGCGTGTCGGCACTATCAGGATTGCAGACCGAGCGCCGTCACACGGCAGGTCTAGAGAGACTTCCTAGCACTCGCCCCAGTTGTACAGCCGACTTTGCTAGCGATGGTTCACTGACAAATTACGCTCTCATTTGCCAAGATGATAGTTAGCATAGCCTTCAGGTACGTCATGTGCTACGACCTATCAAGGCGCCATTACCAGTTACTATTGATGCTGTAAAACATGTACCGTCAAGAGCGATGTTCACCATTTACGGATTAAAGTTAAGTATTCCAACAGCTACGTCCTTTTTTGCTAAAGTCTAACTTCCTTGTCCTGTTCCAGACCTCATGCCAGCCTGCGTGAGCTAAAACACGTGCCTTTCGGCTTCCTCTCATAGTGGGTTGGCTCTCTTGCCAATTCACAATAGTTTAAATGCTAGTAATTTCTGCAGAACATACTAATATACATGTCCTGTGAATATAAATGTCCTATCCCTAGCCATTCAAGATGTTCTGTTTTTTTTCTGAAAACGAGTG
The DNA here is from genome assembly GCF_021461385.2 of Schistocerca piceifrons. NCBI lineage: Eukaryota > Metazoa > Arthropoda > Insecta > Orthoptera > Acrididae > Schistocerca > Schistocerca piceifrons. The sequence goes on along the minus strand of NC_060138.1, from coordinate 132,355,152 downwards.
TACTTTTTTCAAATGCCACAGTCTTCTTCTCCTTTTAATTCTGGCCAGACGCAGTGGAAGGTACCCAGCTGATGATGCTTAATGGCGATCCCATAATGTGATCTACAGAGGAGGGAAGGGAGAACTAGATTCCTATTGGCCGAGAGCAACGCTGGAGGCCTTACTGCCAGAGAGCAGTTGGGCCCCATAGCTATTGGTCGAGAGGAATAGTGTATGATGACAGTGAAATTTTTGCTTAATGCAATTGTCTGAGAATAAAGCAGGAGAGGGGAGGAGACGTGTGGAGTCGAGACGGAGGGAGATTCGTACTTTTAGTTAATATGAACACTTGCCTCAGGTGTAACCTGCTACTTAAGATCAAGGTCAAGGTCGTCTGTAATCGGCAGTGCTACCCTACTCAGTCAGATCGGAGGTGCTACTCACGTCACAAGATAGCCGTGTGTTTTCTGATACAACGAGGCACCAGTATACAGCTGAAATGCAATGCATCATACACAGTCACAATCATGCCAAATTAATGAAGTACACAATGTGGCACATGTACTAAAACTGTCCCTTATAATTAGTACAGTAATAAATTAAAACATGGCGTACTTACTCCCATATCGTTGAAGTGAGACTAAAACTGACATCTTTATAGTATATTACAGCAAAACGACGCTACGACGTTAATGCTGTGCTGAATCTTCAATGGATACTACCTGAAGTGACTGTTGCTACCGTTAATAGAGAAAAGAGTGAGTTTCATAAAGAGAGAGGATTACTGTTTTTGCCATAAATTCAGTACTTTTGTTTCATTAAATTAATCTTCCAGTCATCTGTATATTTATAAAACAGATGGCCCCCTGTGTTTTTCTCAGTAATTATTAATTGAAGTAAAGATTCTTTGAAAATTCAGTCCTTTAGTTCATTTACATCTTCATGTTTCATGCAGATAAGCCATTTCAAACTGTCATTACCAAATGTTATCCTACCTCAAAACTAGTTCTGTAGTACTGTTAATCATCTAGAGTGTTTGCATCCTGTCAAGCAATTGCGATATAGAATCCTGTCCATTTCCTTACTTTGCTAGGTTACTGACTGTCTTAGGAGGAAAATTTTTATTAGTATCTTCAAACATTCCCGCTAACTGTACAATGAGATGACAAGATCTTTCAAATAATATGCTGCAAAGCGATTATGCCTCTAGAAATAAGTATCCATCATATATGTTCGTTGGAAGTTCCCAGAAGAAATATCCTCCCAAATTTCCAAAGCTAATTAAAAGATCAACTCAAAAAATAAGTTTGGTGGACTACATTTTGACCATCTGTCGTCAACAAAGGAGATAGCGATAAAGTTACTTTCAATCAGTAGAAATAAGCCCAAAAACGCGGTTATTTTGAAATAAGGAATTTCATTTGGAAAGAAAAATATTAAAATTATGATTTTCATAATTTCTATTTTTCCTGGTAATCTATCCAAAACGCATCTTAAGGTGATCAGCATACAAGTGTGCAAATTTCTTTCATAGAAAAGTAATAATTACTAACAGAATGTACTTGTATTAAAAGGTTATGGACTAAGCAGTATAATATAGGAGGCATTCGAGCAAATTATATATGCCTCGAACCGTATGTGATTGGAAGGGTACCTTTTTAACTGACTTGATTAATGGAAGCGTAAACTATATTTGAATTATCACTTTGGTATCAGTCCGTCTAGATCCCAAATTTCATAGTAAAGTCTCTTAGAACCATGTAAACATTAAGATTTCTGTAGTTAAGTTAATGACGATGTGACTATAACTGCCAAAAAACTAAGTTATTTTACCTCTGAAAAGTGAGAAGTAACAGCAGAGACGCAAACCGAAACCCACAACGTGAATCTTCTTACGTCTATGTCAGTTATTATTTCTGAGTAAGTACACTCCTGGAAATTGAAATACGAACACCGTGAATTCATTGTCCCAGGAAGGGGAAACTTTATTGACACATTCCTGGGGTCAGATACATCACATGATCACACTGACAGAACCACAGGCACATAGACACAGGCAACAGAGCATGCACAATTTCGGCACTAGTACAGTGTATATCCACCTTTCGCAGCAATGCAGGCTGCTATTCTCCCATGGAGACGATCGTAGAGATGCTGGATGTAGTCCTGTGGAACGGCTTGCCATGCCATTTCCACCTAGCGCCTCAGTTGGACCAGCGTTCGTGCTGGACGTGCAGACCGCGTGAGACGACGCTTCATCCAGTCCCAAACATGCTCAATGGGGGACAGATCCGGAGATCTTGCTGGCCAGGGTAGTTGACTTACACCTTCTAGAGCACGTTGGGTGGCACGGGATACATGCGGACGTGCATTGTCCTGTTGGAACAGCAAGTTCCCTTGCCGGTCTAGGAATGGTAGAACGATGGGTTCGATGACGGTTTGGATGTACCGTGCACTATTCAGTGTCCCCTCGACGATCACCAGTGGTGTACGGCCAGTGTAGGAGATCGCTCCCCACACCATGATGCCGGGTGATGGCCCTGTGTGCCTCGGTCGTATGCAGTCCTGATTGTGGCGCTCACCTGCACGGCGCCAAACACGCATACGACCATCATAGGCACCAAGGCAGAAGCGACTCTCATCGCTGAAGACGACACGTCTCCATTCGTCCCTCCATTCACGCCTGTCGCGACACCACTGGAGGCGGGCTGCACGATGTTGGGGCGTGAGCGGAAGACGGCCTAACGGTGTGCGGGACCGTAGCCCAGCTTCATGGAGACGGTTGCGAATGGTCCTCGCCGATACCCCAGGAGCAACAGTGTCCCTAATTTGCTGGGAAGTGGCGGTGCGGTCCCCTACGGCACTGCGTAGGATCCTACGGTCTTGGCGTGCATCCGTGCGTCGCTGCGGTCCGGTCCCAGGTCGACGGGCACGTGCACCTTCCGCCGACCACTGGCGACAACATCGATGTACTGTGGAGACCTCACGCCCCACGTGTTGAGTAGTGATGGGCTAAACTGCGATTTTCCGATATCAGTGATTTCTGTGAATGCTACTTCTCAGTATCTGTTATTCTTAACTGTGATTTGTCGCAGTTAAGAGTCGCAGTTAAGGAACCTAAGTCGCGTATCCCTCCGCCACTGCTATTTCTGCTACTTCCGCGATTTCTGCGATTTCTGCTACTTCTGCGATTTCTGCTACTTCTGCGATTTCTGTGACTTCTGCTACTTCTGCGATTTCTGTGACTCCTGCGATTTCTGCGACGTACCACCGTATGAAAAAGTTACATCTGTCCACACAGAAAATTGCATCTCAACAAACCTGTCATTGGTAAGTATGTTTTACGTTTATTCTTCCGTTGGCTTTAATTTTGTATTAAAGAAACAACTATGAAAATATTAATAGTGTAATTAATATGAAAGTAGCCGCACAGTACCGTAATAGTTCGTGTTTAGAAAATGAATTCTAACATATTGTTATGTTCATAGGTACCTGAACTACATTTCAGTCACTCAGTAAAGAGATAATTCAAAATATCATTGTCAACAGATCTGAAGAAATTGCCACTGCGTCTTTAGACCGTTTTCGTCAGACGAGAGGTTAGTTTCGAAGCGTTTTGATGGACTTAATTACTTCAGTGAGATCGTTCTTGCGAATGTGATATAGCAAATATTAGCAAATGTGATATAGCAAATATTAGCAATCTACTCTGTCAATTATATTGCCATGAATCAGTGACAGCAAAAATTGTTTAATAATCCTTGTGTTTTTGCAGACGCAGTTCTGACTGATTACTGGTTGCTGTACGTATCTATCCACATCAAGGCTGTTGAGAGAGACTCGTGAAGATTCAAAACAGCTCTTAGAGGATTTGCAGTTTAAAAGTGAAATAATTATGAAATAAGTGTGCGACTGATTAAAGTGTTTTATTGAAGTTGTTGTGCGATTTTAAAGGAATAATAAATGTTAAATACATTGAGTGAATAATAAAAATCTCATTTTCCACATGTTAAGCCGTCCTATACCCGTAATTTTCCGCCACTTATTTATTGGTAAACGCTTGTTGGATACAGACGTGCCGCCCCCCCCCCCCCCCCACCTTTCACCACAATCTTGGTGTGACACTGACCTGTAACATATCCCGAAGTCTACAATATGCATTTTGAGGCTGTTGTTATGAAAGTGGGAAGTACAGATCTTCCAGTTAAATCAGGAATAGCTTAAGTGCATTACTTGAAAGTGACACAGGAAAAGCTTACTTATGTAGGTGGTAGTAGTGTCGGCAAAAAGTTCTTGTGTGTGAAGTTGCCATGTATAACACCAGGTGTAAAACTTTTCTCCCGGGTCTTGAACTGTGTCGGAACAAAAGTGAGGCATTCATATGACTGTTTTCATTTCTCTGCACTTATACAGATGTCTGAGTTCTGCTGTGTTAACATTGCAAAGTCCTGTAGGCATGTGGAGTATTAACCAAAACTGTCATATTGGAAGCAGAATCAAACACATTTGTTACGTTACTTGATATTTTCAGGGGAAAAAGGCAATGTTGCTTCTTATTAATATAATACATTCAGAGTCACAGCAGAATTTGACCAACCACAACTGATGCTGAATGTGCATGTCGTCATATAATATGAAGGGCTTATTTCAATAGTGGTACAAGTCTATTACCTACACTTTTCTGTCTATAATGCTTCTGAAATTAGTGATCCAAACAAACATAAATAAAGGTTCATCTCTAGCAAGAAGCCATATGCTTGAATATTTCTGGTATCTCAACTGCAGACTTTTCAGCGCTCATTTAACTTTACGACTCTATATCTCAAAATTAACAAAAATGGACTTGTACCACTATTGAAATAAGCCCTTCATATGCACACACAGCACATCGATCTCGTGAGGCACAAGGCTCTCATAACGAAGTACGTACGTCGGTCAACAGATGACACTAGGAAAAGTATGTTAACTGCGCTTTTTAGTTGCTACTTGCGACTCTTAGTTGCGATTTGTCACAGAAATCGCAGTTTCACTCGGTAGCGAATAGCGTAGTATGAACTTTGCTCAACAGATGGCAGTGCTAACTGCGCTTTTTAGTTGCTACTTGCGACTCTTAGTTGCGACTTGTCACGGAAATCGCAGTTAGACTCCATAGCGTACCGCAGAGATGGGCGTAGTACGAACTTTGACCCACAGATGGCACTGTTAACCGCGCTTTCTAGTTGCTACTTGCGACTCTTAGTTGCGACTTGTCACGGAAATCGCAGTTAGACTCCATAGCGTACTGCAGAGATGGACGTAGTACGAACTTCGGCCAACAGATGCCACTGTTAACCGCGCTTTTTAGTTGCTACTTGCGACTCTTAGTTGCGACTTGTCACTGAAATCGCAGAAAGCAGTGCTAAATTCGACCAATAGATGGCTCACGTCTTTGAATGTGAAATACTATTTACGACTGCTAACTGTGACTGAAATCGCAGTTAGATTCTGTAAAGTTGCTACTTTGATATCTGTGACTTCTCAGTCACTGTGATTTCTAACAGATACGCGATTTCCTGCCCACCACTAGTGTTGAGCAATTCGGCGGTACGTCCACCCGGCCTCCCGCATGCCCACTATACGCCCTCGCTCAAAGTCCGCCAACTGCACATACGGTTCACATCCACGCTGTCGCGGCATGCTACCAGTGTTAAAGACTGCGATGAAGCTCCGTATGCCACGGCAAACTGGCTGACACTGACGGCGGCGGTGCACAAATGCTGCGCAGCTAGCGCCATTCGACGGCCAACACCGCGGTTCCTGGTGTGTCCGCTGTGCCGTGCGTGTGATCATTGCTTGTACAGCCCTCTCGCAGTGTCCGGAGCAAGTATGGTGGGCCTGACACACCGGTGTCAATGTGTTCTTTTTTCCATTTCCAGGAGTGTATATCTGCAACCACAGCCACTAATTTTTTTCTTGTCTGAACTAAGACCGAATTAGAAAAAAAGAGACTGATATATATAGAGAGAGAGATGAAATAGAAAGAGTGAATTATTAATGTCATATTTGCAAGAAAAACGTAACTTTTCAGGAGCTCTCTATGCATTCTGCAAACATGTGACGCTCATCGTCTGTTTCCTCTAATTAGCTTGTTTCCTTGAGAATATTGTACAGGGTTTGTATTTTCTGGTATTAATTGGATACGGTAGTTTATTATTTCTAAATAAAGTGAACATACACAGACTTATAAGGCTGTCATATACTTTATCACTAGTTTTCAGTCTACTGAAATATCAACTTCTCTGTTGAGATGTATTTGTAACATTATTGTGGCACTTTTTATTCAGTCCCAGTTTGATTCTGTGTAGTTAAGTGGGGTAAGCTCTACTCATGTTGTTATATGAATCGTTGTTAATGTTAGATTCAAGTGTATAATTATTTTCTGTTGCCTGTGACCTGGAAGCAGCTGGTGAAGTCTCCTATCGGCTTCAAGCTTGTCCCAGAACTGTTGCAATGTGTTATTAATCAGGTTATTTACATGGTTCATATTCCCTACACTGTGCCTGATATTTTTTTGTACCCATTAAATAGCCACTGTGAAATTCTATTGCCTCCTTGGTTATGGCCGATTACTATTTTCTGAGTTTGTGCACGCAATGTTTTGTTAGCCCTCAGGATTCCTCCCTGCGTTCCCTCCGAGACTGTGATAGTGGTAACTTATCGTAATATGTATAATAAATTTTTCCACTAAAGAATGTCTTTGTCACAAGCACATGCGCTCTCTGGAGAGAACCTATTTTCGTTGGACGAACACTTGAGGTAATCACTGTATTGCTACTGCAGCTTTAAATGACAATAACAGTGTTTATCGAGGTATCAAAGTTCGCAACAACACTCTATATGATCCCACTGCCCTACGAAAAATTTTGCCCAACGGAAGCGTTAACACGTTGCGGAAAACAGAGCCGCAGCTGGCCATTGTGGTTAGTCTTTGCAACTCGTCTCTTACTTGACGTTGCATGCGCAAAAACCATATTTTGTACACATATTAGGGTATGCAACATACGAAGTGTGGTGAGTATATATGGGCACCAGAGATCGTTGGAAGTGCAGCTACCTCAGTTACTACACCAACAGTATATTGTTCATCAGCGTTTTGCACCTCGCTTTCAGTCTGAATATTGCGTCCTATGTTGTTGAAAATTATTAAACCGATATTAATTTAAAATAAATTCGATTAACTGCTCATCTGCCTTAGCCACAGTGATGTCATGTTAGCAACCACGTACAACTTTCGCTGCTGGTTTTCTCTTCGTTTATGATAACAGCCTCAGTTTCTTACCATACGCTTTTAATTCTGCCACAGATGACACACACACCAGTCTCATTAGCAATAACTTAAATTTGTCTCCCATCTGCTAGAGGACTTACGCATTACCTTATCTCTTTTTACAACTGTGATGGAAGCCTATTTCTTGTCCTGAGTGAAAGTCGGAACTATAAAACTCATCTATGTGCCATCTCCACATATTCTGCTGACTATCGTTTTAGTCTGCTGGGGATCGAGGTAATGAGCAAGCAGTTGGCCAACTCATTTTAACTCGCAATCATACCAACATCTACTGTAAGCAGAACCGACAGCAAGTGTGACGCCTCAGCCTTTGTACTAATTACTGCATCAGATGTTCATGCCCTGTTTAAACTGTACTGTACTGCAGGCCTACCTTATTCCAACCACCGATTCATGACTTACGTTGTGTTTCTTTCTTGTAAAGAGTCTCACTTTATTTGTGCACTTGCAAGAGCCTTTAACTTCATTTTGTGTCCTTCCTGCGCCAAACAAACACTTTATTTTAGAGCACCATAGAGTACATCTTATCTTGGAAACTGCGACCGTATCGAGTTATCACGCTCTAAGAATGTGCGCATTATATTGAGAATTCTCTGTTACTTTCAAATGCTAATATGTGCTCCAGTTTCAAGCTGATGGCAGTTTGATCACTGGTGGTAAGACTGTTTTCTACCATCCACGATGCTATCCTCGCGAATGCTCTTGATCAGCCAAATGGTTCAAATGACTCTGAGCACTATGGGACCTAAGGCCGGTTGCACACATGGCGGATTTTTCCGCAGCAGTCAATTGACAGTCACCGCCTTTCCCACAGTGGTGCATAGGAGTAAGTCAGAGCTTGCACATTAAGCGGAAGAAAAAACGAGCGGTAAATCTGACGTCGGCGGTAGCTGTGTGACCGCAGGCTGCCACTGGCGCCGACGGCAATTCTACCGGCACAACCAAAGTAGTGTCGCACTTGACCAAATGGAAGCTTACACACGTAGCGGTTTTTCTACCGTCGACAGCTGTTTTGTTCAGTGTGAATAGAGAGTTGGTGTTCACAGTTGTTAATTGGTTTCTTCTTTCAGACATGAGTAATCTAGACATAGATAATGAATTCGTCCACTAAAATGAACATCAACTTCTAATACTATATTGTGTACTAATGTGTGTTTGTTTATTTAAAGTTTTGGTAATTTAGATATTTTGTATCTTTCTTCGGAATTTTATCATTAAATACCGTTTTTTTGAAATGTAGTGCTACAGAAGAATGCTGAAGATTAGATGGGTAGATCACATAACTAATGAGGAAGTATTGAATAGGATTGGGGAGAAGAGAAGTTTGTGGCACAACTTGACTAGAAGAAGGGATCGGTTGGTAGGACATGCGTTGAGGCATCAAGGGATCACCAATTTAGTATTTGAGGGCAGCGTGGAGGGTAGCTATCGTAGAGGGAGACCAAGAGATGAATACACTAAGCAGATTCAAAAGGATGTAGGTTGCAGTAGGTACTGGCAGATGAAGAAGCTTGCACAGGATCGAGTAGCATGGAGAGCTGCATCAAACCAGTCTCAGGACTGAAGACCACAACAACAACAACCGTTACTTTAAAACTAGTTTGAAAATGATTATCGCAAACTTACCTCAGTGTTATTGCCAGCATTTATACAGGCTGAATACAATTCCTCATTTTGACATTTTTCCGCTGAATAGTATCTTTCAACCGCCCATGGAGCCTGTCAAAGGTATACACCGACATTCTGAAATAATTTAAGAATTTCGTGTCATCCTGCCTCAACTCTTCAAACAACGTGTAGAAAGCTCCAGCCTGCCTTCTTCTTTCATTAATTGGATGCACCCAAATTAATCGATTATTTCCTCTCCTTTTCATTCGTCGACGTAATAACAATAAACTTATAATTCGCACTCTGTTCATTTCGGACGGCACCGTGTGCTTAAAAGCAACAAATACTTCAAATAAAGTGGTAAACTTGTATGAACTGGTTTGATCATGAACGAGCACTGCCAGTAAAAAAATGCCTGACTCGTTTAGATGCCCAAGCGCACCGCAAAGCGAATAGCCTGCAACACGTAAGCTGCTGTCGACGGAGATTTTACCGCCATGTGTGTAAACCCTTGAGTTCTGCGAGTGGCGACGGTCAACTGACCGCGACGGAAAAAATCCTCCGTGTGTGCAACCAGCCTAACATCTGAGGTCATCAGACCCCTAGAACTTAGAAATACTTAAACCTAACAAACCTAAGGACATCACACACACCCATGCCCGAGGCAGAATTCGAACCTTCGACCGTAGCAGTTGCGCGGTTCCAGACTGAAGCGCCAAGAACCGCTCTGCCACACCGGCCGGCTCCGGATCAGCCAAGGGCACATCAGTAATCCTCTGTGAAATATGAACGAAATGTCCTCTACAGATCACTAGAGTATGTACGGAGAGCTACCGAAACACCCTGTATATCAGGTCATTTATGGTCCACACAAATTGTTCGTAGTTGCTACCAATGTGTCGCAACTACTAGAGGGCTACGTGCTTTAGTATCAGCTGACAGTACAACTGCTTCTAGGCAGCTTTCATGCATTAGATGGGATGAGGCAGTCTTCCTCGACTGTGTTGTCCATGGTGAATGGTAATGCCTGAAATTTGGTATTCTCGCCACACTCTTCACACTCTGGCTCTTGGGATATTAAATTTCCTAACGATTTCCGAAATGGAATGTCTCAAGCGTCTAGCTACATCTACCATTTAGAGTTTTCAGTCTGTTAATTCCTGCCATGCGGTCACAATCACTTCGGTAACATTTGCACATGAATCACCTGAGCACTAATGACAACTCTGTCAATGTGTTGCCCTTTTATACCATGTGTAGACACTACTAATGCCATATGTATGTGTGCATATCACTATCCCATGAGTTTTATCACCTCATTGTAGATTGATCTCAATAAGTCATACCGTAGTCACTGCGTAACGTAACAGCTTCAATTGAGCTTAAACTTCTCAAAAAAATTTTAGTTAATCCTTGGAAACATAAGTCGACGTGTATATATCGACATTTCACACTACTTTCAAATCTATATTACCTAAATGAAGGGGCATAGATAATTACCTGTTAATCATTATTATAAGGCAAACTTGAAAGCTCAATGTATCAAATATGACTGTAATATTGTGGTGGTGGTGGTTGTTGTAATGTTTAAGGGGGACTAAACAGCTAAGGTCATCAGTCCCCCAAAATATTGTTAATGGCAATAATTATGTACTAACGTTTTGGAACGAAAAGTATGCAAGGTGGTAATCTACAATCAGTCCAGCAGTCAGTACTTTCTACCTGGAAAGTATTCTGAAATTTGTGATATTTTAGTATGTTGTTTGTGGGTAGTCGGTGGAGCAGATCTGAGTTTTCGGCCTCGAGGACCCTGTGCCAACACGATGGATGGGGTGGGAGGGGGGAGGGGTTGCGTGGGGAGAGGGCAGAAAAGAACCAAATTTTCGGCCGTTTTTCTTTATTTCTCTTACATCTAAACCTTCCCTTTTTTGCGCAACTCACCTATTTACAGTGTTGACGACCATTAAACTTCCTGCACATTTCACCAGTCAAAACTAGTTTTGACCCAATACTTAGCAAGATACAGTGGTTCACAAAAACAATAAATTTCTAAAATTATTAAAAATAGCAGCAAAACACAGGTTTTTCCTTACAGCTTTTGTATGTCAACATTTCTATGTAAATTGTGCAATATGTCTATAAATTGCGACAGATAAAGACAGTTCAGTGCCTTATAACTTCCATTTGTCAACATTCCTGTGTAAATTGCGTTAGGTGGAATAACACACAGGAACAGTCGATCGAGATGGTACACTATCACTGACACCATGACCAGAGTCAGCCCACTATAATTCCTCATGGCTCACATGAGAACCTGTTCTGTGATTATTACTGACCATATTCCTACCAGAATTTGCCAGTTCCATGAATAGTGAAGAAGCTCTTAGTGATGAACTTTTGATATCCTTCACAATACTTTTTCTCCTTTGAGCATCCTAGTAGTACAAGTCTTGTTTCAATGGCCAGATGCATGGAAGTAAGGTATAATTTCTTTGAATGAGATGAGATGGAGGTTCCAGCCACCAGTACATTCAATGCTGATAAAATTTTTCATTGGGGTCAACATGGGAAAGTATTGGATTTATGTTGCAGTGTTTGACCCTCTTTCCTTAATTTCCATCAGCATATGCTTTCCGGCATTTAACTTTCACAGCATGCAATGCAGGATCCTCAGTGTATACAGGGTGTTAGGGGAGTAACTGCAGATATTTCTATTGACAATTGACGACGGTGTGCTGAACAACATCACATTTGAATACTTCATTTACACACTAACAATTATAGCTATTACTAGTAGTATGTTTTTAGGTTGGTTAGTGACTTCAAGTATACAGGGCAGTGTTATGGGACCATTGCTTTTCACAATATATATATAAATGACCTAGTAGATAGTGTCGGAAGATCCATGCGGCTTTTCGCGGATGATGCTGTAGTATACAGGGCAGCTTCAGCAATAGAAAATTGCAGCGAAATGCAGGAAGATCTGCAGCGGATAGGCACTTGGTGCAGGGAGTGGCAACTGACCCTTAACATAAATAAATGTAATGTATTGCGAATACATAGAAAGAAGGATCCTTTATTGTTTGATTATATGAAGGATCCTTTATTGTTTGATTATATGATAGCAGTTACTTCCGTAAATTATCTGGGAGTATGCGTGCGGAACGATTTGAAGTGGAATGCTCATATAAAATTAATTGTTGGTAAGTTGGGTACCAGGTTGAGATTCATTGGGAGAGTCCTTAGAAAATGTAGTCCATCAACAAAGGAGGTGTCTTACAAAACACTCGTTCGGCCTGTACTTGAGTATTGTTCATCAGTGTGGGATCCGTACCAGATCGGGTTGACGGAAGAGATAGAGAAGATCCAACGAAGAGCAGCGCGTTTCGTGACAGGGTTATTTGGTAAGCGTGATAGCGTTACGGAGATGTTTAGCAAACTCAAGTGGCAGACTCTGCAAGAGAGGCGCTCTGCATCGCGGTGTAGCTTGCTTCCCAGGTTTCGAGAGGGGTGCGTTTCTGGACGATGTATCGAATATATTGCTTCTCCCTACTTATACCTCCCGAGGAGATCACGAATGTAAAATTAGAGAGATTCGAGCGCGCATGGAGGCTTTCCGGCAGTCGTTCTTCCCGCGAACCATACGCGACTGGAACAGGAAAGGGAGGTAATGACAGTGGCACGTAAAATGCCCTCCGCCACACACCGTTGGGTGGCTTGCGGAGTATAAATGTAGATTTAGATGTGGGTATATACGTGGCACAAGCAAGCCATTTCCCCTGGTGAGCAGGTCAGGTACTGAAGTGTGAACAAATGGGCACAAAGAAGATAATTATATCGACAGGTGTAGTCCACTTCATGGGACAGCTACAATCATGCAGAAAACATCGGGTAGTAAATAATGTGATATATTTGTGGGAGAACGTTAACCGCAGAGAAAGAACGACTATTACACTGAATTCGGTGAAGTGGGTACATATTACAGTACCTACCACCACAATATCTGCATCTACATCCTAATACCCTGTACATCTTGGATTGGTAAGAACAATCGATTGTTGCATCCACTGCATCCTCTTTCAATCCCGATAGTTCACTTATCAATCCACCCAAAGTAGTGTAAGCAAGGCTATGTGTCCTTAAAGCCCTGGTGTAAGAATGTCCAGACTGTATCTTATCAACACTTTTCACTGCAAAAATCGCACATAACAGCTATAATGGTCCGCATGGCATCGATGAATGACATTAAGAGGTGGAAATCTCCTCGTCTCACAACAACGTTGCTCAACTCTGGAATGAAGACAACCACATCATGAGCCTTCCAAAACAATGTATCTCAAAAGTGAGGACACATGCTTTGGTTAATTCCCTTACTTTCTTCAATAGCAGTGATGATGGATACATGTGCTGTAGAGTACGCTTGATCACTTACAAGTTCATTGATGAATGGAAGGAACAGTCTTGGGGTATTTCTATTTCTCACATTCTGTCCTCAGTTCCATGAATCGATTCCAACTGGATACTGGTGATTGATGACGACTGTCTGTTCATCCCATACAGCCAGGCAGGTGGTTTGGTCTGCTGTGCAAGGCTCATATTTATGTCAAACAACTTTACAGTTTTTAATCTTCCATTGTATGGGCAGAGAAACTGCTTAACTTCAACAGTGTCAGCTTTTCCCGTTGTGATTGATGATAAAAGGGCTTTCATGCAAATTGCATGTCCCTCTGGTCACAGTACTTCGAGAGGTGATGGCCAATACTGCTCCCCCTAGCGTGTTAGCACTGAAGTCAGCTTGGTCGTAGATCAACTGGCTGAATGAATTGGCTAATTCATCAACTATGTCTTTCGTAGCCTGCAGCACATACGATCCTTCAAACCTACAAGCTTCATCATGGGAAGTTGAAAGTCCTAATATCGCTAGGAGGTTTAGACAAAGTTTGATAAGCGTACATTACAACCGTTGTTGAAATTGGTGACAACGATTATTTTCATCGCATGTCTAGCATAATGGCATATCCACAGCAACACATTTCTTGTTGTACGATTCTGGTGAACACAATGTATGTCTAAATGATCGTTGCCCAGTCATACGCTTCATAAAAAAGATGTTAGTGTAAATTTATAAGATTTGAAAAATCCTAATGGAATCAAATACGTTAAGAAATAGTTTGTTTTCTTGTAAATTTTAAATAATTGTTTCCCAGCTTAAAGAAGTATTAGTGTCTCAGATAAACACAGGGGCTGCTTTGCTATCTTGCTAATTTTGCTCGAAAGTAACGTCACAATTTTTCGGTAATTAATATAATTGCTTACGTAAATTCAGAACTATGTATAGTAACTTTAGTACTTTTACAGTTTGCATCCATCTTGTCGATTAGTGAAATATCAGTCTGACAAAAAAATTATATTTCATTTCAGCAAAAAGCTAAATTATTTCTGAAACATTAAAGTTAATTGCTCCTTGAGAGCTGGTGGCAGACATCTTCGTAGTACAACTTTCTCTGCAGAGTGATTGTCAAACAGGTAATATCAGTCCTCTTCCAGCCTACAAACTGCGTGTTGCTATGTTGAAGTTTAAACCAAGTTGTAAGGACTGTACACAGGTAGGAAGTGAAGTGAAGTGTGACCTGTATGAGTTCCAAATTCCTAAATTTGACCTCTTATCATCATCACGCTTTAGTAAAGAGCTGAGTGATAGTTTCCGATCGCCTTCATTATAAAGTAAATTTCGTTTATATTCCACATGGTCAACATCAACTAAAAACACGTAGTATACATTAGGTAAAAGTGTTTGTCTTTTTTTACGTACAGCTTAAACGCTGATATTCCACTGACAAAGCACAAACATTAGCGGTTCAGGAAACCATGTGCGTCACGAAGATTGTTTTTTGTGAGAACAGATCGGCCGTCCTGGCACAGGAACGGACAGACGAGTTGCCGATTCCGCAAGACACAGTACTTAAACACTGCTGCAGGTAAGAGCGAGCTAACTTAAATCACATCACATTTACGGAATTAAAAGTTTAGTCTCCGTTACGAAAAGTTATAGGTTCGATTTGCACGATCTCTTTTTTAAGAATGTAGAAGGAAGATCAAACGAGACTTAGAGGGGTTCAGTTATAAATACATTTTGCTTGATTTATTAAATAAAAGAACCCATATCACTGACGGATTTCATTGTGGCCGGTTCTTATCGCCAAAGTTAGAAATGGCTAAAAAGATTCACTACAGTGCATCCAATAAGCCACCGATTCTTTGAAGAATTGAATTCCCATGTACAAAACAGCTTCAAACAGCTGATTACCTTACAAATTAGGTAACGTTTTTAAGGTTTGGCTATGAGCATGTAAGCCAGAAAAAGTTTGTGGAGGATTTAATATTATGCTTAGCGTTCGTTAAAAATCGCTAAGTGCTCTCGTTACGAAACAACAGATAAATATAGTCTCGGTTATTTGCCTTCTGTTTTAAACAAAAGTTATTTTTCTTGCGCGTCTCAATGTTTATTACGTTTTGTCTTGGACCATGTGTTATACAACGATATAATTTTGCAGCTTAAGCCAGTGCTATGTGTGGATACTGTCCGTAAACTGAGCTATGAATAGAGTCCGTAATAAATAATTAATAAAACATCGTGCTTGATATTGAAGTTAAGTTTAGTAAGTGATATACTCCATCCCATTGTTTATCTTGTATACGGTGGGGAGGGAGGGGCATTGTATCACTGGGAAAATATTTCTTTAGGGTTTGAAATTATGTGTAAATTTTGTTGGAAGTCGCTAAGTGCTCACATTCCTAAATACTGGATGAAAAATTCTGGATACTTGCGTGCCATCAATTACGCTGCCTCAAGAAAACCACTCAGTTTCTAACTGTACTACTGTCTTGTTGTGTCACAATTTTAACATAATATTATACCTTTTAATGAGTAGATCATGACAGGAGTCTGAACTATTAAATTCGGAAAATAATTACGCAAAATACTGAAAATCAAATTTTGTTGTGCTTTGAAATCTCTGGGTGGGCTACCTGCAACAGGTATTGAGTTTTGGGATAGTGTTATAGTAATATGAATTGTTGGTAAGACCTTACCGATGATAGGGACAGAACCTACGTCCCTGCTGCGTAGACAGCCGTTTGATAAATTTCTTTACGAGGGGGCAACTGGATAAAAGAGGAGCCAACTCTAGTTAAGAAAATTAGTATTGTTTGTATTGTTGAATAATGTTTTGTGTATGAGTAGCTGTTGTTATTGTGGTCCGACTCACTGCTATCCTCCTTTTAAACTCACATCAGTATTGTCGTAGCTCTCCAATATTGGAATAGCACCTTAATGATGAGCCCAATGATGTTAATCAAGCCTGTACCTCCAGTGTAGGTGATATGTTAATCATAATCAAGTGACTGCTATTCCTGAGTATGTCTCCATAACACTAAGTATATTTTATTAATTTATCACCTACGCCTACATGCCAATAATTGTGCTGTAGTACTTTAAATACTAAAACTGTGTAGAAATTTGATGGAAATTTATGGATGTACCCTGAAAAACAGATAAGATGGGTGGAATGGTAACAGGTAAGAAAGTTATAAACACATATGACAAAAAATTAGTCACCTGCAGGAGACATTGCGCTAATCATATGTAAAACTGCTATAGACAGTGAACAAGAGAGTCTACAAGCTCCTTCAGTTACATTGCATCCAGTGGAAGTATTCATTGATCCCACAAACCTACCAAGTTTTAGCAATGCTGGTTGCTATGTTTCATCTTCATACAGAAATTTTCTATGGAGTTAAGTATGGGTAATTTAGTGGGTCAATTGAGATGTAATAGAATGCCTGAATGGTCGTCAGTGGGGTAGGCATGCATATAATTTTGTGAACATGTGTGTTGTTCTCTTGGAAAAATGGAATGTCCTCAGAATACTAAATGCGAATTTGAAAATAAACAGCCTGATTCATGTTCAAGAGGCAGCCCAACGTGTGATATGAGAACCATCCAAAAAATATCACACAACCAGCACTGGCCCTGAACTACACTGTCCTTGTACTAGAGGTTAAATGTCTCATACGATTGTTGGTGTACCCAGGGCCTTCTATCATGTGAAAAATGACGAAACCATAACTCAGTGGACTGCAGTACACGTATACACCTGCAGAGAGGTATTGTCCAGCTGTTGTTTGGACTAACGAAGATGTGCAGCTCTATATGTCGTTGTGAGTAATGACCTTTTGAGAGGTACTGGACTTCAAAGGCCCCTTGCAAGCAGTTGTCTTGAAAACTGGCTGAGTTGTATCTTCCTGCATAGACAGAAGCAATTCTTGTCATTTGTCGAACCAGCTGTCTTTGATGAGGCATGTCGTCTCCAGTCCCTGTGAGTTAAGACGTTTCCACAATGATTGTTCTTACACCACCCTGCGTAGCTATGAGTTGTACGCGATTCAAAGTATACACATTGTGTAGTTGACGTTGATATACCAACAAACAGGGCAGTTTCATTCACATTGTTGCCATGAACATGTCCATACATGATAGCTCGCTTCGACTATCTCGTCACTTCTCCAAGTTGTCCCATCTTATTACAGTGATTCCATACAACTGACTGACATACAGAGTGTAATAGCTAAATTTGCAGATATTGTCATATGTGGTATCTTAACTTGTGTGGTTATTTTATCTCTGCATCAAACTTTCATTCTGCAAACATGTCTTTTTATTGAATACCTCGTCTTTTCTGTGTGGTTGTAGCTGTACCACAAAGTAGACTACCCCTTTCAGGATAGCCTAACCGTTCTGCATCCATTCATGCACACTTCAAAACTTTACCTGCTGCCAGGGAAAATAAGCATAATGGCTTGCTCTTGCCACATGTACTTGGAGGTACTGCCCCAGCATAAAAATATATAACTTGTAATAGCTACCATTATTAGTGTACAAATAAAGTAAACACTAATGTATTCTTGTTCAGTATGTCACTCTCAGTCACCATTAGAAAAATCTGGACTTACACCCATTAAACCACGCAGACATACCACTTTACTGGTTTAATCCATTGAGTGGTGGCGTTTCACATGAACAGATAGTAGCAGTCCTACATCATCTGTAGATGCAAAGCGAACAGCGGACTCTCTTAAGGCTGTGAGTATTATTTTGGCCAGTGAGTGTATCCAGCTCTTTCTGTCGTTCTACTAGGACTCTATGTCGACCCTTACTAATGCACTAATTCCATATAATGGACTGGGAACATACAACTGCAGTGCCATGACTTAATTGATCGATGGAACATCATATACCCAGGTCTGCATCACCTACACTGCATCAGATGTCCAGCCAGCTCGTTTAAGTCGGTGTCTACTACGGTGCACAGTGAACTTAGCTGTAGATTACTTCTTGGAGTTGTAGAGTGACACCGGTGGTTTAGTTCACATTTTAACGTGGAATCTGTAGAAACACTATCAGGTAGGTGATGGCAGCACTAACAATAGACATAAAGAGAGGCAAACTGATGTTGAAGAAACCTGCAACAGAGAAGTGTAGTGGTTCCACTTCCAGTCGGAATGCGTCACACGCTTCACTCCGTCTTAACAGCGTCTCGACCTAGCTCAATAACAGAGTCGCTCTGACAGCGCAATGGGATGCAGAAGAGCACGCCCAGCAAGTAAAGAAGAGATTCCCCAGCACGAACAGCAGCCAACTGGAAAGCCACGACAGGAGCAGACTGCTTTGCTTCATGGCTCGCGCCATCGCTACCCCATAGCTCAGGGTGACGATCATGACGAAGTAGCTAGCGGCAGCGAGCAGCAGCGCTGGTCCGAAGTGGCGGCCACGCAGCAGGCCGCAGCGGTGCAGCGAAAGCCGGGCGCGCTGCAGTCGCCGCAGTTGACCGACCACCACCAGAGGCGCTGCAGACAGCCCCGGCCACGTCACCGTCTCGTCCAGGTCGTTCTCCCCGCGGATCCGCGGCCACACGCTTCTCAGGAGGTGGATGCTCACAGTGCGCAGACGGTCTCTTATTACCAGAACTACGCAGGTGAACTGCGATCTCCAAACCATACAGTACGCTTGGAGACAGAAAAGGATGATCGGCGCGCGAGTATCACTGAAAATATTGTATATGTAGAACACGAGAGGTATTAAGAGAAACATTAGAACTGAAACCAGCAAGAGAGTCGCTATTAGCTTCGTTTTACTGTAATGATATCGGAAGTAATTTCTCTGATGCTGAGCAAACAATTCGTCTACCAGTTCCAAAAGTCGAAAAATTTCTGTCACATATCTGTTTGCAGAAATTAGACATGTCGTCAGCATCACAGCCGGCTCAAGCCAACTAACGTGTGAAATCAATAAATTAATAACTTGAATCGCTGGTGACTGTCCAGGATGCGGCCGTAAACCTTTCTCGCTAAAGGTGCAGTATGAGCCAGCACCCGCAATGAAGATCAGCCAGACAGATGCTATTCCTACAGTAACCAGTCTACTCACTCGTGCATTGAACGTATTATGTTCTGTAACTGGAGCGAGACCACATACTGGAGCCAGAAAATGCAGAGGCCTGATGGCATTTTTCAAGGTGTAGACATCCATTGCAAAATAGGTACAACGAATTTAGACTATAGTGTCTTACTGCAAATGCATGAACACTCACTGAGAAGAACCAAAACACGATGACAGACGCAAGTGTACTTTATCCCACCATGAACTAAATAACACTTCTTAATTTACCTTTCATTTTTTCTTCTGACAATGTCATAAAATAGTGAATTAACCGCTAATAACTAATATCAATGTGTTTGACTGTGCTGAAAGAATGGGGCAGAAAGTTAGTTCTCAACACTTGGTGCTAGTGACCAACTACAACTCCATGAGGCAGTTGGAGCCACGACAAACGTCTTACTGCGAGCCCAACATAAGAATACTGTTCTCTTCCTATCCTACTTAATGCACTTAATGTAGATTAATTTCGATCTCCAGCTCATCAGCTGTAATGAAAGTGTGGTTGACAAGGCTAAGTGTGCTGTCATAAGCTAAATATTATCAACGGAGAACCGCTCGAAGTCCACTTGAGTTAATCTGATGAAAAACACGACATTAATCACTGGACATGTAGGAAAACCAGTTCATTAAGTATTCATTCATAAATTATGTTAGAAATGGTACATTTTAGAAGCTCATGTTCCTGACTAAACAATATATGTGGAACTCAGCATGCAAATGCCAAGGTTTTTCTTATCACAGGGAAGAGCAGAATTCTGCTATTTAAAACTACATGCTTTAAAAAATTGTTGGCTCATGTAGGAAAGAGTCCAGTTTTCTTCAGAGAGTTGTAATATTTTTCTTCCCACTCGAAAATTGCTTTCAGACAATTTTCACATGATCGTTTTTCTTTAATAGTAGGGCAAACTGTTTAAAATAGGTATTTTCATTGTTTTGTGATCGGAAACTTATTCTGTTGCTATTTGTGTGTTGCTGTTTCCTGTAGTATATGCAATGTTGTCCTCATGATGTTGAATGTTACAATTTTTTCGTATTTCAGAACATGTGAAATACATTCCAAGTAATTCACTGACACAATTGTGCATGTTTCTGCTAAAATTTGGCAAGTATTAGTAACGATGGTACAAACAAGTCTGTAATTAGATACCGACGGTAAGGAGCGATTCACACACTTGACGCAGTTATGAATGAGTAAGGGCGTCATACTGGAACACTTTAAAATACTGATACGAGGTTTCTGACAATACATATGCCTATACTGAAGTAAATATGTGTTTCTCTAATATAACGCTTTACATTTTAATGGGCGGTCCTGACGCTACAAGAGGCTGAAAGCTATACTGCATGTGAATGCATACAGTCGAAATTGAAAAAGAAAAAAAAACCGTGTTGTAGTCTTACTTGGGAAAACTTTGTATTTGCTAAGATGGCAAAAAACGATGCATCGTTTACTAATTTCGACTAGTTAAATGGACACTTCACATACCAGAAAGTGGTGCTTACATCGACTACTGAAGCAAGGTGGTTCAGTTTACAATTCAGATTTAAAAAACTATTGTTACAATACATACATATTACGTACGCTAATGTGTACATATTGTAACCATAATTTTTGGATTTGTAATTGTAAACCAAACGGCAGTTACAAGAGTCGCAGGGTATGAAAGAGAAGCAATGGTTGAGAAGGGAGTGAGACAGTGTGTAGCCGATCGCTGTTTTTATATCACCAACGTTATTCAATAAGTATTTTGAGGAAGCATAAAAGACAGCAAAGAATAATTTGGTGTAGGAATTATCTTCAGGCAGAAGAAATAAAAACTTTCAGTTTTGATGATGACATTGTAATTGTGTCAGAGGAATTGGAGAAGCAGTTGAACGGAATGCGAAGTGTCCTGAAAAGAGAATATGATGTGAACATAAACAAAAGCATAGCAAGGATAATAGGATCCACCCAAATTAAATCAGGTGGCACAGAGAGAATTAGATTAGGAAACGATACATTTATAGTAGCAGTTGGGTTTTGTTATTTTGGAAGTAAAATAACTGGTGGTATTGGTTG
Source organism: Schistocerca piceifrons (assembly GCF_021461385.2). Taxonomy (NCBI): domain Eukaryota; kingdom Metazoa; phylum Arthropoda; class Insecta; order Orthoptera; family Acrididae; genus Schistocerca; species Schistocerca piceifrons. Next base: position 132,333,681 of record NC_060138.1, on the reverse strand, counting down.
ACAGGAAACACTCTAACATATCAAGTGATTATGAATTTAATATTGGACGAAGTATGGGGAGCAAAAATTGTGGATGGAGACCAACAGATGAATACAGTTAGCAAATTCAGAAGGATGTGGGTTTCACTAGTTATTCGGAGGTGAAGAAGCTTGCACAGGTTAGTGAAGGATGGAGAACTGCATCAAACCAGTCCTTGGGCTGAAGACCACAACAACAGTTTCATAATGTTAAGAGCTACTCCATATAAAGAAGTATGAGCGTTTTGTGCAGTAATGAAATGAATGTCAATTAGTGGATTAGACACTCGTAAAGGCAAGATAATTAATTTAGGTGACATTCTATCGATGTGTCCCTCGTCGATTACAGTACTGATGAGCAGAATAACGACTGGGCAATATCTTGCTCTCCTTCAGTTAGGTAGCATTGCGACAGTGGAGACACAGTCATCCGAATTTACACTGATTGTTAACTTTATGCATAATGAAGTTGTAACGCAGTATTTGTATATATTATTCACAGAAAGAGGAGATCTTACAGCAAGTCTGAGGCATTGCGAGAAGCATTTAAAGTAGTAAAATCAAAAGAGTAATTCCAGTTCAGTGGACACATATCATCGCTATCGATTTTCTCAAGAACAGTCATGACTCCTCGTACCTTTATGGATGCAGTGAAACCTTTATATATACTCTTCAGGATGTGTGGTTACGCTTCAGTGATTAGAATGGACAGAAACAGGAAACACTTCTGTCTGAGAGGGTGGTATGTAACAAGTGCAGAATGGTTTGCTTGTATTGTGGCACTAGGCTCATATTGCAGCTATAGTTACTCTTGTAATCCTCCGATTAGAGAATATTTACCAACTTTGACGGTTCCTGCGGGGTTAGTTTTACTGCTGGTGTGGATGGAGTCACCTATAATGCTGTTCAAGTGTCTCACTACTGGGAACCGACACCTCTGCCAAATAATTAATCTGCTGGAAACAGTAGATCAATTGCTTCTCCACTGCCAGTATGGGTACAGCAACGTTTTTACCCAAACACGCAGAGTTGTTTTTATTGTTGTTGCAGTATTATTAGGACTCTTTATTGGTCTCTGTTTACATACTGCAGCTATTAGTTTTGAAGGGAAGTGGAACGAGAGTATTGTCTTTTTTTCTGCACTCTATAACTTAGTTTGGCAAGTACAGTTCTTCGGCATCGTGCTGGTTGTGCGGGACCGGATGGGCGCCATCCGCAGGCAGCTGCTGAGGAGTGTGCGGCCGCCGCTGCACACGGAGGCGGAGCTGGAGGAGGCGGCGACCTCCGGAGGGCGGCGGTGGGTGGCGGAGGGCGGGCTGTGGCGGCTGCAGCGCGCCAGGCTGGCCCTCCACCGCGTTGCCCGCCTCTGCGGACAGCACTTTGGACTCGCTCTGTCACTGTCCTTTCTCAACCGCCTGCTGCAGCTCGTCTGCACCAGTTACAGCTCCGTGCTCCTGGCGAACAACTGGCAACACCTCTCGTTCGGATTACGTGCCCTTGCCGCTGCGTTCGGTGTTCTGTTGGTGGTTGAAGCCAGCTTCCTGCTAGCCCTGTGCTGGGCGTGCTCGTCTGCTCAGGATAGAGCGGTCAGAGTTGGCCTGGTGCTGGACAAGATTCAGTCCCTGCTGCCCCCCAGTGTTACGTCACGTTCTCTCCAATTGGCAGTTGAGAATCTGCGTTTTTCCGCTGCAGGCTTCTTTGACTTAGATCTCCGTTTATTTGTTGCTCTTATTGGCACGAGTGTCACGTATGTTATAATACCTGTACAGTTTCGCAGATAGGACAACAAATGCATGGTTCACTAGCTTTCTTCTAATACTATTTAGACACCCACTCAGAGACACTTTGTAACAACTCCTGCCACTGCAAAGTTTGCTTTGAAATGTAATTACGCTTTTTCATAGTATTAAAATAAAAATTAACAAACTCATCTAGATGACTATTCTTCCTCTACAGTCCAGATTTTCCTGTTACATAATGTGCGCATGAAACAGATATGACTCTCCGATGTGCTATTACCATTCAACTCATATTCTATAAACTGCCTGCAAATTTTTCGAAAACAGTATTGCAGAAAGTTTCTCTGTAAATTTTGTTGATTATTATACCTGTACATCTTCCAGTTCTTGCTATTAAATGCCATTAAAAATATGACCAAAAGTACATCAAAAGCCAAGCTTCCTTCGATAACTCAGTTGCCAATAATAAGTCAATATTAGTTATACTTCAAATTAACACCTACTTACCACATAAGTTTTACGGTCAGAATTCTGGTTTCTGCATTTTTTATTGTTAAATGGGACGCACTGTATTGGGTGCAACAGGTATAAGGGCAGATATTTGTATATATGTACACACACCAGTGTGTTCATCGTTTTTCTCTCTTTGTCGATCACTCTTCACACAAACACATCACATACTTCCAGCCCAATGTTTTCTGCATGGCAGTAACTACACCACTAAGTGGACAACACCTGTCAGTAGAGACTAATATTTTAGTACCCATACATCCACTTTTCAGTACCCAACCTGCTGTAGAGGATAAAATAACCATCAATGCCTTGCTCTGACCATAAGTTCTTGGAGGTACTACCCAACATAAAAATATACCTCTTATAATACCTAGAAATATCAGTTGGTAAGTGACGTAAAATATTGATGTAATGTTTTCAGTACACCGTCCTCAGTCATCAATAAAAATATCTCCATTTACACCCGTCACACCCTGAAAAACGAATGGTCCACAGAGAAAAATCGAGTAAATCCCTGAATAGAATCACTACTAGGAAAACTATTTCACGCCATTAAATGTAAGGTTGCAGATTACAGTGGGGCCACTAGGTTTTGTAAAATTATATATATATTTCTTAATTCAACACACAACACAATTAAGAAGAGTACTTCTCAGTTGAGCATGCATTTCTCAGGACAGTATTATAAAAATCACTGTAAGTTAAATCAAATTGGAAGTAAGTATAAATTCATTACTATTATTAGATCAGCTAAATATCTTTTTCGCTCATCACTGTGTTTATGTGTTTATAGTGGAGAAACCTCTCTCTGTGGAACTAAAACATTGTATATTTCTGATGCACCAATCAGCTGTATTGTGTAGACCCATTTCTGTGGTACTGACATTTTGGCTATCTTTGCTTTCAAATGTTCAGCCCCCACCCTATAAAATAAATCACTAACCATATCAGTGTCTGAATGCATATTATCTGCACTAAGTAAATCAACAACATAAAGTGATCCCGCTAATTTCAAAATACAGGGTGTACATAAAGTCCGGGAACACTTTCAATTATTTATTGCACAAGAACAAAACATTGTGCAGATATTATACATGTATCATTTTGAAGAGACACCCTGAAAGTTTTTTTTTTTCGTGTTTACCGCCACAGCGTAGTTTGGTGATTTGCCGATAGTCAGCGTTAATCGCAAACATGGCCAGTTCAGGTGCGGAGCTGGATTTCTGTGTGTTGGAGTTCGACAAAAACAAGTGTGCTACAGCTGTTCAACGGATGTTTAGAACCAAGTACGGTAAGAAGCCACCAACAGGGAAGGCCATTTACCACTGGTACAACAAATTCGTTACGACGGGTTGCTTGTTCCCAGCAGAGAGAAACGGACGTCCCAGTGAGAGCGAAGTGAATGTGGAGCGCGTACGAGAGACATATATAAGGAGTCCAAAGAAAGATGCCTCAAATGCAATTGGACTCTCTGTTCATCTTTCAGCAGGGTTGGGCTTCCACCAGATTTTCATCGTGAAGTTCGTGGGTACCTGAACACGGGGCTGCCCCATCGATGGATCGGCCGCGCTAGAGAAGTGGAGAGTTGTTTCATGAAATAGCCTCCCCGATCACCAGATCTCACCCTGTGTGACTTGTTTTGTGAGGACACATTAAAGAGTTGGTGTAGCAGAGCTCCGAGAGAGAATACGGGAAGCGACTGCCACAGCCGACGATGCCATCTGGGACGGGTTTGGCAACAAATAGATTACCGTATTGACGTCTGCCGGGTCACTCATGATTCGCATATCGAATGTTTGTAAAAGGACTTTCAGAGTTTCTCTTCAAAATGCAATATGTATGACATCTCTACAATGTTTAGGTCTTGTGCAATAAATAATTGAAATTGTTCCCAGACTTTACGCACACCCTGTATTTTGAAACTCATCGTTTTTGTTTTCTAGTGATGTATTATTCATTAATGATGAAACGTGGTTATCATTGAGATCCGTACATTCATTCAAATATTTTAGACACACCACATTTATGTGTGTCTGTATTCTTATAATTGTGTTTGTCTTTCACTTGGTATTAGCTCCTGTAATTTATCTAGAAACTGTTGCAACTCACAACGAAAATAAGAGATAATTATCCCATGTCATAACTACATTTCTTTTCCCTATCATACAGTAAGGTTCACAAATTGTCAGTTCATTTTCTTTTGAGATGAGTCTACCCTTGGAAAGTGTCAGTTAAATGCAGCGAAAAATTAAGATATAATTTCACTAAAATGAATTGTTGTTTTTCTGAACCAGAAGTTAATGAAGTAGGGTCAGTCATCTACACTAGAAAAGTACCATGTAATGAAAGGAAGATTTTTCAACGACCGTTCTACGGCAGCGTTAAGCTTAAGCATCTTGTAGCTCCATGTCTCAACAACGCATTGTATTCCGTGTCAAGAAATTGAAACAAATATTTGGCTGCGATACCCCTCTAGCTGAATTTGATAACTACTTGAAAGTCTTGATTACTAACATTCACACCAGATTTATAGATTTATGGACTGTATGTGGACAGCAATTAAATTTCACTACAAACGATTTTCCCTTTTCAAGCGAACGCAACAAACAGTTTTCCTTCCCATAGTTTGCATTTGTGTTGTCCACAGTAAAACTTGAAACCTGGGACGAATTCAACTCGCGTTATGGGGTCCTTCTAAAGATCTTCTTAGACAGTGCAGGTTCACTAGACTCATCACAGAAATCTAGAATTCTCTTGAACACACCTGCTTACATGTCAAAGTATCTTACGCAAATAGTATAACACTCTTGATTACCTATGTTGGAAGTCTCAAATCCTTCACCAAAAAATTTCATATCCTTTAATTTTTGCGATAAATTATTGACACTGTTTGGCCCAAAAACAACAGCAATCAATGCCTCACATTTTGTTTTATCACATTTGGTCTTATCTTCGGTTGTCAAATCTGGGAATAGCTGAGACGATACTTTCACACTGCAGTCATTGGTGGCGAAGCTAAGATGATGTTTAAATGTGTGAAACACGAATGTAAGCTCAGACGCAGTTTTATGAAAAGCACTTTTAATAGCGCCATTTTATTACTTCTTAAATAGGGCTATTATTACCATGAAAATTAGATTTTCTAGAAATAAGCATGCATCTACTACATAACTCCTCTGTTTCAGCAGAGTCCATCTCCTAGTGACTTTTCATCAACGTGATTTGTACCGACGTTAAGCGTCTGCGTTTGGACTTAACACTATTAAAAGGAAGTCTAACACAGGCTACACCGCCGTGTGAAATGGAAAATCTCTCTCCAGTTTTCAATTCAGTGGTGTAATACTTATTTTATGTGTATTTACCGGAATGGCCGCAATTCTGGAAATCATGTTTCCCAAACCGAACGAAACATTTGCGGTCTTCTATTCCGGTATGTGCTGGTCTGAATATCTGATACACTTAGCGTGAGATTAGATGCACTACTGTTGTTGTTGTTGTTGCTGTTGTGGTCTTCAGTCCAGAGACTGGTGTGATGCAGCCCTCCGTGCTATTCTATCCTGTGCAAGCTTTTTCATCTCCCAGTACCTACTGCAAATTACGTCCTTCTGAATCTTTTTAGTGTATTCATTTCTTGGTCTCCCTCTACGAATTTTACCCTCCACGCTGCCCTCCAATACTAAATTGGTGATCCCTTGATGCCTCAGAACATTTCCCACCAACCGTTCCTTTCTTCTAGTCAAGATGGGCCATAAATTTCTCTTCTCCCTTATTCTATTCAATACCTCCTCATTAGTTATGTGATCTAGCCATCTAATCGTCAGCATTCTTCTGTAGCACTACATTTCGAAAGATTATATTCTCTTCTTGTCCAAACTGTTTATCGCCCACGTTTCACTTCCATACATGGCTACACTCCATACAAATACTTTCAGAAATGACTTCCTGACACTTCAATCAATACTTGATGTTAACAAATTTCTCTTCTTCAGAAATGCTTTCCTTGCCATTGCCAGTCTAAATTTTATATGCTACTTCGACCATTATCAGTTACTTTGCTCCCCAAATAGCAAAACTCATTTACTACTTTAAGCGTCTCATTTCCTAATCCAATACCCTCAGCATTACCCGACTAAATTCGACTACATTCCATGATCCTCGTTTTATTTTTGTTGGTGTTCATCTTATATCCTCCTTTCAAGACACTGACCATTCCGATCTGCTGCTTTTACAAGTCCTTTGCTGTCTCTGACAGAATTACAACCTCAAAGATTTTATTTCTTCTCCATGGATTTTAATTCCTACTCCGAATTTTTCTTTTCTGTCCTTTACAGCTCGCTCAATATACAGATTGAATAACATCTGGGATATGCTGCAACCCTGTCTCACTCCCTTCCCAACCACTGTTTCCCTTTCATCCCCCTCTACTCATAACTGTCATCTGGTTTCTGTACAAATTGTAAATAGCCTTCTGCTCCCTGTATTTTACCCCTGCCACCTTCAGAAACTGAAAGAGAGTATTCCAGTCAACATTGCCAAAAGCTTTCTCTAAGTCTACAAATACGAGAAACGTATGTTTGACGTTCCTTAATCTATTTTCTAAGATAATTCGTAGAGTCAGTATTGCCTCACGTGTTCCAACATTTCTAAGGAATCCAAACTGATCTTCCCCGACGTCGGCTTTTACCAGATTTTCCATTCGTCTGTAAAGAATTCGTGTTAGTATTTTGCAGCCATGGCTTATTAAACACATAGTTCGGTAATTTTCACATCTGTCAACACTTGCTTTCGTTGGGATTGGAATTATTATATTCTTCTTGAAGTCTGAAGGTATTTCACCTGTCTCATGCATCTTGCTCACTAGATGGTAGAGTTTTGTCAGGACTGGCTCTCCCAAGACTATCGGTAGTTCTAATGGAATGTTTACTCCCAGGTCTTTGTTTCGGCTTAAGTCTTTCAGTACTCTGTTAGGCTCTTCATGCAGTATCATATCTCCGATTTCATCTTCATCTACATCTTCCATTTCCATAGTATTGTCCTCAGTTACATCACACTTGTATAGGACCTCTATATACTCCTTCACCCTTCTGCTTTCTCTTCTTTGCTGAGAACTGTGTTTCCATCTGAGCTCTTGATATTCATACATGTGGTTCTCTTTTCCACAAAAGTCTCTTTAATTTTCCTGTTGGCAGTATCTATCTTTCCCTACTTAGATATGTCTCTACATGCTTACATTTGTTCTCTAGCCATTCCTGCTTAGCCATTTTGCACTTTCTGTCGATTACATTTTTGAGACGTTTGTATTCCCTTTTCCTGCTTCATTTACTGCATTTTTATATTTTCTCCTTTCATCAATTAAATTCAATATATGTTCTATTACCCAAGGATTTCTGCTGGCCAGAGTCCATATCTTACCCCGGAAATGACTTACAATTTAAAACTTGGTTCCTAAATCTCTGTCTTACCATTATATAATCTGTCTGAAACCTTAGAGTATCTCTGGGCGTCTTCCATGTATACAACCTTCTTTTATGATTCTTGAGCCAAGTGTTAGCTATGATTAAGTTATGCCCTATGCAAAATTCTCCAAGCCGGCTTCCTCTTACATTTTTTACTCCCATTCCACATTAACCAACTACATTTCCTTCTCCTCCTTTCCCTACTATCGAATCCCAGTCACCCATGACTATTAAATTTCCGTCTCCCTTCACTATCTGAATAATTCCTTTTGTCTCATCATACATTTCATCAATCTCTTCGTTATCTGCGGAGGTAGTTGGCATATAAACTTGTACTATTTTGGTACGCATGGGCCTTGTGTCTATCTTGGCCACAATAATGCGTTCACTATGCTGTTTGTAGTAGCTTACCCGCATTCTTACTTTTTTATTCATTATTATACCTAATCTTGTATTACCCCTACTTGATTTTGTATTTATAACCCTGTATTCACCTGACCAGAAGTCTTGTTCCTCCTGCCAACGAACTTCCTATGGTCACAAACTTTTTGTTTACAGATTACCGGTTTCGGTCTGTTAACAAAAAGTTTGTGACAATAGACGTAACTAAAGGAAACTTATTGAATATACGGGTCACTGTTTTTTCGGGACAATGTCGCATCTTGCTTAACCTATCCATTTCCCTTTTTAAATTTTCTCACCTACCTGCCCGATTAAGGGGTCTGACATTCCACACTCCGATCCGTAGAAAGCCAGTTTTGTTTCTCCTGATAACGGTGTCCTCCTGAGTAGTCCCTGTTTGGAGATCCGAATGGGGGACTATTTTACCTCCGGAATATTTTCCCGAAGAGGACGCCATCATTATTTAACCATACAGTAAAGCTGCATGCCCTCGGGAAAACACTACTATACATTTTGAAAACCCTGTCTCTATAAAGAAGTCAGTTCTAAAACCTAAAATGGAAGATGCCTTGCGATAAAGTGTTGAACCTGCTTCAGAAATGAACGTAACCGAGTGTCTTCTCGCAGTCCTGCCTCTGACGTCACATCCGTGTCAACTACCATCACATGCGCGCCTAGTGTGAAAAATATAATTTGCTTCTTAAAATTTGGTACTCTAAGATTGAAAATATAAATATTACACCTCACGTCCAAAATCTGAACATGTGGTGTATGGTTAAAAGTTTGTAACGTACCCAGAACAAAAGGGAAAAATTCCCTAATGACCTCGCTAAAACCACACGTCTGGTAACCCTACTAAAAACTAGTGTTCAACGTAACGTCTACAGTTACTATAAAGCTGAGATCTAACCTCAAACATGCTTAGGACAATTAAACGAATTCTTTGTTTATTTTCGAAACATAACACACGTCAGTGTTGTTAGACATCTAAACATTTACAACAGTGAAATTCCATATCTTCGCCAAAATATGATATTTGGTCAAATAGCAAAGCTTTGAAGAGGCATGCAAACATTGTGGAATTTAGTACCCATCAATCACAGTTGGATGTAAGAACTGCAATGTGATGATACGTATGAGGGTTGAGCAAGATCACATTATAACTCTTTTAGGCGTGTACAAAAAGGCTGTTAATGTTGTTGAATGTTGCCTACTCATGCATGCTGTCCATCAGCGATGTGTGACGGAACACAGTGCGTATTTTCGCCACACAAAACCATATGACCAACGTGTGCGTCTTGCACATAGAGGAATGCTCTTCCTTCGCGCCCTTTCGAACCGAGACATTACGAGGCGACATACTACTGTACTGAAGCTTAAGTGAAAAACGGGTGTGACGGCTCTGCAGTAGACCTCACGACAAGACTTCATCACGTGAAGTGACGGACTACAGAGCTCCAGCTAGTGTGATGGTACACTGTTCTGGCACTGGTGATTGTTTACCATTCCCTCACACATGTAGGAAGATGTGTAGTGCAACTTCCCATAGGTGGTTAACGTTAAACGAAAAGAGCGCTTGGCTATAGTGGCTTTCTCTATACGGGGGCCTTCCGACATCTAATGTGCCTTCTTTTCGATCAGCTTCGCTAGGCTGAGTAGCCATAAGACATATGTTATATAGACATAAATAAGACATATATTACATGCAATATTTTTAGATTTATTTGTTTATCGTATGACAATACACATACAAAGACTACACTTCAGTGTTTAAACACAGCTCTCCCACATAAAAAAAACGTAAATGACAACAGCTATATATGGTTCTCAAGTTTTTTATGTATTTTATAACATCAATCGTCGCTGTGTCAGGAAATCTTCGAAAGGACTCTTGTAGGCACGTGAGGCACATGTCGATATAACATGAGCTGTTGTTCCGCGCCACAGTCACACGATGGTAATGAAGATTTGCCCCACTAGTAGAGAGTTTCTGGACATCGCTCGTGGCCCATTCGGATGCGCTCCAAGGTAGTCCTGTTTGCCCGAGGCAGGACGAATAAAGCGGGTTTCTTCTGGATGCAAGGCAGCTTCAGTCATCGAAGAGAACAGTTTTGTTGCCAGTAGCGTTTGCATTCATAGACCATGAGAGTCCCGGCTGCTGTGAGAGTGATATTTCTTGATCTTTTCTTTTTCGCTCTGCAGGGAATACGTCGTCCAGTATTGGAAGGTCAGTGTTACTAGCGATATTCTGGTACTCGCGCAGTAGCGCGCTCTTCCGTGTAGCATCAGGAGGTAGAAACAGGCTCAGGATAGGTAACCAATATGTACGAGCAATCTCATTGACCCAATAACAATGTGTATGGCCTCGTTAAGTTGTACGTCTATCTATTTTACAGGTGGACTGTTAAGCCAGACAGGAGTACAGTACTTTGATGCTGAGTGTACCAATCCGATCGCTGATACCCAGGCAGTGTCGGCTGACGATCCTCAATGAAAGCCACAAAGTTTATGGAGAATGTCGTTTTTCGTTTTGAGCTTAGACTATGTTCGTGTCAAGAACTCATTAAAAGAAAGTATCTCACCTAACGTGATCCCAATATATTTTGGATGAGTATTATGATGAAGTTTGTCTCCCTCGAAATAGACAAGGACTTTGTATGCTAGTCTGTTGCACAGACGAAAATATGAAACTTCTGTTTTATTAGAGGCTGGTTGTAACCTCCATTTACGGAAATAGTGGCCTCAGGTGTTTAGATCAGAAGCTACAGTTTCTTCAGCTGTTTCAACCGTTTTGTATTGGTGAGCTACTGCCCAGTCGTCCACAAAGCCGAACTGTCCGCACGGTGTTGGAGGAAATCAGATATACATAAATTAAAAAAGAGTGAAGCAAGGACGTATCCCTGTGGTAAGCCATATTCAATTCTTTTGGGCAGCTAGTGTATTTTTCTGGAGTAAATGTAAATGACCTTCCAATTGACATGTGGTCAATTAGATGTTGCCCGTTTGCATGGGACAAGTACTAATAACTTATAAAGCACACCATGCCTCCAAATCGTGTAATATGCTGCAGTTAGATTAACGAAAGCAACTGCTGTTTTCTATTCTATTCGCCATCCTGCTTCAATAAATGTTGTTAAAGATAAGATTTCATCAGCGCAGCTCTGTCCTGGTCAGAATACAGCTTCCTCAATAGAAGAGCTCTGAAAGATCACTGGTCTATTCTGCCTGTGTAGGATTCTTTCGAGGAGTCCATAAATAGTGCTCAATATTGTAATTGGGCGATTAGTGTTCTTTTCGAGGAATGTAAGTTTGCGTCTGATGTATCTTGTATAATTTTTATACTTTGTTGCCGGCCGCGGTGGTCTAGCGGTTCAGGCGCTCAGTCCGGAACCGTGCGTCTGCTACGGTCGCAGGTTCGAATCCTGCCTCGGGCATGCATGTGTGTAATGTCCTTAGGTTAGTTAGGTTTAAGTAGTTCTAAGTTCTAGGGGACTGATGACCACAGATGTTAAGTCCCATAGTACTCAGAACCATTTGAACCATATACTTTGTTGTTCTTCATGAGGGCAGTAAATGTGACGCAATCCTATTAGCTGATATATGAGAGCTGTTCTCTACTTTAATTTTGTTTCCATCCAATTTTCTTTGTAATGGCCATGCTCTCCTACTTGATGTTTGAAAACTGAGCGACTTCGCAGTCAGTATCAACCTTATACGTCTGGCCGAATCGAGTTTATGAAGCAGATATTACCCGGACCCCATTTTTTAGAAATTAATCGTATTGTTTCTCACTAGTTTCATTTCAACCTGGAATATATACGGAATTTTTCGGTTTTGTTCCGGGTTCACAGGTAGATGCCGTGTTTCTTGACTTCCGCAAGGCGTTCGATACAGTTCCCCACAGTCGTTTAATGAACAAATTAAGAGCATATGGACTATCAGACCAATTGTGTAATTGGATTGAAGAGTTCCTAGATAACTGAACGCAGCATGTCATTCTCAATGGAGAGAAGTCTTCCGAAGTGAGAGTGATTTCAGGTGTGCCGCAGGGGAGTCTCGTACGACCGTCGCTATTCACAATATACATAAATGACCTTTTGGATGACATCGGAAGTTCACTGAGGCTTTTTGCAGATGATGGTTTGGTGTATCGAGAGGTTGTAACAATGGAAAATTGTACTGAAATACAGGAGGATCTGCAGCGAATTGACGCAAGGTGCAGGGAATGTCAACTGAATCTCAATGTAGACAAGTGTAATGTGCTGCGAATACATAGAAAGATAGATCCCTTATCATTTAGCTACAAAATAGCAGGTCAGCAACTGGAAACAGTTAATTCCATAAATTATCTGAGAGTACGCTTTAGAAGTGATTTAAAATGGAATGATCATATAAAGTTGATCGTCGGTAAAGCAGATGCCAGACTGAGATTCATTGGAAGAATCCTAAGGAAATGCAATCCGAAAACAAAGGAAGTAGGTTACAGTACGCTTGTTCGCCCACTGCTTGAATACTGTTCAGCAGTGTGGAATCCGTATCAGATAGGGTTGATAGAACAGATAGAGAAGATCCAACGGAGAGCAGCGCGCTTCGTTACAGGATCATTTAATAATCGCGAAAGCGTTACGGAGATGATAGATAAACTCCAGTGGAAGACTCTGCAGGAGAGACGCTCAGTAGCACGGTACGGGCTTTTGTTAAAGTTTCAAGAACATACCTTCACCGAAGAGTCAAGCAGTATATTGCTCCCTCCTACGTATATCTCGCGAAGAGACCATGAGGATAAAATCAGAGAGATTAGAGCCCACCCAGAAGCATACCGATAATCCTTCTTTCCACGAACAATACGAGACTGGATTAGAAGGGAGAACCGATAGAGGTACTCAGGGTACCCTCCGCCACACACCGTCAGGTGGCTTGCGGAGTATGGATGTATATGTAGATGTACGTTGTAAACTTTTAACCGTACACCAAATGTTCAGATTTTGGACGTGAGGTGTAATATTTTCAGTCTTCGAGTACCAAATTTTACAAAGCAAATTATATTTTTCACGCTAGGCGCTCATGTGATGGTAGTTGAGACGGATGTAACGTCACAGGCAGAACTGCGAGAAGACACTCGGTTCCGTTCATTTCGGGAGCAGATTCAACACTTTGCCGCGAGCCATCTTGTATTTTAAGTTTTAAAACTGACTTCTTTATGGAGATAGTGTTTTCAAACTGTGTAGCAGTCTGACTAATCTCAGGAAAAGTGTATCAGGTATTCAGAACAGTATATACCGGAATTGAAGACCGCAAATGTATCGTTCGGTTGGGGAAACAAGGTTTCCAGAACTGCAGCCATTCCGGGAAATACAGATAAAATAAGTCTTACATCATGTATTAGAAAACTATAAAGAAATCTTTCGTTCCACACGGTGGCGTAGCATACGTTAGACTTCATTTTAACAGTGTTGAGCACATACGCAGACTCTTAACGTCGGTACAAACCACGTTGTTGAAAAGTCTCTAGGAGGTGACTCTGCTGAAACAGATAATGCCCTGGTGTAAGCATGTACAGATTGTATCTTATCAATACTTTTCGTTGCAAAAATCTCGCATAACAGCTATAATGGTTCGCATGGCACTCATGAATGACATTAAGTGGTGGAAACCTCCTCGTCTCACAACAATGTTGCTCAAATCTGGAATGAAGACAACCACATCATGAGTCTTCCAGAACAATATATCTCAAAAGTGGCTATACGTGTTATGGTTAATTCCCTTGCTTTCTCCAATTTCAGTGATGATGGATACATGTGCTGTAGAGTACGCTTGATCACTTACAATTTCATTGATCAATGGAAGGCACACAGTCTTGGAGTATTTCTGTCTCTCAGCTTGTGTCCTCAGTTCCATGAATCGATTCCAACTCGATACTAATGACTGATGATGACTGCCTGTTCATCCCATACACCCAGGCAGGTGGTACGATGTGCTGTGCAAGGCTCATATTTATGTCAAACAATTTTACAGTTTTTAATCCTCCATTGTGTGGGCAGAGAAACGGCTTCGTATTCTACATGGTCAACATCAATCAAAATCACGTAGAATGCATTACGTAAAAGTGTTGGTCTTTTTTTACGTACAGGGCAAACAATGATATTCCACTGACAAAGCACTAACGTTAGCGGTTCTGGAAACCATGTGCGTCACGAAGATTGTTTTTTTTTTTTTTTTTTTTTTTTTTTTTTTTGTGAGAACACATCGGCCGTCTTGGCACAGGAGCGGACTGACGAGTTGCCGTTTCTGGAAAACACAGTACTTACACACTGCTGCAGGTAAGAGTGAGTTAACTTAAATCACATCACATCTGTTATTTACGTAATTAAAAGTTTAGCCTCTGTTACGAAAAGTTACAGGTTCGATTTGCACGATCTGTTTTTTAAGAATTTAGAAGGAAGATCAAACGAGAATTAGAGGGGTTCAGTTATAAATACGTTTTGAATGATGTATTAAATAAAAGAACCCATATCACTGACGGATTTCATTGTGGCCGCTTCTTATCGCCAAAGTTAGAAATGGCTAAAAAGACTCACTACGGTGCATCCAATAAGCCACCGATTCTTTGAAGAATTGAATTCCCATGAACAAAAGAGTTTCAAACGGCTAATTACCTTACAAATGAGGTAACGTCTTAAAGGTCTGACTATAAGCGTGTAAGCGAGAAAACGTTTGTGTAAGGTTTAATATTATACTTAGAGTTTGTTAAAAATCGCTAAGTGCTCTCGTTACAGAACAACAGGTAAGTATAGTATCCTTTATTTGCCTTCTGTTTTAAACAAAAACTAGTTTCTCGCGCGTCTCAATGTTTATGACGTTTTGTCTTGGACGATGAGTTGTACAACGATATAATTTTGCAGCTGTAGTCAGTCCCATGTGTGGATACTGTCTGCAAACCGAACTATGAATAAAGTCTGTAGTAAATAAGTAATAAATTAAAACATCGTGCTTGATACTGAAGTTTGACTGGAAGAACAGCAAAAGTTTAGTAAGTGATAAACTACTTCACATTCATCATCTTGTTTACGATGGGGAGAGGGGAGGGGGCACTGTATCACTGGGAAAATATCTCTTTAGGGTATGAAATTATGTGTAAATTTTGTTGGAAGTCGCTAAGTGCTCATATTCCTAACTAATGGGTGAAAAACTCTGGGTACTTGCGTGCCATCAGTTACGCAGCCTCAAGAAAACCACCAAGTTCTGACTGTCGTACTGTCTTGTTGTGTCACAATTCTAAGATAATATTATACCTTTTAATGGTAGGTCATTACAGGAGTCTGAACTGTTAAATTCGGAAAATAACTACGCAAAGTATTTAAAATCAAATTTTGTTGTGCTTGGAAATCTGTAGGTGGGCTACCTGCAACAGGTACTGAGTTCTGGGATAGTGTTTTAGTAATACGAATTGCTGGTAAGATCATACCGATGATAGGGACAGAACCTATGTCCCTACTGCGTAGACAGCCGTTTGATAAATTTCTTTACGAGGGGGCAGCTGTATAAAAGAAGAGCCACCTCTAGTTAAGAAAATTAGTATTGTGTGTATTGTTGCATAATATTTTGTGTATGAGTAGCTGTTATTATTGTGGTCCCTAGACTGGCGATTCATTTGTTGCAGGTCGCCACACTAGCTATTCCTGAGCAAGTCGCTTCATCTGCATGTAACTACAACAACCTGCATCTATACATTAATTACTGTATTTGTTTGTTGATCTCCATCTACAATTGTACCCACCTTCCTCCATCACCAAGTGACCTTCGTGCATCGGAATGTTGACTATCAACCGAATCCTCCTATCAGTCCAGTTGTGACATAGGTTAATTTCTTTCTTCTTTTCAATCAGTACCTCCTCATTCGTCCTTCGATCTACGCAGTCAACGTTTAGCATTTTTACATAAATGGCATTTCAAAATGTTAATTTCTTTTCTAGCCTGAAAAGTTTATTGTCTATGTTTCACTTCTGTACAAGGCTGTACTCCAGGCAAATACATAAAGAAAAGAATTATTGACATTTAAATTTATCTTCGCTGTTAACATTTCTCCCATTTTCAGGAACACTTTACTTACCATTGCTAATCTACATCTTATAACAACCATTCTACTTCAGTCATCAATGGCTCTTTTGATGCTCAGATAGCAAAACTCATCTTCAACTTTATGTGCTTCGTTTCCACATGTAATATACCCAGCTTCACTTGATTTCATTCGACCACGCTGTCCTTATTTTACTTCTGTTGAATTTCATCTTGGAATCTTATTTCACAGCAGTGTTCATTGTTGTACGCGTTCCCGTGAGATTATGTAAGAGATCAGCAACACCCAATCTCTGTGCATCACTTATGGAAATTCTAACCCACAAGTTTTACATATAATTATACTAGAAATATATTACTGAAGTTTAACTTCCAAATATGAAAGTCTCGTGGAAGAGGTTATTGGTCATAAATGGGTACCTATATGTGTGTGTGCTGTGCTTGAGAATTAATCATAGGGAAGACATTTGAAAAGTGTAGAGCACACGTATTTCACTGCGAAACTTCTCAGTCACAACACCTTTATGTACAAACCGAGTATCAGCCTGAGAAATATTATAATAATAAGATTGTTCCCAGGGCTTAGAGTAATATAGAACCAAGAAAGAATCAAAGAAAGTGTCATCATAACACCAATACTTGTTTTTAATGTCAGTGAATACTGTGAATCCCAACAGAATTAATTATTGCAGTTACAGTGGAAACAATAAAATATAATTTGTCGTTGACATATGAAAAAGTGAATCAAATGAACATTTCACTACTGTTACTACCATTTTAATTATTATTTATAACAATTAAATCATTATTAGCGTTATTATTATTATTTAAAGTATAACACAAAATTATTTGAGTATGTAAGATAATAGCCTGATGTTATAGTATGCCTGTAGGACTGACTACGATAAGGTAAAAAGAATGTAATAAATGATTAATTAGGACAGGACTTATAAACTCATAGAAGAATGTACTATCTGCAGAAATATTTATAACAATCAGAATTTGGCCTGGAGACTAGCATCCAAAGCAGGTAATGGAGTAAAACTGAATACATGCGATGTTTAAAATAATGCTTAGCGTATTTTGGGGTGACCATTTCTCTTTGTCAAATGTTTCTTAAAATGATTAGCATATATTGGTCTTTTTAAAAGCTAAACTGTGCCAAGTCAAACAATTGTACAGTAAGGAAAACCTGTAGGCCACAGTAAGGAATTAACACTAGTAACAGCGCCAGAATCCGAACCCAGGTCTCCTGCTTACTATGGAGATGCACTATCCGTTAAGCCCCACTGTCACTGTACATATTACTGCTGCATGGACTACTCTAGTATGTCTCCTTCAATGATATAAGTTTAGACTTACTTCTGTCCTCCTTCTAAACTCACATCAGTATTGTGTGGATCTCCAAGATTGGTATAGCACCTTAACGATGAGCCCAATGATGTTAATCAAGCCTGTACCACAAGTGTAGGTGATGGGTTAATTATATCCAATTCACTGCTATTCCTCAGTATGTCTCCATAACACTAAGTATATTTCATTAATATATCACCTACACCTACACGCCATTAATTGTACAGCAGTACTTTAAATACCAAAACTTAGATGGAAATTTATGGATGTACCCTGAAAAACAAGTAAGATGTGTGGAATAGTAACAGATAAGAAAGTTATAAATATGTGTGACAAAAAATTAGTCACCTGCAGGAGACATTGCGCTAATTCTGTGTAAAACTGCTGACAGACAGTGAACAAGACAATCTACAAACTCCTACAGTTACATTACACCCAGCAGAAGTATTCACTGATCCCACGGAGCTACCAAGTTTCAGCAATGCTAGTTCCTATATTTCACCCTCATACAGACATTTTCTATGGAGTTAAGGTTGGGTAATTTAGTGGGTCAATTGACATGTGTGAGAGTGCCTGAATGTTCGTCAGTGGGGTAGGCATGCATATAGCTTTGTGAACATGAGTGTTGCTCTTTTGGAAAAAGGGAATGTCCTCAGCATACTAAATGATAATTGGAAAATAAACAGCCTGCTTCATGTTCATGAGGCAGCCCAACGTGTGGTATGAGAACCACCCAAAAAATATCACAACACCACCTCTGCCCCTGAACTACACTGTCCTTGCACTAGAGGTTAAATGTCTCATAGCATTGTTGGTGTACCAAGGGCCTTCTACCATTTGAAATATGACAAAACCGTAACTCAGTGGACTGCAGTACAGGTATACATCCCCAGAGAGGTACTGTTCAGCTTTTGTGTTGTTTGGACTAACGAAGATGTGCCGCTGTATATGTCGTTGTGAGTAATGACCTTTTGCGAGGTACTGGGCTGCAAAGGCCCCTTGCAAGCAGTTCTCCTGAAAACTGGCTGAGTTGTTTCTTCCTGCAGAGACAGACGCAATTATTGTCATTCTTCAAACCAGCTGTCTTTTATGAGGCATGTCGTCTCAAGTCCCTGTCAGTGAAAACATTTCCATAATGTCTGTTCTTACACCATGCTACGTAGCTATGAATTGTACACCACTCAAAGTATACACATGGGGTAGTTGACGTTAATATACCCACAAGCAGGACAGTTTCATAAACAGTGTTGCCATCAACATGTTCAGACACGATAGCTCGCTTTGGTCATTTCGTCACTTCTCTAAGTCGTCCACTTCTTATTACATTGAAACCATACAACTGACTGACATACGGATTGTAATGGGTATAAGCGCATATATTTTCATATGTGGCATCTTAACATGTAGGCGCATCATTGTGTTGGTTGTTTTATCTCTGCATCAAACTGTCGTCCTACAAACACGTCATGTAATTGAATACCTCATGTTTTCTGTGTGGTTGTAGCTGTACCACTAAGTAGACTACCCCTTTCAGGATAGCCTCACCGTTTTGCATCCATTCATGCACACTTCAACATTTTACCTGCTACCCAGGAAAATAAGCATAATGGCTTGCTCTAGCCACATGTACTTGGAGGTACTGCCCCAGCATAAAAATATATAACTTGTAATAGCTACAATTATTAATGTACAAATAAAGTAAACACTAACGTATTCTTGCTCAGTATGTCACTCTCAGTCACCATTACAAATATCTGCACTTACACCCATTAAACCATGCTGACATACCACTTTACTGGTTTAATCCATTGAGTGGTGGCGTTTTCATGAACAGATGGTAGCATTCCTATATCATCTACAGTTCTACAAAGCGAACAGCGGACTCTCTTAAGGCTGTGAGTAGTATTTTGGCAGGTGAGTGTATCCAGCTCTTTCTGCCATTCTGCTAGGACTCTATGTCGACCCTTACTAATGCACTAATTCCACACAATGAACTGGGAACATACAACTGCAGTGCCATGACTTAATTGATCGATGGAACATCATATACCCAGCTCTGCTCCACCTACACTGCATCAGGCGACCAGCCAGCTCGTTTAAGTCGGTGTCTACTGCGGTGCACAGTGAACTTAGCTGTAGATTACTTCTTGGAGTTGTAGAGTGACACCGGTGGTTTAGTTCACATTTTAAAGTGAAATCTGTAAAAACACTATCAGGTAGGTGATGGCAGCACTAACAATAGACATAAAGAGAGGCAAACTGATGTTGAAGAAACCTGCAGCAGAGAAGTGTAGTGGTTCCACTTCCAGCCAGAAAGTGTCACACGCTTCACTCCGTCTTAACAGCGTCGCGACCTTGTTCAATAATAGAGTCACTCTGACAGCGTGATGGGCTGCAGAAGAGCACGCCCAGCAAGTAAGGAGGAGACTTCCCAACACGAACAGCAGCCAACTGGAAAGCCACGACAGGAGCAGACTGCTTTGCTTGTTGGCTCGCGCCATCACCACCCCGTAGCTCAGAGCGATGATCATGACGAAGTTGTTACCGGCAGCGAGCAGCAGCGCTGGTCCGAAGTGGCGGCCACACAGCAGCCCGCAGCGGTGCAGCGCCAGCCGGGCGCGCTGCAGTCGCCGCAGTTGACCGACCGCCACCAGAGGCGCTGCAGACAGCCCCGGCCACGTCATCGCCTCGTCCAGGTCGTTCTCCCCGCGGATCCGAGGCCACACGCTTCTCAGGAGGTGGACACTGACAGTGCGCAGACGGTCTCTTATTACCAGAACTATGCAGGTGAACTGCGATCGCCAAACCATACAGTACGCCTGGAGACAGAAAATGATGATCGGGGCGCGAGCATCACTGAAAATATTGTATACGTAGAACACGAGAGGTATGAAGAGAAACATTAGAACTGAAACCAGCAAGAGAGTCCCTATTAGCCTCGTTTTACTGTAATGACTTCGGAAGTAATTTCTCTCATACTGGGCAAATAATTCGTCTACCAGTTCCAAAAGTCGAAAAATTTCTCTCACATATCTGTTTGCAGAAATTAGACATGTCGTCAACATCACAGCCGGCTCAAGCCAACTAACGTGTGAAATCAATAAATTAATAACTTGAATCGCCGGTGGTTGTCCAGGATGCGACCGTAAACATTTCTCGCTGAAGATGCAGTATGAGCCAGCACCCGCAATGAAGATCAGCCAGACAGATGCTATTCCTACAGTAGCCAATCTGCTCACTTGTGCGTTGAACATATTATGTTCTGAAAAGGCCTGACAGCCAAATCTCACTGAAGCCAGACCACATACTTGAGCCAGAAAACGCAGAGGCCTGATAGCATTTTTCAAGCTGTAGACATTCATTGCAAAATACATACAACGAATTTAGACTATAGTGTCTTACTGCAAATGCATGAACACTTACTGAGAAAAACCAAAACACGATGACAGATGTAAGTGTAATTTATCCCTCCAGGAACTAAAAAACACTTCTTAATTTACCTTTTATTTTTTCTTCTGGTGATGTCATAATATAGTCAATAAACCGCTAATAACGAATATCAGTGTTCTTTAACTGTGCTGAAAGAATGAGGCAGAAAGCTAGTTCTCAACACTTGGTGCTAGTGGGCAACTGCAACTCCAGGAAGTGGTTGGAGCCGCGACAAACGTCTTACTGCGAGCCCAGCATAAGAATACTGTTCTCTTCCTATCCTACTTTATGCACTTAATGTAGATTAATTTCGATCTCCAGCTCATCAGCTGTAATGTAAGTGTGTGCTGTCATAAGCTAAATGTTATCAAAGGAGAACAGATCGAAGTCCAGTTGAGTTAATGTGATGAAAAGCACGACATTAATCAGTGGACATACAGGAAAACCAGTTCTTTAAGTATTCATTCATAAATTATTTTAGAAATGGTACATTACAGAAGCTCATGTTCCTGACCAAACAATATGTGAAACTCAGCACGCAAATCCCACGGTTCTTCTCATCACAGGGAAGAGCAGACATTCTGCTATGTAAAACTACATGCTTTAAAAAATTGTTGGCTCTTATCGGGCAGAGCCCAGTTTTCTTCAGAGAGTTGTAATATTTTTCGTCCCGCTCAAAAATTGCTTCCAGACAATTTTCACATGATCGTTTTTCTTTAGTAGTAGGGCAAACTGTCTAAAATAGGTATTTTCATTGTTTTGTGAGCAAAAACTTATTCTGTTGCTATTAGTGTGTTGGTGTTTCCTGTATTATATGCACTGTTGTACTCATGATGTTGAAGGTTACGATTTTTTCGTATTTTAGAACATGTGATATACATTCCAAGTACTTCACTGACACAATTGTGCATGTTTCTGCTAAAATTTGGCAAGTATTAGTAACCATGGTATAAACAAGTCTGTAATTTGATACGAACAGTAACAAGCGATTCACGCACTTGACACACTTATGAATGACTAAGTACGTCATACTGGAACAATTTAAAATACTGATACGAGGTTTCTCACAATACATATGCCTATACTGAAGTACATATGTGTTTCTATAACATAACGCTGTACATTTTAATGGTAAGTCCTGATACCACAACAGGGTGAAAGCTGTACTGCATATAAATGCATACAGTCGAAATTTAAAAAAAAAGTGTTGTAGTCTTATATGGGAATACTTTTTATTTGCTAAGATAGCAAAAAGCGATGCATCGGTTACTAGTTTCGGCCAGTTAAATGGACACTTCACATACCAGAAAGTGGTGCTTACATCGACTACTGAAGGAAGGTGGTTCAGTTTACAATTCAGATCTCAAAAATTATTGTTACAATACATACATATTATGTACGCTGATATGTACATATTGTAACCATAATTTTTGGATTTGTAATTGTAAACCTGTTGTAGCAAAGCATCTTGCCTCAGTAGTCAATAGACGGGGGCAGTAATGACGTGCCAACTACACGCATGCAGCATGTGCGAGCCCTATGGTGACAAAGACCTGGCTTTTAGCTCGAATTTGCTCCGTCCTTCACGGAAGTACCCAGAAAAGCGCGACATTTCATTTAGCACTGTAGTGTGCCATTTTCCGGTCGGTACAACTCTCTGCACTTAGTAGAATAGTTGTGTCAGCCCTATTTACACTTCACTATTTGTTCGTGATACAGAAGACGTTCATAGGTCCAGTGGTTGTTCGCAGGAAAAGATGTAGCCCAGTGATCCGTCATCACACTTTTTTTTAAATGAATGGCGATGATGATAGAGGAGAGGGATGAGTATTCTCAACTGGCATAAGCGATCGGTACGGCGTATTTGCTATGAAACGACATTACAGTACCATGCAGGAAGAATTTAAGGATTTAGTTCACAATGAAGGAGCAAAAAATTATAACGATCGACAGATGGGATTCATTGTTCTGTACATCAAGAAATTCTTTGTGCTAAATTTGTAGGCATGTGGGAGTTGAAGAGGCTGGTGCTACATTTAGTAACATTTCCGAAGTTGCACGCATTATTGCGTTGTCAGTTGCTACCGTTTTTAGTGGATCTGAATGAAAAGCACGGAGACTTCACATATTACTGCAGTGTTCGTTGCTTAAGTTAAGGGGGCTTTCTGGAACGAGTTTTCGATTTAAAAGTCGCTGCAGTTATTTGCGAAGAAAAAAGGAGTACCAGAACGAAAATCAGAATATCCGGAGTCGACTGAAGACTTCGCAGTTTAAGTGGACTTGACTGTACACTGCACACAGTAAGACACTGCATGGTCACTTCTCTGTGATTTGACAGCGGTGCATTTGTGTCGCAGGAGGAGTGCATGTGACAAAGGCATTCAAATTCTCAAACTCAACCGCGTTAAAGAAAATGCGATGTTTGAAGAATTAATTGTGGCCTTGAAAGAATTACAAGGATAGTTTTCTAAAGGTTTTGAGGACAGTGTCAGTCTTACATGCGTTTCCGAGCTATTTTTGAGACCCCTTGCTGTGTCATTTGAAAGAGCCCCTGGGAATGTGCAGATCTAAATGATTGACCTGCAAGGTAATTCCAATTTTAATTCCGAATCTTTTTACTTTAAAACTGTCCAGGATGTCTATAGTGGCTTCCTCAGGTAATTTACTATCAAAAACAATCTTGATCACAATTTCAATAAATTGTGATCAAGACTGTTTTTAATAGTAAATATTTGTAACATATTGATCAGTGTCAGTCCCATCATGTATTCAAAAGTAATTCCTCAGGTAAGATTTCTCAGTATCGGTACAGATGTTGCTACAATATTTCGATCAACATATTTGTGCGAAATACCTTTCTTCCATGGTGAAACCAAATAAGTAACGATTATGCGTCAACCTTCGTGCGAGACTCTAAGGAATTGTCTGACCTGTCAATATGATGACAGACTGTAACGGATAAAAAGCATGTTTTCAGCATACTGAAGATAACTAAATATACTTGAAAATTTGTTTTGTTTGTGATCTATGTTGTTGATAAATGTGAAATATAAAACCAAGTCGTATGCCATATGACTGCACTCGCGTTTAAATGTGGCACATTAGCAGTTTCTCCTCTTTCCCCTCCTCACGCTGACGCACTGTGGTTGGTAATGAGGGAAATGTCCAATGAGGCTGAGTGCTTTGGCACGGTATGTGAGCTAATATCTTGGCCACCTCTGTTGTAGATGCTATACCAAGACCTAATGCCTGCAGTGTCAGCATCCAACACTAAATTAGTGCTCCTAAAATACCAAACACATATGAGACAATTTTCCAGAAGACAGATGGCCATGCTCCAACATACAATAAGTGGTGACTCTGGTGCCTGTAGAGGCCACAGGCTGCTCGGATCTATTCTTTTCCACATGACTTGTGATTTCAAGTAGGCCTGACTATTCCCTAACGCAAAGTGTTATTTCGGAAAGCGCTCAGGCCAGTTTGCTCCAAGTGAGTTTATTTCGATTCCGCCTGGTGCTGATTCTAGTGGCAATCCACAGTTCGCTTTGAATTTATCCGCTGGACATTTCCCCATGTTAAAACTGAAGACGGACTCTACGCCAACTGGTACCTGTGCCGAAGCTCAGATGCTGGAACATAAGCGATATCATACAGAGGACGCAGACATTTCCGTTGTGAACTCCCCCGTCTTACCCTCCTCAGCGTCAAGTTTGTCTCTTGGTGGTACGAACTGCTTCCCGTCCTACTTTGGAGTCACGTCAGGAATCGGGCGTGTTTGACACGCCTTCCTCAACCCTCCCTCCCACCCACCCACCTCACTTCACCCCTCGCCCCTGCCAGATATCGCAGTAAGACGAACAGCGACGTCTCCTTGCCTCTGTGTCGACCGCCATCGATGGCGCTTCGGTTACACAATATTCGGTGCTTCCGCCTTTGAATCTTGTAGTGCAGGAGTCGCCCGAGGCTGTTCAGTCTCGTCGCCTGCTGCGCCAGTTGTTCCGTCCTTGTCTGCCACCTGGGTGTTCCCCTCACGCAGCGGATTACTGTTGCTAGTAGAGGGTACATTCAGATCTCGTGCTTGAGCCACCTACTCTTCCGGCTGATGAGGCGACTTTGCCTCACGGCCGGCGTACACAGCGTGACCAACTGGATCGCTGTCTTGCGCAATAAATCGCGGCATAAGTGCTCTGCAAGGCGTGGGACTAGTCCCCCTTCCCTCGGACTCGTCTGTGGACTCGCCAAAGGATTGATGATCGGAATGTGGCTTAGATGGACATAACTTTGTCCCAGTATGGTAGATGACTCAGGCATATAGCCTTGTAACTTTTAATGTCATTCGCACTGAATCTCAGTTACGTCTCGCAGGTTCAGTCAGTTTATTTATGATTCAAGCGCAGACATCTTATTGCAGGAAATATTGTTTACTACCTTCTCTCTCCCAGTATTTCGGACCTTTTTTAATGTAGCGCCTGAAGACTCAATGGGTGTTGCTCTCCTTTATCGTGAAGGTTTTCCTGCCACTGACACTGAAGTTCTCGATTCTGGCTGCGGGATTGGTTGTCATATTTTTGACCTTACCTCGGTGGGGCTTCATGCACCATGTGCAATGGGTCAAACGGTGACGTGCTCTAGTTTTTATAGGGAGGAGCTCCCTTATCTTTCGCGTAAGAATCCTCGGCACCTTCTACTGGGTGGTGAGTTCAACTGCGTGTTGCATCCCGCTGTTCAGTCCTTCGTTTTAATTTTAGTCGTGATCTCCATGAACTGGTTCGTACGATGCGTTTGAGGGATTTCTGGGAACAAAACCTCCAACATTATTAAAAGTTATGGTATTTACTGCGACGTCTAGTATCCGATTGACACATTTTGGCCGGCCGAAGTGGCCGTGCGGTTAAAGGCGCTGCAGTCTGGAACCGCAAGACCACTACGGTCGCAGGTTCGAATCCTGCCTCGGGCATGGATGTTTGTGATGTCCTTAGGTTAGTTAGGTTTAACTAGTTCTAAGTTCTAGGGGACTAATGACCTCAGCAGTTGAGTCCCATAGTGCTCAGAGCCATTTGAACCATTTTGACACATTTTGTTTATTCGATGTTTTTTATCATCAGTTTCTTGCAGTCGACGCAACTCCTGTCCTTTCAATGATGTTTGTGCTGCTGCAGCAGCTACCGACCTCGCCCGACAACCCATGAAATACTGTCGTGCTCATTGGATGCTCGTCAGTTCCGATCTTGCTGAAGAGTCCGTTGATGCCGTGATTGGTGCCGAGATGTTTGTCTCCGCTCTGTAGAGAGGGTAGTGGTATGAGCATGCAAAGCCGTGAATCCGAAAAATGCTGATATGTTATCCCGCAGCAGGGGTGAGGGACTTTCGGAACGCCGAACTTCGTGAATTATACCACGGACAGGTGATGCCTGTCTGAGTATCGCAGACGTTCGGTGCGTCAATGCTAAGTTGCTGCTGATTAGGAACCAACAGATGGAGAGCTGAGGGAGATGACTAAGCCACGTTCTCTCGTTAACAGGGAACTGACGTCTTCCACTCACTTGCTTCGCCAGCACACTCGTCGTCGTCGCTCTCTTGTTACTTCCCTCACCGCACGTCATCACTGTCAGTTGACTACTTAAGCTTAAGGTGTATGCACCACATGACACCGTGGGCCTGCTTCTGATGCTAGTTTTGCTACCCTCTGTGTGATAATCACGCCTGACCAGAATCTTGCGTTTTTAGCGGATTTTCAGGTGGATGATGTGTTTTTTAAGATATTGTTAAATCCTCCTGTGATAAATCCTAGGATCAGGACGGGCTACCAAAGTAATTTGATTTACGTTTTGACTTCTCTTAGGTTCTACGTTTACTTCCACTAAGAAAAAAAAGATTTGCAGACTAGATCTGTGCCTACAAACTTCAAGGTGGGTAAAACTGTTCTCATTTCAAATCATCGTGGCCGTTGAACAACGGCTGACTTTCGTCCCTCAAGTTACTCAGTTTTGATTACAAAATTGTTGCACGGGATGTGAACAGAAGGTTAGCCTTATTGCTTAGTTGTTTGATTTGTAAACATCAGTGTTGTTGCCTCCCTGCCCATACAATGATGTCTCTCGTGGTACAAAATGGGTATGTGGTGTCGCTGGCGGCTGTTACATCTATTCAGTGTGCTACTGCCTTTTTAGATTTTCTTAAAGTATTTGATCTAGTTAGTTAGGCCTATCTCGGTCACCTGTTGGAGATCGTTAGCGTCACCGCTCGTTCACGTTTCATTCTTTCTAACTTGTACAAGGGCATTGCAGCGTCACTGGTGACCAATGGGCGGCTGACACCGTCGGCTGTTTTCTGTCGGGGACTGCCCCAGGGCAGTCTGTTCCCTGCGTTTTTTATTTGTCTTGTTTTTCGAACCGTTGTTGCGCCAAGTTTCTTATTAGCTGTCAGGTATAAAACTCCCATGGGGGAACGTCACAGTTAGGGCGTATGTCGATGACGTGGTGGTATTCCTTCTTCGAAGAGAAGAAGCCCCCTTATTAAAGGAGATACTTGATGATTTTTTTGTAGCTCAGACGCGCTGATAAATGAAAACAAATGCTGATTCCTCAGCATACAATGCTCAGAAGACACTGTCGTTTCTTGGGCACGTTTTGTGAATGGATATACATCTTTGCGAGTGATCGTTTATCGTGACCCACTGAAGATGGCCGAAACATATTACTGATAAAATTCAGGATGCCGTCATGGAATATGAACGACACTCGCATACCATTTTGCAGAAATTATGAATATTAGACATCTATTATTTTGTGTAAGGCACATTATATTGCACAAATCTTTCCCCTTCCCATATCGGTAGCGAAGAAAATGTGGCAACTGTGTTGCCTATTTACATGGCAAGACCATACATTTAAACTACGTTACGAGATACCGACGAAGCCGTGCTCGGAAGGAGTCTTTTCCCGCTCAGATATCACAGACAAGGCGTCTGCACCGTGTGTCCGATGCATGACACTGATGATTCTTACTGCCGGTAAACCTCCGGGGGTGTAACGTCGTCATCAATGAAACTCTTCTGTAGCTAACGTTTCGTCCAGGACAGCGCTGGACACCTTCAGAAGCGTTCTACTTTGTTGAGCCTTGCTGGAGAAAGCCTTCATTCTATCATACTGATTTTTATCCGTGAAGTGCAAACTATCACGTAACGTCTCTTCGCTCTAGTACAGCCAGTAAGTCTTGCTTCAGCTGTTGACACAGGTCGCATTTATTTCAAATGGCGAAACTTTCAAGAATTTTATATTGCGGTGAGCTATCTGGGGGACGACATCTTGCGGTGGCAACTGGTCACGACACAATTCCTTCTTCCTCGTGGGGACGGGTGGGTCTGTCCCAGTCCTGTTGAATTGTTATCATCGCATGTTCGTTGGAGAGCTGTGTGGACCAACATCAATCTCCCGAATCATGGCGGAGATAGCTTCCTTTTGACACAGAATCATCAATAACTTATTACCTACTAATGAACTTCAACACCGAATTGGATTTAGTGACACAACCACAAATTGTCGATGTGGTTCTTTGGACACGCTTCCACAGAGACACGCAGTGGTCAGCTGTCGAACTGACTCTGGGTGCTGATTCTGCTTGCTTTTCCCAACATGGTTTCAATGACTTTCGTCATTGCTCACACCAGTGACATTACCCTGCGGACAGATTTCTCCTACTTTGCGAAGTCGAAGAGTATTTCCGTGATATGTTTAATTTCACATTTTGTACATTTTTTTGTTGCTGGCGTCGGGCAGGGAGGGGGGAGGATGACTTTGACGTTTCAGCAGTACATGCTTATTGCATATTGCGAAGCCTCGCACTTGCACCAATATCTGGACACTTTTGATTACATGCGAAATCTCACGTTTACTAGACAGGTTGTTGGTCAGGTTGGTCAATCGGTGTGACCTCTATCCCACTGACACGTCGAGGTAACACATCGGTCTACGTGATCTTTGTGTTGTGTTACATAGAGGGGAGAGAAAAGAAAAAAAATGGCTCACTTCGGTAATCTGTGGTGAATGGATCGCTTGATAGAGTCCCAATCTTTCTTTTATTTTCCATTTATGTATATATATGATCTATTTCTGTTCTCCACATACGTTGTATTGCTTGATATGTATGGCATATGAGGGAAAGTGTGGTGGAGGAACATACAAGCTTCCACGTGCTTTGTGGAATAAAAGAAGAAAACAAAGATCATAACTAATAATCGAACACTGTGGATACCGGGTTCGAACCTCTCCACTGTTTAAATTTTGTATGAAAAGCATCGTCAATTGCACCCAAGGACTTCCGGCACATGAAGCCCTTCTCGTTCTGCTAACGGCATTGTCAAAGAGGGCGGAGGAACGAACAGAGGTTCAGGGCACTCTCTTGCCCTTCGGGCGGGAAACTACCTCTAAGACAGAAGAATCAGCAATGATCAGCGACGTGAGGATACACAGGACATGTGACTTATAACTGAATAATTGTTATGATGATCTCTCAGTTGGCAAAGGATTGCGAACTAGTCCCCCAATTGGATCTCTGGGAGGGGACCATCAGAGAAATATTGAGTAACCAACGAAAGGGTAACGTTCTACGAATCAGGGTGTGGAATATCAGAAGTGTGCACATGGTAGGAAAGCTATAAAATCTGAAAAGGGAAATGCTAAGGCTCAGTCTAGATATGGATAGGAGTAGTGAAGTGAAATGGAAAGACAAGGATTTCTGGTCAGACGAGTACAGGGTAATATCACTAGTAGCAGTCAATGGTGCAACAAGAGTAGGATTCATTATAAATGGGAAGATACTGCAGAGAGTGGGTTACTGTGAACAGTTAGATGATAGTGTTGTTGACATCAGAATCGACAGCAAGCTGAAGATGAAGAGATAGAGAAAGTATATGATGATATTGGACAGGTAATTCAGTACGTTAAGAGAGATGAAATCCTACCACTCATGGGGGATGGTGGATTAGAATGCGGTTGTAGGGGAAGGAGTAGAGGAAAGTGTTACTGGGGAATATGTGCTTGATAGTAAGAATGAAAGAGGAGAGCGAGTGACCGCATTCTGCAATGAATTTGAGCTACCAATAGCAAATAGTATATTCAAGATTCACAAGAGGAAGAGGTATACGTCGAAAAGGCCGGGAGATACGGAAATATTCCAGCTAGATTACGTCATGGTCAATCAAAGTTTCCGAGATCAGATATTGCGATGTAAGGCATATTCAGGAACAGATACAGACCACAAATTATTAATGATGAAGACTAATCAGGAAGAATCAGTGCAGAAAGAAGTGGGATACGGAAGTACTAAGGAATGAATAGGTATGCTCGCAGTTCTCTGAGTGTATAGATACTGCGATAAATAACAGCTCAGTAATCATTTCAAAAATGGTTCAAATGGCTCTGAGCACTATGGGACTCAACTGCTGAGGTCATTAGTCCCCTAGAACTTAGAACTAGTTAAACCTAACTAACCTAAGGACATCACACACATCCATGCCCGAGGCAGGATTCGAACCTGCGACAGTAGCGGTCTCGCGGTTCCAGACTGCAGCGCCAGAACCGCGCGGCCACTGCGGCCGGCAATCATTTCAAATGAAGAGGAATGAACATATCTAAAGAGTCCAATCATAGGAGCTGGAAATAAACATATAGGTACACGGTAGGTAACTGTGAAGAAACTATGGTTAACAGAAAAAAATACTCTAGTTGATCGATGAAAGAACGCAGTACAAAAAAGTTCAGTGAAATTCAAGAACACAGAAATACAAGTTACTACTTTTTTCGTCATCAGTCTTCTGACTGGTTTGATGTGGCCCACAACGAATCCTCTCCTGTATCAACCTCTTCATCTCAGAGTCGCACTCGCAACCAACGCCCTCATTTATTTTTTATTTCCCCAATATCTGTCTTCCTCTGCCATTCTTTTCCTCTACAGCTCCCTCTAGTACGATGGAAGTTATTCCCTGATGTCTTAACTGATGTCCTATCATCCAGCCCCTTCTTCTCGTCAGTGTTTTTCGCATATTCCTTTCCTCTCCGATTCCGCCCAGAACCTCCTCATTCCTTACCATATCAGTCCACCTAATTTTCAACATTCGTTTGCAGCACCACATTTCAAATGTTTCTATTCTCTTCTGTTCCTGTTTTCTCACAGTCCATGTTTCACTATCGCACCATGCTGTGCTTCAGACATAGATTATCAGAAGTTTCTTCCTCAAATTGAGTCCTATGTTTGATAGTACTAGACTTGTCTTGGCCAGGAATGCTCTTTTTGAAAGTGCTGGTCTGCTTTTAATGTCCTGCTTGCTCCGTCAGTCAGTCATTGGTTATTTTGCTGCCTAGGTAGTAGAACTCCTTAACGTCATCGACTTCGTGACCATCAATCCTGACGTTAAGTTTCTCACTGTTCTCATTTCTGCTACCTTTCATTACTTTCGTCTTTCTTCGCTTTACTTTCAATCCTTATTCTGTACTCATTAGATTGTTCATTCCATGCAACAGATCATATTACTATTCTCCACTTTCACTGTGGATAGCAATGTCACCAGCGAATTGTATCACTGATATACTGTGACGCTGAATTTTAATTCCACACATGAAACTTCCTTTCATTTCCATCTCTGATTTATCGATGTATAAGATTGAACAGTATGGATGAAAGACTATATCTCTGTCTTACAGCATTTTTAATCCAAGCATTTAGTTCTTGATCGCGTAGAACTTAAATAAATAGGAACTGCAGGGAAACTAAAGCGAAATGGCTGTTTGAAAAGTATAAAGAAAACTAAAACGAGTGATGCCTGGGTGTTGCGTGATGTCCTTATGTTAGTTAGGTTTAAGTAGTTCTAAGTTCTAGGGGACTGATGACCATAGATGTTAAGTCCCATAGAGCTCAGAGCCATCTAAAAAGAATTGTTTGTTGGAAGGACGGTCTTAGCATTCATAAAAGTCAAAACCGACTTTGTTGAAATGAAAAGCAAGGGTTTTATCATTAAGTGTGCAATGGTAATTCCAATGATAAGTGCAGAAGAGTGAGAAGATAGGTGGCAGAGTACGTTAAAGACCTCTATGAGGGACAAGACTTGCTTTATAACGTGGTGGATGAGGAAACAGGAGTCGATAGGGAAGAGAAAGGGGATCCAGTATTAGAATCAGAATTTAAAAAATAAATTTAATTACTGCGTAATTTCACTATTTCCAGAAATCTACTTCCTGAAAAAAAGCGATCTCACACTGTGTTTTGTGAGAGGTTCACTCTACAGAAATCACAATTGGTTTAGCAAAGGTTTTTATACTTGACACAGTACGCTGAATAACACAGAGCAATGGCACTACCACACTGCAGAATACAGATCCGAGACGAGCCCCCCATTGCGGGCTTTCAAAAAAAAAATGGTGGTTTTGTGGCCCTCAACTACGTACCCTCAGACTCAGAGTTGAAATATTAAAAGTTTTGGATGGTTTCCTTGTCTAGGTGCAGGGGTGCATAGTTGCTGCGTTACAAGCAAAATACTGCTGAGTATAAGTATACAATATGAATACACAAATGAATCGAATCGTCGAAGATTCCTATCACTTGACAATTGCGAATATTGAATGTAACGTAGAAATTTATAAATGAAAGATTGCAATTAAATAAAATCTGCAGCGACTATTCTTAAAGACTTTAAAGGATGAGTACGATAACAGAAGTCCCTTTAAGAGTGCTGTTTCTTACTGCAAAGCACTTATTGATGTGGATGGTCCAGCATTTAAATAAAATATAAGTTGAATAACGGGGAAACAATAGATTCCTACTTCACGTAGTTAGCTATGAACAACAGCGTAGCTCGCGAGATATTCACTTCTAAACGCACACTACGTCTTCACTGCAGAAGCCACAGAAGTCTCACAAGTGCACAAGTCGGCACTCTGAAATATTTCTATGTCCCGCGGCCACGCGCAAACTGCCGCACTCTCCACGTAGTTGCTGCGACCGACCGTCGCTGCTTCCCATCCAGCACCCTCTGTCCTCTCCAGCACTCCTCCTCTACTATGATCAGTCTCCCCATTAGCGAGCGCTGTGATTGGCTAGAGCGCTCCCGCCATTTCTCCAAGCCAATGCACACTCACAAATATATTGAAACACATTCGAAAAACTGGATTTACATCTAGATCACTTGAAATATAATAAATATTCCTACTGCTGGACCATAAACACGCTCCAACACACATTATTAAATACATAAACAAATCAAACATATATCAAAGGAATAGAAACTAAACGTAGGCCAGTAGCCTAATGTCTCTGTGCTTTCTAAAAAACCGTAAATATTTGACCAATTTCTTCATGAATAATATGTTGTTGTTGTGGTCTTCGGTCCTGGGACTGGTTTGATGCAGCTCTCCATGCTACTCTATCCTGTGCAAGCTTCTTCATCTCCCAGTACCTGCTGCAGCCTACATCCTTCTGAATCTGCTTAGTGTATTCATCTCTTGGTCTCCCTCTACGATTTTTACCCTCCACGCTGCCCCCCAATACTAAATTAGTGATACCTTGATGCCTCAGAACATGTCCTACCAACAGATCCCTTCTCCTAGTCAAGTTGTGCCACAAGCTCCTCTTCTCCCCAATTCTGTTCAATACCTCCTCGTTAGTTATGTGATCCACCCATCTAATCTTCAGCATTCTTCTGTAGCACCACATTTCGAAAGCTTCTATTTTCTTCTTGTCCAAACTGTTTATCGTTCATCTTTCGCTTCCATACATGGCTGCACTCCATACAAATACTTTCAGAAACGACTTCCTGACACTTAAATCTATACTCGATGTTAACAAATTTCTCTTCTTCAGAAACGCTTTCCTTGCCATTGCCAGTCTACATTTTACATCCTCTATACTTCGACCATCATCAGTTATTTTGCTCCCCAAATAGCAAAATTCCTTTACTACTTTAAGTGTCTCATTTCCTAATCTAATTCCCTCAGCAACACCCGACTTAATTCGACTACATTCCATTATCCTTGTTTTGCTTTTGTTGATGTTCATGTTATATCTTCCTTTCAAGACACTGTCCATTCCGTTCAACTGCTCTTCCAAGTCCTTTGCTATCTCTCACAGAATCTCGGCGAACCTCAAAGTTTTTATTTCTTCTCCATGGATTTTAATACCTACTCCGAATTTTTTTTTCTTTCCTTTACTGCTTGCTCAATATACAGATTAAATAACATCGGGGAGAGGCTACAACCACGTGTCACTCCCTTCCCAACCAAGGCTTCCCTTTCATGCCCCTCAACTCTTATAACTGCCATCTGGTTTCTGTACAAATTCTAAATAGCCTTTCGCTCCCTGTATTTTACCCGAGCCACCTTTAGAATTTGAAACAGAGTATTCCAGTCAACATTGTCAAAAGCTTTCTCTAAGTCTACAAATGCTAGAAACGTTGGTTTGTCTTTCCATAATCTTTCTTCTAAGATAAATCGTAAGGTCAGTATTGCCTCACGTGTTCCAATATTTCTTCGGAATCAAAACTGATCTTCCCCGAGGTCGGCTTCTACCAGTTTTTCCATTCGTCTGTAAAGAATTCGTTTTAGTATTTTGCAGTTGTGACTTATTAAATTGATAGTTCGGTAATTTTCACATCTGTCAACACCTGCTTTCTTTGGGATTGGAATTATTATTATTATTTTTTTTGACGTCTCAGTGTATTTCGCCTGTCTCATACATCTTGCTCACCAGATGGTAGAGTTTTGTCAGGACTGGCTCTCCCAAGGCCGTCAGTAGTTCTAATTGAATGTTGTCTACACCCGGGGCCTTGTTTCGACTCAGGCCTTTCAGTGCCCTGTCAGAGTCTACACACAGTATCATATATCCCATTTCATCTTCATCTACATTTTCTTCCATTTCCATAATATTGTCCTCAAGTACATCGCCCTTGTATAGACCCTCTATATACTCCTCCACCTTTCTGCTTTCCCTTCTTTGCTTAGAACTGGGTTTCTATCTGAGCTCTTGATATTCATACAAGTGGTTCTCCTTTCTCCTCCAGCCATCCCTGCTTAGCCATTTTGCACTTCCTGTCGATCTCATTTTTGAGACGTTTGTATTCCTTTTTGCCTGCTGCATTTACTGTATTTTCATATTTTCTCCTTTCAACAATTAGTTCAATATTTGTTCTGTTACCCAAGGATTTCTACTAGCCCTCGTCTTTTTACCTACTTGATCCTCTGTTGCCTTCACTACTTCATCCCTCAGAGCTACCCATTCTTCTTCTGCTGTATTTCTTTCCACCATTTCTGTCAATTGTTCCTTTATGCTCTCCCTGAAACCCTGTACAACCTCTGGTTTAGTCAGTTCATCCAGGTCCCATCTCCTTAAATTCCCACCTTTTTGCAGTTTCTTCAGTTTTAATCTGCAATTCATAACCAATAGATTGTGGTCAGAGTCCACATCTGCTCCCGGAAATGTCTTACAATTTAAAACCTGGTTCCTAAATCTCTGTCTTACCATTATATAATCTATCTGGTACCTTCTAGTATCTCCAGGATTCTTCCACGTATACAATCTTCTTTCGTGATTCTTGAACCAAGTGTTAGCGAGGATTAAATTATGCTCTGTGAAAAATTCTACCAGACGGCTTCCTCTTTCATTTCATAGCTCCAACCCATATTCAACTACTACGTTTCCTTCTCTCCCTTTTTCTACTCTCGAATTCCAGTCACCCATGACTTAAATTTTCGTCTCCCTTTACTACCCGAATAATTTCTTTTATCTCATCATACATTTCATCAATTCCTTCATAATCTGCAGAGCTAGTTGGCATATAAACTTGTACTACTGTAGTAGGCGTGGGGTTCGTGTCTATTTTGGCCACAATAATGCGTTCACTATGCTGTTCGTAGTAGTTTACCCGCACTCCTATTTTTTTGTTCATTATTAAACCTACTCCTGCATTAACCCAATTTGATTTTGTATTTATAACCCTGTATTCACCTGATCAAAAGTCTTGTTCCTCCTGCCACCGAAATTCACTAATTCCCACTATATCTAACTTTAACCTATCCATTTCCCTTTTTAAATTTTCTAACCTACCTGCCCGATTAAGGGATCTGACATTCCACGCTCAGATCCGCAGAACGCCAGTTTTCTTTCTCCTGATAATGACGTCCTCCTGAGTAGTCCCCGCCCGGAGATCCGAATGGGGGACTATTTTACCTCCGAAATATTTTACTCAAGAGGACGCCATCATCTTTTAACCACACAGTAAAGCTGCATGCCCTCAGAAAAAAATACGGCTGTAGTTCCCCCTTGCTTTCAGCCGTTCGCAGTACCAGCACAACAAGGCCGTTTTGGTTAGCGTTACAAGGCCAGATCAGTCAATCGTCCAGACTGTTGCCCTTCAACTACTGAAAAGGCTGCTGCCCCTCTTCAGGAACCAGACGTTTGTCTGGCCTCTCAACAGATACCCCTCCGTTGTGGTTGTACCCACGGTACGGCCATCTGTATCTCTGAGGCACGCAAGCCTCCCCATCAATGGCAAGGTCCATGGTTCATGGGAGGGGGGAGGGGGATAACTTTTTAATGGCCAGCAAAATATTACCCTATGACTGGGAGATTAGAGTACGCCTACGTTGTCTTAGAAGCTCTCTGTTGGCCATTTTCAAAAAAGGTAGTTGGCTTAGGACAAGGGAGGGACATGACTGCATCATCTCGCTACAGCCACCGCCTCCACAGCCCTGCCTCCGAGGTACATCAAATGGTTCAAATGGCTCTGAGCACTATGCGACTTAACTTCTTTGGTCATCAGTCCCCTAGAACTTAGAACTACTTAAACCTAACTAACCTAAGGACATCACACACATCCATTCCCGAGGCAGGATTCGAACCTGCGACCGTAGCGGTCGCGCGGATCCAAACTGTAGCGCCTAGAACCGCATGGCCACTGCGGCCGGCCGAGGTACATCTGATGTGCATATTTGGTCCAGCTTTGCTACTACTGCCCACCATCCATTAACGTGTCAGCATGTCAGTCTATGGTAACTCCTCGCAGCCTTCTGAGGACCGCCAGGAGCCGTCTGTCCTCTACGCCCACTTGTAGCCACGTCTCCTGCTCCCCCTTGGGCCCTCTAAATACCTCTCCTTCAACGTGTTAGCATAATTTGTGTCGCACGTGTGCCTTGTGTTCTTCCTGGGATAAGCTTTATAAGTACACCTCCCCCCTTCCACTCAATAATAATAGTGTTGCTCCTCCTGACAGAAGTTTCGTTCTTCTGCGTCCCTTGGCACCACCAGCCCCTCAATGTCATTCACTAACAGGCTAATCCTGTTGCTGCAACAAAAATCCAACTCTACTGTAGTTATTATCTTTAGAAGAGAGTTACCATAACAAACAATGGCTGGAACTTTTTCGACGGCGGTCTGTGCACTTGGGGAATTGTATCCCTTACTTTTTGCTTCCTCTTGTAGATTCTTAGTGGTACTAAGGGCGTAGATGTTATAAGTGTTTCTATTTCTTGAGATAGTAGAATTTAATGGCTACAATATTTTACTATTTGAGTATATTGTGGCTAACAGTCCTGAGTATTGTTTATTGTATTAGACGCCAAACTCTGCAGTTTGGACAAAAATGTAGCACATATAAATAGCTCTATGTTTCTTTATTGGACAAACAATAGTTTAGTTCCAAACACAACAATTCCCTACCTACATTGAGATATATGTACGATGTTTCTAGAAAAATACCTTTCAGTAGGGAACAAATTTTTAGAAGTCATGTTCATTTAATGTATCTCCGAGGGTAGCTGTTGGTGTTTGACGTACGCAAGATTGAAATCGGCGTGAAAGGTTCGCTGGCCTGAGACTACCATCGGCGGGAGATACAGATGGACATCTGAGGGTGTAAGCTTATGACTGTATGGTGGGTGATGCAGGAAAGCACAGT
The DNA here is from genome assembly GCF_021461385.2 of Schistocerca piceifrons. Taxonomy (NCBI): domain Eukaryota; kingdom Metazoa; phylum Arthropoda; class Insecta; order Orthoptera; family Acrididae; genus Schistocerca; species Schistocerca piceifrons. The sequence goes on along the minus strand of NC_060138.1, from coordinate 132,295,756 downwards.
AGACTGTTCAGTCTTGGCACCAGAGACGACATGAGAACGCGACTTGACATTGTTGTTGAGCAGCTAGGCGATCTTGTCTCTCCTTGAAACAAAAATATCGACACGGTATAGCCAGAGTGTCAACATGCGGTTCGAGCTGCTAATCATGCATCGTTTCCGAATATCCACTGAGAATTATTTTACGAACCAGAGTTCAGTGGAATTGTCCCACTGTCCTCACACATTATGAGGTAGGTTTCCATTATGTGAGGACATGCTTTCATTCGAGCGCTTACAGCTATAAACAGGACTCAGTTGTATTTTTCGACCAGTTTTCTACCTCTTCCACGTTCATTTCTCTGCCGCCTCTTTAATGTCAACTGGTCAGTAAACCCTTATCTCCCTCCTTTACCATTTTGGTCGCTACCTTTCCCTGAATGTTATGACCATATACTGATCCTGCTACGACTGTTTACGTGGTCAGTATACGCCATTATCCTCTGCTCATTCAGTTCCATTGTGGCATTGTTCGGAACTCAACTGACTTCACAAAGTGCGGTTCATCGCGCATCAAATCGTTTAAAATCTTTCTTCTAGAGTTCAGGGCAACTCCTCCAGTGACCCACGAACGGGTGTACCTCTTCCTGTCTAAGATTATTTCTGTACTTCTATAAAGATTCTGGTTTCCTGTGTCATTGTCAGTAATAATTAAATCATATAATAAGTCTTTGGAACTTCAGTCCTTTAGTTCATTTAAATAATTAATGTTTCTTACAGATAAATCATTTTAAACTATTCAGTTGACATTAACAGAACTTATTGTTCCTGAATCATGACTAGCTCACTTGCATCCTACACTGCAATTGCGATTTACACTTTTGTTCCTTCTGCACTTAACTTGTTTGGCGACTGTATTTTGTCTCAGTTACTTATTAGTGTATTCAGAAGTTCACATCAACTGTAAATGAGCTAGTACAACCGGAAAAGTGATCGTGCTTGTGGAAGAAAGTATTCATCATATATGTTAGTCGACGTTTCCCGGATTACGTGTCTTCCCACATATCGCAAGTAACTCAAATAGCCTGAAACGCAAAATTAGTATCGTGCACTACAATTTAAACATCTGTCGTTGACAAACCAGAGAGAGATATAGTGTTCTCCATTCAGTATCAATAATTCAAAAAATAGCAGTATTATTATGATATAAATGACATGGAATCTAATTTGTGAAGAAACACTTCAGTATTCTGACTTTTGTAATTTATACTTCTCCTGTTCGTCTATCCAAAACGCTTATTAAAGTTCTTTTGCAGAAACTTAAAAATAACTAATTTATACCTGTATTAAGTATTGCATCAAGCAAAATAGTACAGTAATCTGTCATGCAAACTAAAAATACCTCACAATGCTTATAACTGGAAGTAATCCATTTCCACTGACTCGATTAATCGAAGCATGAATTTCATTTCACTTATTTACTTCCAAAGCGTCTGCCTATATACTACATGTCAGAGTAAATCCTCCCTACACCATGTATTTTCTTATGTTAATTGTCTCTGGGGTATTATTGTTTCTGTGTCTGTTGTACACACACACACACACACACACGCGCGCGCGCGCACCCGCTCTCCCCCCCCCCCCCCCTCAGCCACCCACCCCTCCCACCACACACTCACACACGCGCACACGTGCACACATCAGTACCGTTGGAATATACTGTATTACTAGCATCCAGTTCCCTGAAGCCCGACTTTCTGTGTTTAATTGTACTTCCAGAATCGCTGTACCAACTCTTATACGTTTAAGATTCGATCTGGGAACTTATGTGGGGTTATGTTATGATCTGAATCGTTCCTCGTGCCATATTCAAGAATTTCATTCTTTTCATTTCCCTGAGACCTAGAAGCTGCTGATGAAATCTTCTGCCAGCTCCTACATCGTCACAGAACTGCTACAATGTGTTGATAATTAGATTATTTACATCGTTCAGCTCCTGTACAGTGTGCCTGTGATTTCTCTGTACCCATGAAGTTGCCACTACGAGACACCATTTCTTCCATGATTAGAAAATGTTGCAGCAATCGTAATAAATGGAAATCCGATTGCGCAATAATGGCCGAGCAGGTGAATAAGGAAATACCCCCTATCTCAGGTCTTAATTGTTTTCCAGGGTTCGTCTTGCGCAGTGTGGTCTTGCATTATCGTGTTGGAGAATAATGTCTTTTATGCTGCCAATCGCTGGGCATTTTCGAATTACAGAAGGATTTCACACTGCATTCACAGTTTGTCCAGGTTTCGGCGCTTCAAAATGAACGGCCTCGCAAATACTCCGCCAAACACAAAAGCGGCTTTTGGAGTGTGAGCCTGACTTAGCTGTACTTCGTGGCGATTCAGTCGGTCACTACCCTTGCGGAACTCAAAAAGCGTAAGATGCCGGATATGTATCTCTTCTGGTATTTGGCTGGCCACTTTAGCATAAATTTTCAAAAAATTAAGATTAAGTTATTTACAAGTCAACAAGTTACTCTAACCTGCAAAAGTTTTGCACGGGTTTGAAGTACACAGTGAAATGATACATGTCAAACGATTATCAGCATGCGTAGAAACATTACCTTCTGGTCCCCATAATAGAATACAGTACATCAATGCTTACCTAAATATCTGCGTTCGTATCGACTCCTTACATCATCTCACTGCTCTACAAATATTCATGCAATTACCGGAAGAAAACTTTGCAGTAAATGTACACTATATTGCATCGTTCTCCTTTACAACAAAGGCACTGGAATATCGTTTTTATATGCTTATAACAGAACTGACTTTCAATTAAAATTTCCTGCCCTTTGCGGGAATTACGTAATGTGTGTACGAGTACAGGCTGTGAAGCATGAACGTCGCTATATGAAAGTTTGGGTGTGGCCATGAGTCGTGTACGGGTAACCAAATCTGGGTTCAAGTGCTGGTACGGCACAGATTTATACTGTCGTCATTCCCCTATACAGCTAATAGTTGATAGTAATCGCAACTGTCATGTATTGCAGAAGAAATGGCAGCAACTGGCCCTTGTAGGCAGAATTTTGTAATTTCTCTCTTAAGTGTCATTTGACGAGTCGTCCATTCCAGCATTAGATTTGCGTAATAATCATATTCATAGACGTCTTACCGTATTCAGCACACTATGTGTGACTATAGCTCGGCACTAGAGATCATTGTTAGGTTAACAGCTAATTTTTTATTACACTTTTTCACTTCGCTTACGGTCTGATAAATGCGTCTTGTAACGATCAGGATTTTTAGAGCCGTATTAATTCAAAAAATCTATAAGTTCCTCGTCTGCTTTCAGGTCCAGTGATGTTTTCACCAGTTTACACAAGTATTTTGCAAAAACGTTGTAAACATTACAGCAGCTGGTCGCACCTTTGTTTATGATAACAGCATCTCCTTGAGATAGCCACCAGTATCATTCGTGACGCTGCAAAATGCTCTCTCATCTGTTGGAGAACTTATGCACTAACCTATCTCTTTTTGGAGAAGTGATGGTCGTCTGTTTTTCTTTCCTGTATGAACGATATCACAATTCGACAAATCGGCTATTAGTGTACTCGTCCATGTACTCTCTCACCGTTTCCTGCTGATCTTCGTTGTAGTCTGCTGGGTGGAAAGTAGTCAGCATTCATTTGGCCAGACCGTTTCAGGTCGCTGTCACACCACAGCCTGCCGTATGCAGAGCCGACAGCAATTGAGGTGACTCGTCCTTCGCGTTCAAATTCAATCCTGCCTATGATTCAAGCCTCGTGTACTGTATTTGTTCATTATAAAGAGTCTCAGTTTATCTCTACAGTTGTAAGATCCCGAAACGTCCACTTGAGTGCTTCTGGTTCCAAACAAACTGTAATTTACAGCAGTTAATGCTGCACCCTACAGCACAGCTGATATTGGGAACTGCCATTGTGTCTGGATGCCTCATCCTAAAGGTACCGTTTTGCGTTGATAACATACCGTTAATTTTAAATTGCACTATCTTCGTTAATTACACGCTGATGACAATTTGATCACTGTTTTCTTCCTTTGACGATGTCATTCTCGCAGCAGCTCTGCATTAACCAAGGCCACATCAGTAACCCTCTGCGAATCAATCTGCAGTCTATCCATCATTTGAGCCTTTGCGGGGAGCTTCCAAAATACATCGCAGCTGAGCCTGCCTATGTTTGCACACAAATTCTCATAGTCACTACCAATGAGTCACTACTAGAGTGTTATATTGCATTAGCGTTAGCAGACACTGCAGTTGTTTGTAGCCAGATCCGGAGCTTTAGGTGGAATTGGCAGTCTTTCTCCAATAAAAATACTAATAAATTCGCGATAAAGCAATAAAATGGCCCATCACAGCTCAGGCGAAATAAATCATGAACGCCCTTCTAGATTATTAATAACCAGATTGTCAGGGCCGTGCATGAGAAGTCGGGTCTCCAGGTACACGAAAATTTTGGCTAAGCAGGGAGAACACGCGGCTTTTGACAAACGAATGTATGTCTTTACACAGGATTCAGAAATTAGCAAAAGTGGGGGACGTTATATACGACTCTAAATGAACATCTGACAGATCTGTTATTTTTCGCTTTCGACACTTATTTCCATTAAGCTTAGCAAGATCATCCTTACTTAAACATATGGTCACAGGTTTAGTAAAAACAGATGATCCCTCTAGTGACGAATGTTCCAAGTGCCGTGCAGGTCTTCACCATCTGTCGTCCTGGAAGACAGTATGCTATATAGAAAACAGTATTCACATCGTGTATCGTAGATCAGTATCAGGACTGAAGCCACTTTTGGTTATGAATACGAAACATTTGCTTATTTTAGTATTTTTCTCGCGTATAGATTTTAATACCATCTGTTTAGCAACATGGTGATTACTTCCTTCGTAGCTAGCTCCCACTTCAGAGAGTATAACTGCTTGCTAACACCTCGATACGATTTGCAGTAGAGATAATTCTTTCTATTAGCAGACGTGCTATACTCGAACACACAGGAGACAGTGATCCTTCTGCCTGTAAATAGACCGTAAGATGGGTGTATGATTAGTAAATGTTTTTTTTAATTCTAAGACTACATGTATTACGTTAAAGACGAGGGTATTATCTTTAGCAACTACTATTTCGCTGTAGTGGATGCTCCCAATTAGTTTACGAATCAGTTATTACATCCAGGAGTTTAATTAGGCATTACAGCTATTTGCAACTCCAATGAGACAATGTGGACCGAAAAACTTGCATATTAGTTTCCATAAAGTTCCTCAAACATACGAAGTGTTGAACGATCAATTAGAGATTGTTTCTGTACCAACAAATTGGGAGAGTTGTGAAACTGTTGTGTGTGCTGCAACGTTCGTTACTTTACACGTATTGAGTTTACTTCCTATGAGGTCTTGACAATGACAAACGAACGTCTTTCAATATAACAACGTACTTTGCATCAGGTATGTGTTACTGCACTATACAATATTACGTTTATTATCTGGTGACATCGGTCGACCAGTGCCTACGATATTTTTAAGGAATGAATTTAATACAAAAACGTCACTGTAGGATACATACTAATACGGCGTCCAGGGCACTATATAACAGAACACTTTATAGACTCTTTGCTGATCATAGTTTCGAGAAAATTTCTGATATAACAAAAGAGCAGTATTATGTCTTCTTGTTCCTTCTACATCTACATCTACATTTATACTCCACAAGCCACCCAACGGTGTGTGGCGGAGGGCACTTGACGTGCAACTGTCGTTACCGCCCTTTCCTGTTCCAGTGGCGTATGGTTCGCGGGAAGAATGACTGCCGGAAAGCCTCCGTGAGCGCTCGAATCTCTCTAATTTTACATTCGTGATCTCCTCAGGAGGTATAAGTACGGGGAAGCAATATATTCGCTACCTCATCCAGAAACGCACCCTCTCGAAACCTGGACAGCAAGCTACACCGCTATGCAGAGCGCCTCGCTTGCGGAGTCTGCCACTTGAGTTTTCTAAACATCTCCGTAACGCTATCTCGCTTACCAATAACCTTGTGACGAAACGCGCCGCTCTTCTTTGGATCTTCTCTATCTCCTCCGTCAATCCGATCTGGTACGGATCCCACACTGATGAGCAATACTCAAGTATAGGTCGAACGAGTGTTTTGTAAGCCACCTCCTTTGTTGATGGACTACATTTTCTAAGGACTCTCCCAATGAATCTCAACCTGGTACCCACCTTACCAACAATCAATTCTATATGATCATTCCACTTCAAATCGTTCCGCACGCATACTCCATGATATTTTACAGAAGTAACTGCTACCAGTGTTTGTTCCGCTATCATATAATCATACAATAAAGGATCCTTCTTTCTATGTATTCGCAATACATTACATTTGTCTATGTTAAGGGTCAGTTGCCACTCCCTGCACCAAGTGCCTATCCGCTGCAGATCTTCCTGCATTTCGCTACAATTTTCTAATGCTGCAACTTCTCTGTATACTACATCGTGCATTCCTCTATTCACGCTTGTTACTTGTCGCGAAATTGCCTCACAGATAAGGTTACCACTCTTGCTTAGAATAAATTAATAGGAACAGGCGAAAAAAGAAAAAAAGGAATGACTGCAACTGGAAACTAGTTTCTACTCAAGGAAGATCGTATTTACGGACAAAATACTAACTGCAAAACTTTTGTGAGTTCTATTTGTAGCCGAGATACATCCGAGTTGGTGGTTGAAAGATGCAGAGCTGTAGTTAAGACGGCGTAACTGGGAAGTCAGTGTAGCTTTTGTTCTGAGTTAATGTTATTCACTGAGCTCGATTAAAAAAGTATAACATGAGTTCCCATATGACAGAGGGATCATCGAACACTGTCTGAAGATTGCACCCCGTATAGGACTGCGAAGTGTTTTGCAAGACGTTGGCGTACGGTCTATCACAAGTGTGTGTTCACACACTTTTGTTACAATGAGCTTACTTCTAGCACAGGAACTGTAGCAATCTGCCATCTGCTGCACAGTACTATTGGTGCTAAAACAGGACAGATGGAAATAGATGTCATTATATTTCACTACTATTAGTACGATTTAATGTTTTAATCCAGTAAGAGAATGTTAACTTTGTACACTGTGCAACACGGAAAATTCACTGCATGAAATTGTTCTTCATATCTTCCTGATATTTATGTTGTGATTATCACTCCGCAGACTGCTTTCAAGTGGCTGTCAGTGCTCCTCTGTCCTGTGCACGCCTCACTTACCCAGTTGAAGCGCTGGTGCCGACCGCGGTGGTCTATCGGTTCTAGGCGCTCAGTCCCGAACCGCGCGACCGCTACGGTCGCAGGTTCGAATCCTGCCGTGGGCATGGATGTGTGTGATGTCCTTAGATTAGTTAGGTTTAAGTAGTTCTAAGTTCTAGGGGACTGATGACCACAGATGTTAAGTCCCATAGTGCTCAGAGCCATTTGAACCATTTTTTGAAGCGTTGGTCTCGCTTTACATTTTTAATCCCACACTTCCTTCCATTACGGAATTGAAAATTCGTTGATGCCTCAGGACGTGACGTATCAACCGATCTGTTCTTCTAGTCAGGCTGTACCCTGAACTTCTTTTCTCCCCAATTCGGCTCACTATCTCCTTATTTTTTATTCGATGTAGCCATCAGTTTTTCAGCCTTGACGTATAGCACCTCATTTCAAAAGCTTCGGTCCTGTTCTTGTCTGTATTGCGTTTTGTCAACGTTCCAATTCCTTATAAGACTGTACTCCTGACAAATATCTTCACAAAAGACCTTCTAACACTAAAATTTGCATTACAGCGTAACAAATTCTTTTTCCACGGAAATTCTTTCCTTGTTGTTGTCAGTCTGAATTTTATATCTTCCAATAATTTTTTTGCCAGTGGAGCAAAACACGATTATTACTTTCAGCATCTTATTTCGTAACAAATTTCCTCAGCATCTTCTAGTTCACAAAAAGTGTTGTAATGTGTGTGAATTCCTAAGGGACCAAACTTCTCAGGTCACCGGCCCTAGACTCACAAACTACTTAAACTAACTTATGCTAAGAACAACACACACACACCCATGCCCGAGGGAGGACTCGAACTTCCGACGGTAGGGGCCGGACAATCCGTGACATGACGCCTGAAACTGCGCGGCCACTCCGCGCGGAACTTCTAGTTTAACTCAAGCACATTCCATTACTTTTGTTAATTCTCATCTCAAAGTCTGGTTTCAAGAAACGATCCATTCCGTTCTGAGACGTGGTACTTACTGGCATTGAGGAAAACGTGGAGAGGAGTACCCACCAATACAAACTTCTTTTCACACAACCTGTTTATTTAACAACATATCACTATATATATATATATATATATATATATATATATATATATATATATATATATATATACACTCCTGGAAATGGAAAAAAGAACACATTGACACCGGTGTGTCAGACCCACCATACTTGCTCCGGACACTGCGAGAGGGCTGTACAAGCAACGATCACACGCACGGCACAGCGGACACACCAGGAACCGCGGTGTTGGCCGTCGAATGGCGCTAGCTGCGCAGCATTTGTGCACCGCCGCCGTCAGTGTCAGCCAGTTTGCCGTGGCATACGGAGCTCCATCGCAGTCTTTAACACTGGTAGCATGCCGCGACAGCGTGGACGTGAACCGTATGTGCAGTTGACGGACTTTGAGCGAGGGCGTATAGTGGGCATGCGGGAGGCCGGGTGGACGTACCGCCGAATTGCTCAACACGTGGGGCGTGAGGTCTCCACAGTACATCGATGTTGTCGCCAGTGGTCGGCGGAAGGTGCACGTGCCCGTCGACCTGGGACCGGACCGCAGCGACGCACGGATGCACGCCAAGACCGTAGGATCCTACTCAGTGCCGTAGGGGACCGCACCGCCACTTCCCAGCAAATTAGGGACACTGTTGCTCCTGGGGTATCGGCGAGGACCATTCGCAACCGTCTCCATGAAGCTGGGCTACGGTCCCGCACACCGTTAGGCCGTCTTCCGCTCACGCCCCAACATCGTGCAGCCCGCCTCCAGTGGTGTCGCGACAGGCGTGAATGGAGGGACGAATGGAGACGTGTCGTCTTCAGCGATGAGAGTCGCTTCTGCCTTGGCGCCAATGATGGTCGTATGCGTGTTTGGCGCCGTGCAGGTGAGCGCCACAATCAGGACTGCATACGACCGAGGCACACAGGGCCAACACCCGGCATCATGGTGTGGGGAGCGATCTCCTACACTGGCCGTACACCACTGGTGATCGTCGAGGGAACACTGGATAGTGCACCGTACATCCAAACCGTCATCGAACCCATCGTTCTACCATTCCTAGACCGGCAAGTGAACTTGCTGTTCCAACAGGACAATGCACGTCCGCATGTATCCCGTGCCACCCAACGTGCTCTAGAAGGTGTAAGTCAACTACCCTGGCCAGCAAGATCTCCGGATCTGTCCCCCATTGAGCATGTTTGGGACTGGATGAAGCGTCGTCTCACGCGGTCTGCACGTCCAGCACGAACGCTGGTCCAACTGAGGCGCCAGGTGGAAATGGCATGGCAAGCCGTTCCACAGGACTACATACAGCATCTCTACGACCGTCTCCATGGGAGAATAGCAGCCTGCATTGCTGCGAAAGGTGGATATACACTGTACTAGTGTCGACATTGCGCATGCTCTGTTGCCTGTGTCTATGTGCCTGTGTTCTGTCAGTGTGATCATGTGATGTATCTGACCCCAGGAATGTGTCAATAAAGTTTCCCCTTCCTGGGACAATGAATTCACGGTGTTCTTATTTCAATTTCCAGGAGTGTATATATATTACAAAATGAACGAATCCGCAAATTTTTTTGACCTTAAACCTCACGATGAATAAGCTTTTTCAAAAGAAATCAAAACAGCCAACAATATGACAATAATTACAACACGGCCAGACCTGCAGCCCACCCGTTAGGGAGGGGGGGGAGGCAGTGGTGTTTACTACCGCGCTGGACACAGTCTTATTAAATGCCCTTCTGCAACACATGAAAAATATATAAGCAGCATTGATGACAAGAGTGATTCAGTTACTCAAAACAGTTGACGTAACTTTGTATTTGAAAGCTGCATGTCGAAAGGTTCGTGTTAAGATCCGCACCTGTGCTTAAAGGTTAGACAGAATAGGAAACAATATGACAATGATAAGGCTTACTTAGAAGCAACCAACCTCTTATGTAAGTCTGCAGGCTTTCGTGGCCGTTGTCACTGAAGTTAAAATCTTCTGGGTTATTAGGCCGCGTCATGTTTCTTCTAAAATGTTCAACGTTTCGACCCCTCTGCTGAGATAGTCCTCAGGATCTTTTGGTGTCCACTACTGCTAGAACACTGTCAGTACAACAGGTCGTTCAGATTATAACTAATGACTGAGAAATGCAATTACGGTCAAAGAATTGAACTGGTTAACATCTAAACTTAACCAAAAGGCCCCTGTTTTGTTTAACGACAACCCGTGCGTTAGTACAATGGTTCCGGCTGTATTTAGGACCAGCAGCTGATTCATTAGAACACTAATGAATATAATGGCCTGACAAATTTTCGAACGACAACTAGTGTCTTGGTACAATACTACGGTCTATATTTACAACCAAATGGCCGGCTGAGGAAAACTCTGTGGGTCGGGTACAAACCAGAAAATAATAATAAGGAGGGCAGATAGACGATGACACAAATAACCACGAGGATAACAGAATGTTACTCGCCTTTATCAGAAAGCAGCTCCGGGGATCCACGGTGCGTCACGGCGGTTGCTGAGTGGTGCCGATGAAAGCCAGGTAGAAGAGGGCAGCCAGGCCACGAGCGGTCGTCCAACAAGAAAGTTGCCAACCAACCAACGCTCGGACCTCGTGACCATCTCTTATCACGACGCTACCACCAATCCCAAAACTTCGTGCCTCCACTTCTCGGGCCATAGAACCCGTATATATATCGGCAAGCAAACACCTTCTAAGGGCACAACCCACAGATACCAACTCTTTCTCATAGGTATTAGCAATGGGGCCGCAAGGGGGATAGTCGACACTGCCCTTGAACCAGTGGCGCCAGACAGAATTGTCTATTAACTCAATGGCGCCACGGCTCACGTTCTATAGCTCTTCCGAGTCCTAAACCATGTTGTTGTTGTGGTCTTCAGTCATGAGACTGGTTTGATGCAGCTCTCCATGCTATTCTATCCTGTGCAAGCTTTTTCATCTCCCAGTACCTACTGCAACCTACATCCTTCTGATTAGCTTAGTGTATTCATCTCTTGGTCTCCCTCTACGATTTTTACCCTCCACGCTGCCCTCCAATACTAAATTGGTGATCCCTTGATACCTCAGAACATGTCCTACCAACCGATCCCTTCTTCTGGTCAAGTTGTGCCACAAACTTCTCTTCTCCGCAATCCTATTCAATACTTCCTCATTAGTTATGTGATCTACCCATCTAATCTTCAGCATTCTTCTGTAGCACCACATTTCGAAAGCTTCTATTCTCTTCTTGTCCAAACTATTTATCGTCCATGTTTCACTTCCATACATGGCTACACTCCAAACAAATACTTTCAGAAATGACTTCCTGACACTTAAATTTATACTCGATGTTAACAAATTTCTCTTCTTCAGAAACACTTTCCTTGCCATTGCCAGTCTACATTTTATATCCTCTCTACTTCGACCATCATCAGTTATTTTGCTCCCCAAATAGCAAAACTTCTTTACTACTTTAAGTGTCTCATTTCCTAATCTAATTCCCTCAGCAACACCCGACTTAATTAGATTACATTCCATTATCCTTGTTTTGCTTTTGTTGATGTTCATCTTATATCCACCTTTCAAGACACTGTCCATTCCATTCAACTGTTCTTCCAAGTCCTTTGCTGTCTCTGACAGAATTACAATGTCGTCGGCGAACCTCAAAGTTTTTATTTCTTCTCCATTAATTTTAATACCTACTCCAAATTTTTCTTTTGTTTCCTTTACTGCTTGCTCAATATACAGATTGAACAACATCGGGGAGAGGCTACAACCCTGTCTTACTCCCTTCCCAACCACTGCTTCCCTTTCATGTCCCTCGACTCTTATAACTGCCATCTGGTTTCTGTACAAATTGTAAATAGCCTTTCGCTCCCTGTATTTTACCCCTGCGACCTTAAGAACTTGAAAGAGAGTATTCCAGTCAACATTGTCAAAAGCTTTCTCTAAGTCTACAAATGCTAGAAACGTGTCCTAAACCATCTCTGATAAAATTACAACGTCTACGGCAAACTATGACGCTCTTATTTCTTTTCCCTAAACTTTCATTTCCTTTCCAGATGTCTGCTAGGATTTATTAAAAGCTTGATCAACGTGCAGATTGAATAACGTCGGGTATAAGCTGCAACCCTGTCTGATTATCTTCTCAACTATAGCCTACCTACCATACCCTTCTACTTCTACAACTAAAGGCTTCTTACTGCAACAGTTATAAATAACTTATCACTTCTTCTGTTTCATCACTGCTACCTTCAAAATTTCAGAGAGTGGTACATATCATATTGTCAAAATCTTTCTCCAATTGTAAGATAATTTGTAGTCACCATCGCTTCCCGGGTTTCTGTTGTTCTCCTGAACAGAAATCGATATTCTCCAAAATCTGTCCCTATCAATTTTTCCATTCTTATACAAATAATTTGTGCCAGTATTTTGTACCTATGACTCATTAAGCTGATTGTTTAGTAGTTCACAGATGTCAGCACCTACCGTCTTTGAAAATGGACTTGTTACAGTCTTTGCTGAAGTCTGAGGGTATTTCGCCTGTCTCATATGAAGCCCTCCATCGTAAATAATAATACGGGGCAAGTTGGTTGCTTTCAAAATTGCGCTGTAAAGATTCAATAAATTGTCACAAGCAATGTGATATTTTTATTCAGACAAGTTATTATTTTAAAATGTGCACTGTGTCTCCCAGCTCCGTTAGGACAGTGGCTATGTAAAACGAAAGTCATGGATTATGTTCAAAAAATCACTCTATTTTTTCAAAATACTCTCCCGCTGAACCAATACACCGCTGAAATCATTTGAAAAGTGTTTCTAAACAGTCACTGTAGTTCTTTTTTGGAGTTGCATTTAGTACTGCATTACAGTTTTCCTGGATGTTCTTAAGTGCGTCACAGTAATGTCCTATCATTTCCAACTTCATTCTGGGAACAGCCAGAAGTCGGCTGGGGTCAAATCCGGCGAATATTGTGGGTGATCCAGGACTGTGATCCGCTTGCTGGCCAAAAACGTGTACACAGCCCTCGCTTTGTGATTTGGGGTGTTGCCGCGGAGGTGCAACCAGGAACCTGCCTATCGGTGTTCTGATCGAATTCGACGAAGTCTCGCCCCTAAACGATAGAGGATTAAAAAAACTTTATTCTGCCTCACTGCTCCACCGCCGTTTTCCGACAAATGTCGGATGCATACCGTTACATTCGTGGCCAGGACGCCTACTGCAGCAGTGCACTTTGACCTCCTACATCGCTGTTTTTGAAACTTCAAGGATCGTAACGCTGGAACTTGGCACGAGATAGCATCGCAGTTTCGAATTTCACACCAGAAGCCCTAACGGAAGTGGTAAACATTGTGCATTTACAGTGACGATGTATTTCTTAAATAGGTATGTTCTATCGGAAATTTTGTTCTTAAAAATTAGTCAATGAGTCCTCAACATTGCTCACGAACAGCCAGCAGTACGCGGAGTCGGGTTTTTGGACGGCGAGTGAGTATCAAGCAGGGCAAGAGCTCAGTAGTGGGAGCGGCCGTTTCATTTAATTGCTCGGCATGGCTGCCGTGGTGGAGGGCAACAACAAGAAGTAAGAGGGTGTTGGCCGGAGACTGGGCTCAGTTTGCTTTAAGGTTACCAGGATGATTGTTACCGAAGCAGAGCTTGGAGACAGCGGAATTGCCTATGTGTGTGTTTCTAGACAGAGTTGTCCTCTTGTGTTGGAGGACTGGAGACGTTAAGTTGTGTGCGCTGCTGTGTGTACTGAGTGAATTCAGCCTGATTAGTGCACGTTATAAAAGCAATACTTGGCTTCTAAGTGTACATCATGTCTGTCATTTCTCGGTCCCCTAACTTTTTCAGGTGCAAATTCTTTCGGTTACTGGATTTAACAAAAGTAATGGAATGTGCTCGAGCTAAGCTAGGAGAGCCGCGCGGAGTGGCCGTAGGGTTAGAGGCGCCATGTCACGAATTGCGCGGCCTCTCCCACCGGAGGTTCGAGTTCTCCCTCGGGCATGGCTGTGTGTGTAGTTCTTAGCATAAGTTAGTTTAAGTAGTGTGTAAGACTAGGGACCGATGACCTCAGCAGTTTGATCCCTTAGGAATTCACACACAATACAGCGATATTATTTAATCTTGTGTTTCATTTATGTTGCAAGCTACTGTTATAATTAAACGGCATCTTGGCATCGATAAAGGTTCCGGGTTACAAACCTTATGAATAGTCCAGAACGCGCCAAAATTTTGAAATTATTGAATGTACGATGTCCGATAAAGAAATATTTTCAGAAAATTCACTCACGGTCAAACTTAAAATGAACGGACCTTACGCAAAAAGCCATTGTCAAGCTCCTAAAGTTTGTATTACGCACCGTCAAAAATTAATAGTCGGATCACATACTACTATCATTACCTGTTACTGTTATTTGTTTGATCTCTGATATTCTCAAACCAGAGCTGAAAAGTGATAAATCAAACAACGGTCTACCGCTTCTCTTGAAATCACTGTAACCTACGGTGCGTGCAATTTGATCTGCGTACCGTAGTAGGTCACTGTCAAGCACATCCTGCAAATTGTATCAAGTGTCCTTGAACGCGAAAAAAGCAGTTTTCGTTGCAAGTGCGCCTTGTCCTCCCTCGGATATCTGTAGTTTTCCTTATGCACTACACGGTTATACTGCTGCGGATTTATTCGTAAACTGGCCGTCGTTGTTTTCTTACTATGCTGCGGATAATCTTCAATAAACGTAATTATATACAGTGCCCTCTCCTTGAACAACGACTGTACTTTACTACATTTCGCCGGAGACGCGATTTGCAGCTCCCTGTCCAACAAGGATGATGAACTACATGGCTCGATACATGTTTCATTATCATTTTCACTTGCTAAGTACGTATCGCCCCCCAATGAACCATGGACCATGCCGTTGGTGGGAGGCTTGCGTGCCTCGACGATACAGATAGCCGTACCGTAGGTGCAACCACAACGGAGGAGTATCTGTTGAGAGGCCAGACAAACGCGTGGTTCCTGAAGAGGGGCAGCAGCCTTTTCAGTAGTTGAAAGGCCAACAGTCTGGATGATTGACTGATCTGGCCTTGTAACCCTAACCAAAACGGCCTTGCTGTGCTGTTACTCCGAACGGTTGAAAGTTAGGGGAAACTACAGCCGTAATTATTCCCGAGGGCACGCAGCTTTACTGTATGGTTAATGATGATGACGTCCTCATTGGTAAAATATTCTGGAGGTAAAATAGTCCCCCATTCGGATCTCCAGACGGGGACTACTCAGGAGGATGTCGTTATCAGGAGAAAGAAAACTGGCGTTCTACGGATCGGAGCGTGGAATGTCAGATCCCTTAATCGGGCAGGTAGGTCAGAAAATTTAAAAAGGGAAATGGATAGGTTGAAGTTAGATATAGTGGGAATTAGTGAAGTTCCGTGGCAGGAGGAACAAGACTTTTGGTCAGGCGAATACAGGGTTATAAATACAAAATCACATACGGGTAATGCAGGAGTAGGTTTAATAATGAATAAAAAAATAGGAATTCGTGTAAGCTACTACAAACAGCATAGTGAACGCATTATTGTGGCCAAGATAGATACGAATCCCACACCTACTACAGTAGTACAAGTTTATATGCCAACTAGCTCTGCAGATGACGAAGAAATTGAAGAAATGTATGATGAAATAAAAGAAATTATTCAGATAATGAAGGGAGACGAAAATTTAATAGTCATGGGTGACTGGAATTCGAGAGTAGGAAAAGGGAGAGAAGGAAACGTAGTAGGTGAATATGGATTGGGGGTAAGAAATGAAAGAGGAAGCCGCCTGATAGAATTTTGCACAGAGCACAACTTAATCATAGCTAACACTTGGTTCAAGAATCATAAAAGAAGGTTGTATACATGGATGAGACCTGGGGATACTAAAAGATATCAGATAGATTATATTATGGTAAGACATAGATTTAGGAATCAGGTTTTAAATTGTAAGACATTTCCAGGGGCAGATGTGGATTCTGACCACAATCTATTGGTTATGACCTGTAGATTAAAACTGAAGAAACTTCACAAAGGTGGGAATTTAAGGAGATGGGACCTGGATAAACTGACTAAACCAGAGGCTGTACAGAGTTTCAGGGAGAGCGTAAGGGAACAAATAGCAGGAATGAGGGAAAGAAATACAGTAGAGGAAGAATGGGTAGCTTTGAGGGATGAAGTAGTGAAGGCAGCAGAGGTTCAAGTAGGTAAAAAGACGAGGGCTAGTAGAAATTCTTGGGTAACAGAAGAAATATTGAATTTAATTGATGAAAGGAGAAAATATAAAAATGCAGTAAATGAGGCAGGCGAAAAGGAATACAAACGTCTCAAAAATGAGATCGACAGGAAGTGCAAAATGGCTAAGCAGGGATGGCTAGAGGATAAATGTAAGGATGTAGAGGCTTTTCTCACTAGGGGTAAGATAGGTACTGCCTACAGGGAAATTAAAGAGACCTTTGGAGAAAAGAGAACCACTTGTATGAATATCAAGAGCTCAGATGGAAACCCAGTTCTAAGCAAAGAAGGGAAAGCAGAAAGGTGGAAGGAGTATATGGAGGGTCTATACAAGGGTGATGTACTTGAGGACAATATTATGGAAATGGAAGAGGATGTAGATGAAGATGAAATGGGAGAAATGATACTGCATGAAGAGTTTGACAGAGCACTGAAAGACCTGAGTCGAAACAAGGCCCCGGGAGTAGACAACATTCCATAAGAACTACTGACGGCCTTGGGAGAGCCAGTCCTGACAAAACTCTACCATCTGGTGAGCAAGATGTATGAGACAGGCGAAATACCGTCAGACTTCAAGAAGAATATAATAATTCCAATCCCAAAGAAAGCAGGTGTTGGTAGATGTGAAAATTACCGAACTATCAGTTTAATAAGTCACGGCTGCAAAATACTAACGCGAATTCTTTACAGACGAATGGAAAAACTAGTAGAGGCCAACCTTGGGGAAGATCAGTTTGGATATCGTAGAAATATTGGAACACGTGAGGCAATACTGACCCTACAGCTTATCTTAGAAGCTAGATTAAGGAAAGGCAAACCTACGTTTCTAGCATTTGTAGACTTAGAGAAAGCTTTTGATAATGTTGACTGGAATACTCTCTTCCAAATTCTGAAGCAGGCAGGGGTAAAATACAGGGAGTGAAAGGCTATTTACAATTTGTACAGAAACCAAATGGCAGTTATAAGACTTGATGGGCATGAAAGGGAAGCAGTGGTCGGGAAGGGAGTGAGACAGGGTTGTAGCCTATCCCCGATTTTATTCAATCTTTATATTGAGCATGCAGTGAAGGAAACATCGGCCGGCCGATGTGGCCGAGCGGTTCTAGGCGCTGCAGTCTGGTTCCGCGCGATCGCTACGGTCTCAGGTTCGAATCCTGCCTCGGGCATGGATGTGTGTGATGTCCTTAGGTTAGTTAGGTTTAAGCTACTATGAGATAGCCGAAAGGCACGCGTTGAAGCTCGCACAGGCTGGCGTGAGGTCTGGAACAGTTAAATGAGTTGAGTCTAGTAAAAAAAGTACGTAACTTCGGGAATACTTAACTTTAATCCATAATTGGTAAACATCGGTCTGACGATACATGCATCACAAGATAAATAGCAAATGATAAGGGCGCCTTGCTAGGTCGTAGCAAATGACGTAGCTGAAGGTTATGCTAACTATCGTCTCGGCAAATGAGAGCGTAATTTGTCAGTGAACCATCGCTAACAAAGTCGGCTTTACAACTGGGGCGAGTGCTAGGAAGTCTCTCTAGACCTGCCGTGTGGCGGCGCTCGGTCTGCAATCACTGATAGTGGCGACACGCGGGTCCGACGTATACTAGCGGACCGCGGCCGATTTAAAGGCTACCAAGTTTGGTGTCTGGCGGTGACACCAATTTTTTAATTAAAGGAGATAATTGCTTTTAAAATCAGTCTTTAGTTTATTTCAATATATGAATTGTGATGGAGGTGATTTATTGTGTCATTAAGCATCGGTAAAGGGCTATGATTCTTGTCTTTGCAAACTTGGTACACTTTGAGCATGAAAGGAATTCTTCTGATGCGTTCCTAGCTGGGAACAGGTGGACACAGGTAGTGCCCACGGGCGAGCGGCGGTCGCGCGCCCATGTCGGCACGCTTCACAGAGGGCAGGCCCCGAGAGGATTAGCGACAGGCGAAGACGCTGCATACATCAACACGCTGCCAAGGGAAGCCGTGGACATTCGCACGTGTGCCCGAGGCAGCGGACACTATGAACTTAGAGCGAAAAACAGCTTTGCCACGAATCTAGGTAACACGGACAGAGCGGTGAGTTGAATGGCAACAGTACGACTTAGGTGTCCAAGAATCTCAAGTGGCTCGGGGAATTTTGACTGTTTCCCGCTAGCAGTACACCTGGGAACGTAGCGGCAATACTCAAAGGGAGAAGTTCAAATGGTTCAAATGGCTCTATGGGACTCAACATCTGAGGTCATCAGTTCCCTAGAATTTAGAACTATTTAAACCTAACTAACCTAAGGACATCACACACATCCATGCCTGAGGCAGGATTCGAACCTGCGACCATAGCAGCAGCGCGGTTCCAGACTGAAGCGCCTAAAACCGCTCGGCCACACCAGCCGCCAATGGGAGAAGTCTTGGTTTATTTGTATACTCTGTCTCACACAGAGACAGAGCGGAATGCGACGGCAAGGAGGGAGGAGGGAGGAAGTTTTGAAAGGGACTTCTTCATAGGCAAGAATCTAACGTTGGCTTTGAAAAATCGTACGAGCTACGTAATTTTGCGGAAGGGTGGAGACAAGACGCTAGAGGAGAGCAGCCCTCTCTCTCCAGGTGCGAGGAGCGCACTGGTATTAGGGATTCCGAATATTGTTTCTGCGGAGGCAGGAGTTCACTCTTGACTGCTTCCGATAAGTCGCAAGGGTCCTCTCTTATCGCTTGCCATGAGACAATGCACTTTGTATTCGTCGCAAACAGCGTAGAGAGCAAAGTTTGTTAGATCCAAGTAGGCGAGCTTCACTCACTGTGCGCGTTATCAAGAGCTTAACTCAGGATCACATTTTTATTTACTACATGTCCGATGACGGTAGTACTGTTAGAACAGTTTTCAGCTTTGTTTAATGCAGTTTCACGTAGGTTTGCACTTGCAGATGGACGCATACTGTCGTCCAGTAATGATAACTTCCAGTAGCAGGCTTCGGTCACTATTTTCAGCGTAGGGGATGTTAGACGCTATCAACTACGTCGCCGGCAGAGTCTTGATGCAGCCGCACGCAATCAGCCGACTCCACCGCCACGCCGACGACGCTATGGACATGGTAATACAGAAAACGCCCGCTTTCCTAGCTGCGCATTCTTCTTTCGCTTTCTTCAATTCCTTTGCAATGTGTTAGATGCTGATAAAGACGCAAGTCACAGTATTCACCGTTTGCCCGCTAAGAGAGTCTTATGTTCAGCTGTTTTTTTTATTATTAATTATTCCTTCCTCATTTATTACACCAGGTCAACCCGTCTCGTGTAATTTATTTATATGTTAAATTAGAACGAAGTCATACAATGCTCATGTTAAAAGTCAAATACCAGGGCAGGCACCTTATATAATTCACTTGTTGTGATCTCTTGGTGTCAAATCAATTCTATTTTTTTTGTTTTTTTTGTTTTTTTTTATACTTTCTACAGTATCTGGCGACACATTTTTATACTTTTTGTTTCTCATTATTTGAATAATTTGTGAGTGAAGGTTTTAA